>NW_028327174.1:56205014-56516079 GCF_987537825.1 Furipterus horrens
TTGACAAAGGACTAAAAAGTTCAAAAGTTTAAGTTCCCAGGCTAGTTAAGAATAGAATCATTTTCTCATGCCTTGAACTGCTTGAATTTAGTAATTTAACAGCTTTGACTATAGCAATTTTATTTTATTTCTTTACTACGTATTCCTCAGTCCCTATCGTGGACAAAAACCTGACCAGTTCCAGGAGGCCTGCATACTGGGCCTTACAAACTCAGAAATCTAAAGTAACCACATAGGATGGTCTGAAATTAAAACTTTCTAGCTAAAACTGAGTCATAGCAAGTAGTCGTTCTTAGGCTGGTATCTTTCTGACAAAGATCAGTCTTTGCCTTAACTGAAGCCGTCTATTGTCTTTTTTGCATCTGCAATAACATTCCTTTGGAATGTCAGAGTAATCCCTCTTTTCCAGACCCCTCAGGGCTCGATCTCCCACCAGAACTCAAGACCACAGAATGGTTGTTACCTTGTTCCCCAGCATACCATCTCCATGTGCTGTAAATGTTAATTGTTAACTATCCTGCACCCACCAATTTGTCTCTTCATTTTCCTTTTTATCCAATCCCAGAGATTTCCTTGCCTTGCTTTCTCTCACCTCCCTAACCTATCATCAGTGAATTTCATGTAACCCTCCTTTCGCCTCTTCCTTTGATCCTTATGCATAAAATAAGGTGCAAAACTGCCATTCTCTGGAGCGTTTTCTCAATCTGTGGAGATTTTGTTTCCCAGCAATTGTCATCAGTTTGGTTCAAATAAACCCATAATAATTCTTACAGGTTTGGATGTTTCTTACATCGATACTACGTAATGAAGCCTCCATAAAAAAATGAAAGTTCAGAGAGCTTCTGGGTTGGTGAACACTTGGAGATTCGGGGAGAGAAGAGTTGTGCCCTCAGAGAGAGCATAGAAGCTCTGCATCCTTTCCCCATGCCTTCACCTATGCATCTCTTCCAACTGGCTATTTCAGAGTTCCAGCCTTCTATAATAAACTGTGAGTAGTTTATTGAGCCCAGGGCACAGGTCATGGGAACCTCCAATCTGTAGTTGGTCAGTTAGAAGCATAGGTAACAACCCAGTCCTGGACTGGCATCTGAAGTTGAGGTGTAGTCTTGTCAGAATAAGCCCTTGCCCTGGCTGGTGTGGCTCAGTGGATTGAGCACTGGCCTGCAAACTGAAAGGTCACTGGTTTGATTCCTAGTCAGACCACATGCCTGTGTGGCCAGGTCCCCATTTGGAGGTATGTCTAAGAAGCAGCTGATCACACATCCAATCAGTGTTTCTCTCCCTCTCTTTCTTCCCCTCTCTAGAAATAAATAAATAAATAAGCCCTCAACCCATGGAATCTGCTATCATCTCTGGGTAGCTAGAGAGTGGCTTGTTGGTATAAGAAAACCTCCCCCTATACACACATTGGAATTGGGTCCAGAACCTTTAGTACTGACGTCTTTTTTAAAGTAAATCACCATGCAAGCCCTGGCCAGGTAAGTCTGTTGGTTAAAGCATCGTCCCACTACACCAAGGCTGTGGGTTTGATCTCCAGTTGGGGCACATACAAAATTCAACCAATGAATGCATCAATAAGTAGAACAACAAATTGATGTTTCTCTCTCTCTCCCTCTAAAAATCAGTAAGTTAAAAGAAAAAATTCTTTTAAGCAGCAAAAGGATTTAGGAATTTTGTCTGTGGGAATTATTTTTCTTTTGTACAAAACTAATGAAAAATAGCATGCCAAAAAAATAAAAAATAATAAAGTAAATCACCATGCAATCACAATCACACACATACACTAAACTAAATGGAGAAGGGCCATGAATTCATTTGAGGTTTTGTTGACTAGGTATCCTTAGGCATCAACCTCTTTACAACAGGAAGAGTAGGGCCAGGATTCCTTCACGCATTCTCCAAGTACAAAACAGGAATCTGATTTAAAACATGTCTCCATTTTCCCCGGGATCCCCAGTACTGCAATTTTCGACAGTCCCACCAGAGAGCAGCCTATCTGCATTTATGCTCCTAGTTGGCAACGCACTCGTGTAGCCTCAGCACACTCGCCAGACTCCCAAGTGTGAGTAGAACCAACTCTTTTAAGATTTTATGATCCACATAAGTTCCCCAGACTGCAAAAATTCAACCCTTTTGATAGATAATTTTGAAAAGACACAAGATGACTCACTGAAGAAAGGCTTGAGGATCTGGGGTGAGGACATTCTTTCACCTCTAGCAATAGACCTGACACCAGAGATGCTGAGTTGAGCTCTTCCTCCTCCCCAGCCCCATGGTACAGCTATGAGTCTAAAGTTGCCCCAGTCAGGTTCTGGGAAGAGAGAACTTGCACTAGGCTAAAGGAACTGCCGAAATGATTTCCGGTTCCATGGCCCTCTCTTTATGCTGCCTTGGGAGAGCTGAATGTTGACTTGTATCAGGGTAGTTCATGGGCTTGGCCAAGGCCCCCGCTCCAGGCTAAAATAGGAAGCCTGAGGATTTCCTAGACTGTGCCATCAGGGTACAGAAGCCCCCTTGGGACCAGTGGGCTGTGATAGTTAGCACATCAGATTAATGAAAGACAACCACACACACCTAATTTAAGTGCCTTGTATATTGCGGACTAGCTACAGACTGGTAACAGTAGATTAATGAAGACTCTGAAATAAATGTTTCTCTTTATAATAACTAAGGTGGTCAGTTAACACTGAAAATATCTGCTCGCTTCTTTCTCAGCTGCTTCAGTAATTTCCCTGTCCATGCCCCATCGTAGCAGGATCAAGAGTCGTTTGCATGTCCAGGGCCCTGCTAGACTATAAACTGTGTGTATGGGTCACCATCTCATCTCCACAGCCTGTTTTAGGACCCATGCTTGACATTTGGAGACGGAATAATGATACAGTGCTAGAGATGCATCCTCCTCTGTGGCTGGATCTTTGCCCAGCCTCAATCCCCACCTCTAATCAGAGCCAAATTCAGAGATTAATGTCTCCCAGGCCCATCCTAGAAATATAGATAAGTCCTTCAGAATATCTATTTTTTTCTTTTTCTGAATCTAGTCTATGAAATTCTTTGAGTGCTAGAAACCATCTTCCAAATTCATAGATCTATTCTTTTAATCACTAACTAATCTTCCGATACTAATTGTATGGAGTCCTGAATAAGGCACTGTTGGAAAAAAATGATGCATACAAAACACTTCTATTTACACAGCATATATTTTTGTATGTGTGCACATCAGATAAGCATGTATGTATGTATATATGATGTAGTTAGAAGAGTTAAGGAAGAGAAATAACTACTCATCCACCAACCAAAAAAATACATCACTCTAGGTCATATGTAAAAATCCTTTATTGTTGAAGAAGCCAGAGGAATCTACAGTCAATACCAGCTGGGACAGGTGATGCTCACTATGCAGCTTCTACATCAGCCTTGGGTAGAGGGATGGGGAAGGAGTTTAAGGACAAGAGTGTTACAAAACTGGGAAGAGAAAGGGAAATAGGAGTGCATGCACCTGGGGATTTGGAGAGAGTGACAGGGTGTATTCATGAAGCAGCCCAGGAATCCAGAAATGGAGTGCTGAAGACCAAAAAATGGAGCCACATCTTCTGTGCGGTAAAACTCCCACCAACCACCCGCTGGGGAAGCAGAAAGAGAAGGGGAGGGGCATCTGTAAGGGAGAATGAGAGAGAACAGAGTCTTAAGCAAAGTTTTCCCTCAGCCTTTGAACTAGAGGACTGAACTCTCCTAGCTGCAGGTGCTAATGCTACTTATAAACACCTGTATTCACGGTCTACAGGGCCCACGCAAAAAGAAAAAGAAAAGTAGCAACAAAAACAAAAACAAAGTTGATATTATCTTAGCATCCCCTTAAGCCAGGCATACAATACATACAGCCACATCCAATGTGCTCTGGTGCTAATGCTCCCCCAGCCTCACCCAGTCCCTTCTCCTCCTTCCAGAACACCCACTCCAACCCCTTACCCCTCCCCAGCAAGAAGAGGCCCAGGGATCACTTCCTTTTTCAGCAGTTTCATATGACTAAAATAAGATGATAACATGATCTTTGTTAGATGAATCTAATCTCCTTTATATGCCAGCCACCAGGGACCTTATGTCCTGTTCATCCTGACACCTAACAGGTTGAGAATGCTCGAACAGTGGTGAGATTGTGAAGGCTGCAATTATACTCCCGGTCCCTCTGAAAGAGGCTAGATTCACCAGCAAGCAGTAAAAGTAGATTTCCACAATGCACTTGTTTCTGCTATTTGTATAAAATACTATGGCAAAATTACACTGTAATTATCTTTATGGCTGATGCATAACGCTGGGGGACAGTATGTTATCCAGATATAGTTGCCCGTATAATTATCTGGCGGTCGGCAGGACTGAAATAACCATCTAATGAGAGCAAAATAATATGGTAAGTACCATGTAATCAGCGAGTTACGATTATTACGGCTCTTTGCACCCTCTCACCTAACAGTGAATAGGGGGACGGGGGTGGCCAGACCTCGTCTCTGGGCCTAGGGAGTCATGCACAGGCAGTTTCATTGAGAGCCAAGTCCTGTTCCTTGGGACTCCCCTGAGACCCCCTTGAGACCAATAAGTGTGGGTAATAGGGACACAGGGTGAGGGCTAACGTCTCTCCATGATAACTGAGGCTTCTGAATACCTCTCGTTCTCTCCTCCCACTGCCTTTCTTTGGAAGTCAGTTGATCCGCTACTGCCATGTGTGGGAAGACGGTGTCCAGGTGGAAGTCCCTGTGTTTTGACTAGACACTTTCCTGGGAGACTCACACTTGCATACCAAGTGAGAGCTCCATTAGCTAACTCAGGCCGGGGGTCAGCCCAGACCACTCTAGGTAGACAGACCAGAGCCAGCCAGGGGAAACGTTAGGACACTCCCCACACCTCACCGATTGCAACAGTTGTAACAAAGCCCACACAGAGCACTGTGCACCCAGTACTGTTCCGAACACTTTATACCCAGTCCTCAGATCCACAGGTTCTATTATCACCCCCATTTTTAAGATGGGGAAACTGAGGCACGGCGGGGTATGTAACTTGGCCAAGGGAACACAGCTAGGGAGGAGCAGATCCAGGATTCAAACTCAGGCCATGCTCTTATCCATTATGCTAAACAGAGCAACTCGTCGTCGTCGGCAGCCTTCCGTCTCGAGAGACGATGGTGTAGCTTCTTAAGAGTCTATCTGCACTGCCGAGAATGGTTGTGCAGTCCGACTCGGGAGTGACACGGTATCTGTCTCCTCCTGTGTTGAATCGACATCTTGCGATGACGCTGGAGTGTCCTCTCCAGTGAAGCTGAAGCTACAGAGCCTGGGCAGGGTGATATGGAGGGTCTGCTGTTGCCCATGCAGCAGACCCCCCCTCTCTTCGCAGCTGAAGGGTCCAAGGGAAAGACGGAGTCAATACAGCTTGGCTTCAGGTGCGCCGCAGGAGTTGCCGGTGTTGACTACAATGTCAAACCGCCTTAGGGACTCCGGCTCCAGATTTTCTGTCGGGGTTTACTCCCTTAGCCTTTCCCCTGAAGAGGTATGCCGCAAGGCAGCGGAGGTTTTTTGGAGTCAGAGTTTTCCTTCTCTGATGTGCCCTGACTGGAAAATCGAACCAGCGACACTTAGCTCGCAGGCCGACGCTCAACCCACAGAGCAACTAAGGTACAGTTTTCAGCCACTGCCCACTCCCATTAGATTTAAAGAGTTCCTTGCATTTCTTCCTAAATCACTCTTGCATATAACTACAGACTGGACTCAGTAAATGGAGATTCTAAATCATCCGAATAGTTCTGCCTGTCTGTGAGGCAGGCAAAACACTTCACTTGGGAACTGGATGTGGTACCTGTAATTATCAGATGCTGACTCCTCCATCTTTTGCACAAATCAAGAGAACAGAATCCAGATAACAGATGTTGTCCATCACAGAAGCAGCAGGGGACAGAGATGAGGTGAAAAAGAGGTGTGTGTGTGTGTGTGTGTGTGTGCATGCGCACGCGTACATGTGGTCGCAGACAAGCATGTACCTTTAAGTGTTGGTGTTTGACAGTGTGCTGGGCACTGACAGAGTATTTTAGGGCAAATTTATGAGTATCAATGCCTGCAGCATCAGAGCAAATGCTTCTCTGGCAACCTACACACACACACACACACACACACACACACACAGTCCCTCTCCTCCCCCTGAACAATTTAAGCCTTACCTCATTCCTCATTGGGGGGATACTTGAGGCTGCCGAAGCTGGGGGCGTTCTCTTGGTTCACATCAATAGGAGTGTCTGGGGTAAAGTCAACAGTGCAGTTAGGAGTGATTTTTCTGATTGTGATCTTCACCCTGGCCCAGTAACAAAGGGCTGGCTATGAAGGGCAACATTGGAAGGTAGAGTTGGGAAGAAGAGGCATGCTTGGTTTGGGAGACTGGGAGGAAGCAAAGTCTTCCTGACTAACCCCAAACACTGCCCCATCCCCCCCGCCAAGCTGTAGCAGGACTGTCTTATAAAGGTCTCCCAGGGAGCAAACACTGAACTGCCGATCCAAGCTGACTGGGTAGAAAGGGCTGAGGAACCCTCCCTGTAGCTAAGAGAAGTCTCGTCGTTCCCCCTGAAGGTAAATATGAGGCTTTTGATATCTGCATGTATTGGCCAGTTCCCTAAATCCTGTCACTGTACCACCACACACTCTTACCTGGCTGGATGTTCCTCTTGCCCATAAGTCCCACGAAGAAGTCATGCATGTCACCTGCAGGAAAAGGGCCAACATAACCATCAGTCACTGGGCCCCATGCCCGTGGGGCTCTGGGCAAGTGGTCAGCAGAGATAGGAAGGGAGAAGAGGCTACTCACGTTTCTGGAAAAGTGACAATTTCTTAGGATCTGTGAAAACAAAAACAAGTGTATAACTGGGGCACTGAATCTGGAAAGTGACGATTATTCACTAAGCCCTCTTCAGTCTCCTTCCCACCTGAAGGGGGCTCCCAGGCCTATTTAATCTTCAGAATCCTGCCCCTGCACATCCCTCTCCCTGGGGCTACTTCCTACCCTTGCTAGCCTTGCCCAGAGTTTTGAGCAATTCATCCACAGAGACTGAGCCGCTGCCAGAGAGTGTCTTGAGCAACTGGTTGATATCTGGGAACTTCTAGGGAAGAGAAACAAAGACAGCTGAGTCAGGAGGCTCACACCTAATCCACTTACAATTTTCCCACAAGGAACAGCCTTTTCTTGGGTTTATCACAGCTAAACCTGATATCTTGTCAGGATTTCCTCTGATCTACAGTGGAAGAGAAGTAGGCTCTTAGAGTGTGGTCTGTGGGTCAGCAACACCACCCCTTAGAAATGCATAATCTCAGTCCTGCCCCAGACCTACTGAGACAGAACCTGCTTTGTAACCAGGCCCCCAAGTGATTTACATGCATAGCATGGTTTGAGAAGCCCTGGTAACAGGAACACGTTGGGCATCCCTGTAGATGGACCAACTGTCTCTGTTTGCCCAAGATGGAGGGTCTTCCTGGGATGTGGGCCTTTCAGTGCTCACCTTGAGGTAGTCTGAGCAAAACTGAGACAGTAGGTTATGATGCCTCCTTTGAGTTCTCAGGGGCTCTTGTCTTGGTGATTTTTTTTTTCCTAGCAACTTGGGCACAGCAGAAGGGTGGGTGGATACACACCACACACCCAGTTTATTGTAGCTGCACAGAGACAATGAATATGATCATGTTTGGAGAGTCTCACCTTGAATCTCAGAGGTGCCTCTCTCTCCAGAGTCCACATGTCCCTGGGCTGCTGAGCACACACAGAAGCACATTGGCACAGGATGCAGCCCCGCGCACACCAACCCTCATCTATCCTTGCTCCTCCCTCCCCAATTCCCTCATTCTCAGACCTGCAGGGAGAAGGGGCAGGACAGCAGTCTCTCTCTTCCATTGACCAAGAGGGGAAAGCCCTCGAAGCAAATGTGTCTCAGAGGAAAATACCCAGATATTCTGACTACCTTGAGCTCAAATCTTGGCCTATACTTGGCAGGCTTTGTGTGTTTTTTGAACTGGTCTTGTCTTTTGAATCTGGTACAACTACCGCCACCTGCAAGGCTGTCAGCCTACCATGCCCTGCTCCACCTCACCAGCTGCGTGAAGGCTGGTGAGCTCTCTCCGCCCAGCACACAGCTTCCCAGGCAGCCACTTTCCCCAAATTGTTCAAGTGCTCTGCCCACCTCCTGTAATGAGATGCTAAACAGACTTGAGCTAGAAAGGCAGTTAGACTTCGCACACTGAATTTGTAACAAGTTTCACCTATAATTATCTTAAAAACATTTGTAACAATGTAACTGCTATCATTCAAAACCTTAAAAAGACTTCCTCCTTGTTCTCCCCCTGTAGCCCTACCCTGACAAGACCTATTTGCTTTTCTTAGAGGACCTATGGAAATCAGGGCCTAACTTGGTCTGTGTTTGTTTTTACTATTATTTTCCTATCGTAGCTAAGCAGAGGCTAGAGGGGTGCAAAGGATAGGAGAAAGGAAAGGTTGGGCTCTTAGGAGCACCTGAGGTTACCAGGGGTGGAGGGGTAGGTGAACAGGGGAATTCTGAAAACAAAATAATACACATAACTGATAGGTAAAAGAGCATACAAATGATAATTTGGGGGAGAAATTCTGACTGCGTTGCATACCATCCAGAGAGTAGATAGAATCTCCCTCCCCCCACCGCCCTGAAAAAGGACAGAACCAAAGCTGGACCACAGAGAACCTAAGACCAGCCTGACCCACCCCCGCCTCCCTCTCTAAGTGCCATTCAATCACCAAGTCACCAGTCAGTCATATTGGGAGGGTGCCTCTTACACATAAGGTGTCAGACTCATGCAGAGGGACAGAGATACTTACAGACATAACCAAAGGCAGCGAGAACATGAGCTGAGCAAAGAGGCCAGGGAATCCAGCCCTCTAATGGATAACTCAGGTAACTCCCAACCCACAGGCCACACCTTCCCCCCTGCAGCTTTTGGAACCAGCAAAGCTGTTCTCCCATGATGTTGTCCAGGACTCTGCCAAGGCGGGCCCTGCCGGAGGGGTGCCTTACCTCCCTGCGGCCCCCACTGGGCACCACCTGCTCCTGTGACTCCTCACAGACAGCCCTTGGGGCCAGGCTGAGGGCCAGGATGGCTGCCAACAGCAGGGCGCGCCGCATGGTGCCTAGGACAGCAAAGAGGCAGGAAGGGAAGGCAGGGGGAGGACACAATACAGGAAATATTCATGACCAGCAGCCTGGCTTGACCCTGCTTCACCAGCCCCCAATTCTCCCATCCAACCCCTGGTCTGGGGAGAGTATCTCTGAGCAGGAGGACCATCCATTGGGCTTGGTTTCCCTGCTCCTCCATCAGACGCATCTCCCACCCCCAGGATGGGCACCTGGTGGCAACGGGCCATGGTGCAACTGTGCCGGGGACTGGAGGCACCAAAGGCAGATGATAGATTTATAGGACATGCATGGGTCTTTTTCCTTCATTGGCTTGAGGAGGGATCTTGGGTGCTATTTTCCAGCACTAGACAAGCTTAACGCCTAGGCAAAAACTTTCCAGTGTAGAACACAGTCTGCATCCACAGGCTCCAAACATTACTAGCTCTCAACCCCTTCCTTTCTGCTTTCTGCTCACTTCCCAGTACCCTGCTCCCCAATCAAAGGCTGCCACTTCCTTGATTTCTCCTGACTCTGGCCCCTGTTCTTCAGTGCCAGCTTCAGTCCTTCCAATGTTCTCCCATCTGCGCCTACCTTTGGAGCAGCTCTGAGCCTACAGCTGGATTGTCTAGTAGAATCAGAGCTGACAGGGATTTCTGCCCTGCTCCCCACAAAAGCTGGTGCTGCTGGTGCTGCTGTGAAGAGGGAATCAGGGAGTGGAGAGAATCTGGGAATGTGGCAGAATCTCCAGCCCAGCTCCCTCATAAAGGCTCTGGGAGGGTCTGGGGGAGCCAGGGGAGGGGCTGAGAATCACCAATCCCAGGATGGCTGGAGGGGAGGGGGGAAGGCTGGGGGGAAGGAGGGTACAGGCTGCACACACACACACACACACACGCGCACACGCACGCACGCACGCACCACAAACCCAGCAGTGAGCTGGGGTTATCCAGCAATCCACTTTCTAACGGTCCTTGAGCTGGGCATGCTAAAGAATGATTTGTGTGTCATTTGTCACAAAATCTGCCTGCTGGATCTAGCTCAATAGGTGTGGTCCCTGGGCCTCTTTCTCCTCCTTGTTCACCCACCAGCTCCTCTCCTTGCCCTTTAAATTGCCAGGCCAGAAGAATTCCAGGCTGGTGCTTCTCTGGCCCTGCCATCACCAAGACAACCAGGACAGCCAAGTTGAGGCCCTTGAGAATGAGGAGGTGATCCTGGCATCCCTTCTAGTGCTCATGGCACCCTCTGTTCTCTCAGCTGGAGTGGGCCTATCACCTTGGTCCTCAGATCAACTGAGAGTCAGTACTTCTCCCTACTATTGAAAGCAGAGATTTCATCAGTGTCTGGCTCCATCCACCACCTCCTCAGTGCCAATGCCTCTCCCCTTGGCATCCCCACTTCACTCTTTCTTGACCACTGAATCGGTCTCTTAATTGTATCTTTCTAGAAATCTAACTTCTAGTCCTCCTACTATAATCTCAGAAAGGAAGAGCAAAATACTGCAGCTAAGCTGTTCCCCTACCCTTGCCCCCACCCCCAGCATTGGTTTCTTAATTGCTTCTTTCTTTCCTTACAGTTACACTTTTCCCTTCTCTTGCTTGTCCCCCTGCAGCTCAGGCACCTTCTCCTCTTGTTCATGGCCCACACTGTTGACAGGACTTAAGTCGTCCATCTCACACACAAGGTAGAGCCCCAGGGGAGAGGCAGAGTCATAGTCAGGATGGGAAAGAAGGCCCAGAGAGAAAATTAAGGGGAAAGGCAAAGTGAAAGTCGCTTCAGAGTGATTGATTCATCACTGCCAGCATTTATATAATGGGTGCAGGGTTTGAGCATTTGCAAGGATGGCACAGAGCAATTCACTTGATTTTCATCACCGCCATCCTGTGAGTAGGAAATATTCCCATTTTTCAGATGAGGAAATGGAGACCCAGAAAGTTCAGTCACATGCTCCAGGACATACAGCTACTGCAAAACAGCCTCAAATTCAGTTTTTTTCACTCTAAACTTTCCCTCCATTCTATTGCACTGGTATGAGCTTTGACCAGCAAGGGAATAACCAGCTCTCTCAGAGGAAGTGGTGACCTACCTCTCCATGAGACATGGAGACTTGGAACCTTGTACTCTTCTACATCCTGAGATTGGGGAGAGAATCACAGCTCTGCTGTGCATTTCCTACAGTGCCTTCTGCTCGCCAGCACCTTCCCCAAACACCCTACTTAAACACTACCATTTCATGCTCCATATCCCTTGTTTCTCTTCTTCATGCATGTGCTACATCCAACATGCTAAATATTTTACTTGCAGTCTGTCTACCCCACCTGCACCAGAACTCAGCATCCCAACGGCAAGGACTTTTGTCCATTTTGTTTGCTGTTGGATTCCTATCTCTATAGTGTTTGGCATATAATATCTGCTCAATAAAAATGTATTTATAAAACAAAAAAAGGAAACCTGAGCCCAGCTTCTTCCATTGCAACCCACAATGTGGATCCTCCACAGAGCTCCTCCATGTGGTTAGGGTCCTGAAGCAGGTGCCTCCCCACTCCACACTCCCAGCACCCCACCGCCCTGGGGCTTGGGTCGTACTGAAAGAAGTCACTCTGGCTGCACAGGGCTGCACCCAAGCTCACCCTGAGTGAGGGCAGCAGCTGGGTCTCAAGGCCCCTCATCAAAAGCTTTCCATTATCCACCTAATTACAGGGCCAGGACCCAAGGTTGGGAGCCTTTGGTGGAATGAGGAATAGAAGTGGGAGGCTGTTCACACATAAATGGCATGACTCGCTCACATCTTTGAGAAGCTCGGGGGCTGCTCTAATTAGACCTAGCCATCTCCCACCCCCACCCTCCCACCAATCTGGAGGAGGTCCAAGCTCCGCAGACTGGAGGGAGTTGGGATGCAGGAGGACTGTTTTAGGCTGAAGGCTAAAGACTAAAGCCTCCTGGGTCCCATGTCTGCATCAGCCTCCCTCCCCCCACCAGCCCACCCATCCTGTTCCCAAGCCCTGGCACCAGGGAAGCTGGGCTTCAGCAAAGGTTCACCATGAATAATGTCCTTTGATGATGTGGCATCTCACAAAGTATGGCAGGAGCCAAGGGTGGGGGGAGCAAGGGAATGGCAGAGAGAAGTGATCACCCCTTGATCTCTGGGATTAGCAAAGACTTGAAAGAGCCGATGCTAAACTAAGTAAGAGGTGATGAAGGAGGGAGGCTTTTGTCCACCAAGCAAAAATAAATCAGGAGAATGGAATCGCTAGAATTAAATCACAAAGTTTTATTCAAGGGTCTTAAGATTTGAAAATTGGAAACAAAAAAACCAAAAAACTGTCAGGCTAAGAGTGTAATGAAAAAACAGTTGAGAGTTCTTATAGTAAAAGTACATTCCTGAGAAAAATCAGTTCTGCATTCTTAGCCTCTGGATTGGTCTGAGATGGTAATCTTCCAGATGTCAGTGGTCTAGATAATGGATATCAGGTGGTCTGGACATGTTAACATTCTTTTCTAAACTCTTCAGATGATTATCTATAGGGATCTTGTATATTCCCAGGCATTGATGCACAACTGGAAAATTTAAGTTTTCAGGCTAGTTAAAAGAAAATAAAATCTCTTCCTCATGTTACAGCTCATTCTTTTTTTTTTTTTTTTTTTAGTTAAATTTAATTTTTTTTATTTTTTATTTTTTTTAGAGAGAGGAGAGGGAGGGAGAAAGAGAAGGAGAGAAATATTGACTGGTTGCTTTCTGTAAGCACCATGACCTGGGACTGAACCCAGACATGTGCCCTGACTGGGAATTGAATCTGCAACCTCTCACTTTGCAGAATGATGCCCAACCAAGCTACACCGGCGGGGCCAGCCCATTCTGATTTAAGTAATTTTGTTAGCTTGGCTATGGTGACTCCATTTTGTTTCTTCGCTCTTTCCTCAGATGGCTAGGGCAGGCCAGGCTTCATTTTGCCCACAAATCATATGCAAATAGCTTGTAAAGTGGGTGGTGTAGCTACATAGCACATTGGTGGTTTTTTCCTTTGAACACCTACTATTTATTTGAGCCACATCTCAGATGCTGTCACTGACGTAGAGGGCAGGGTCCCTAGCAGATCCTCCCTATGGAGTTCCCCCTTTGCTGCTGGGGCAGGTTGCAGGTGAGGCCAGCAAAAAGTATGCAGAGCTGAGCTGAACTGAGACAGGTTAGTCAACTGTTTCCAGGGGGTGGGGGTGGAGGCCAACTTAGCGTGTGCTTGTGCACACAAATGACCTGCATGTGTCCACCATATGCACAATTTGGGTGCAACATCCTGAAGGGGTGCTTTGGGATGGGGAGGAGGGGCCAGGGCCATATGTGACACTGGCTGAAGATACCCGTGAAGAATGGAAGCAGGGCTTCTTCTGCATTCCACTGAGTCCTGCAGCCAGGAGACAGCTGGGAGACGATCCACAGAGCAAGAAACTCAGAGTCCCTCACAGCCTGGGAAGAAATGGTGGAGCCACAAGGGCTGAGCTAGAGCTGGGTGAGCTGTGAGACGCTGGGATGGCTTCTTGTGGGGGTTAGGGGGCTCCAGGATAGTCAGTGCCCCTCAGAAGCTGAAACAACCTAGACTGAGAAGGCTGGACGGGCTGAGTGGGGTGAGTTCAGGGTAGCAGATCCCCAGCTTCTCCCAATTCAAGCCCTAGGACACAGTGGGGACACTGAGCCCCATTAGCTTCACAGGAGGAAAACACACACTCCTGTGTTCCAAAAAAAAGAAGAGAGGCAGAGACAGAAAAGAGGAAGAGAGAGCTGGAGAGTAAAGGAGAGAAACCCCTACCCTTCCTCAAACTAGCATCCACCCACATGACTGGGGGGCGGACAGGAGGGAAAGCAGGGACCCTGGCCCGTCCCCACTCCCACCATCCCCAGGCCAGAAAGCTGACAGTGCCTTCAGCCCTGGGGAAGGAAAAGCAGGGCTGGGAATAGCAGCTGCATATTCTCTTGAAATCGCTTCTGAAAATGACCAGACACTTCACTGGAAAAGTGACGACAATTTGGGTCCTGGGAGCAGGAGATGAGGCAGAGAGCGGGGGAGGTCAGGCTCCGGTCACCACCCCCTCTCTCAGTCAGACAGAACCTCCTCGGTCTGATTCTGAGAAGTCAAGGATGGGGGAGTTGTCTTGGGTGGCAGAAGAGTGGCCAGAGCCCGTACTTCCAATTTAGGACACAGCCCCCCAAAACAACTTTAGCCACTTACCCACCTGGGAAGAGCTGACTCCCAGTGCTGGTTGTGCCAGAATACAGGGCTTGTGCTTAGAGAGCAAGATAAATTTGCAGGCAAGAAGAGATGTCAATCAGGTCTCCCACAGCACAATTACCTGGAGCCATGAGCTGCCTGCAGATGGGTGGAAGGAAGCAGGGTGGAAGGAGACCCCAGCTTCAAGGGGAAGTGAGCTCATGGGTGGAGACAGGGAAGATGCAGGAAAGGTAGAGACTGTGAAAGGAAGGAGAGACATCCAGAGACAGAAACAAAGGCAGCCATCCGTACAAACCTCACAGAGCACAGATCTAAATTTTACTGCAAATACAGGAGCGGCTGGTGCCCTAAAGGCAGACACTGGGGTGGGAGAGGCTGAGACAAAACAGTCTATGAGGAAACACATATGAAGGGGGGTGGGTCCTTAAAGCATTATATAGCCCTGGCCAGGTAGCTCAGTTGGTTAGAGCATCATTCTGACACTCTAAGGTTGTGGGTTTGATCCTGGTCAGGGCACATGCAAGAATCAACCAGCAAATGTACAAATAAGAGGAACAACAAATGCATGTTTCTCTATCTCCCCTTCCTCTCTTTCTCTAAAATCAATAAATTAAAAACAAAACAAAACACAAATGAGTTTTTTTAAAAAAGGCATTATACAAAAGATTATGTGTTAGTATTAGTCAGAGCCCACGGAAACGGGGACAATGAGACAGTGTGAGACGGCTGGAAACCGAGAAAAACATAATGAGGATAACACAAGGGAAATAAATGAAGACGAGAGGGAAGGGGTCAGTCATAAAGATGCGAGAATCTGGGTCGGGAGCCTCTCCTGTCAAATGCCACCAGCTGCAGGCCCCAGCTGTGGACAGTGATTAGCAAGACAACTGTTGGCAGCAGCCTGGCATTTCTGGTGTATGGAAAGGAAGGGGGTGCCAGGGTGGGGCAGGTGTGATGAAGCCCAGTGCGAAAGGAGGCTGAATCTCCAAAGGATCCCAGTTTTCGTCAAGACAGGGATCCTCACATCCCTCCAGGGACATACTTAATGAATCAGCCCACTGGCCACCTGCGACCTCAGTCCCATCCCCAACTGCCCTGCCCCCACCGCAGGCTCTCCAACCTGCCACCCAGAGCTCAGCCGGTCAAGAACCCAGAGACAATTTCCCTTCTTTTCCATTCTTATTATCTGCATTTGCTGGCTCCAAGGAGCTCAAGAGAGGAAAGAGGGAGGGATGAGGGGGAGGCGTCTAAGTACAAGCCAGTGAGAAGATGGGGAACAGCGACTCACCCACAATGACCAAACCTTCAGGAAGTCACTTGTTTTATTAGTGGGCAAAGAGGCTGAGGGTAGGAGGAAGCTAAGTTTAGAGAAAGGACTGGGATGGTTTGGGAGAAGAAAGGTCCTCTTCGGTCTCCAAGCACCAGCCATGATCAGAGGGGTGAGACACGGGATCCTCCCACAAAGGTGAGTGGGTAGGGCTGGTGCTGGTCCAGGAAGAAGAAACTGCCATCTCTACATTAGGCCCCACCGCCTCAAGAGACAGTCACTTCCAGGCTGTGACTCCCCTTTTTTTTGCAGCTTAGCTTGCCATTCTCATCACCCCCAGGCCCCCGGATGACCTTGACAGTCACATTGCTCTCCTTGAAACTCACGGAGAAACTGCAGGGAGAACAGACAGAAAGGCAAAGCTAGTGTCCTCATCCCCTATGCCCATATTTTCATGACAGCTTCCCCTCCTCTTCCTGAGGCAAGTACAACCCCCCACCCCCCCGCAAAAGACTCAAGACTCCAGAGAAATTGGGTGGGGAGACTACAAAGCTCCTCCAAGCCCTACTCTAACACAATATGCTTCGCTTTCTGACTGCATGAATTTTCCCCATCACAATGACCAACAGCTTTGTCATCTGTCCCAGTCCATCCCTCAGCCCTGCTCATGGCCTTACCGATCAGTCACGGAGACTGGAAGCTGCTTCTGCGTGGTATCCAGCACAGCTCGGTACATTTTGGTCAGCAGTTCAACCACATGCTCGCTGACCAACAGGAAGTCCCCCTTGGAACCCACTGATGATATCTTAGGAAAGGGGGAAAAAATAGCAGGGAAGGGATTCATTTTTTTCTCCTCAGGAGCAGCCTGAGAGACATCAAAGACCCAGAGGAAGAGGTTTGGTACCCACACTTCCAGCCCTCCCCAGCCCCAGGATGCCCCCTACCTTCTCCAGCCTGAGGCCCTGCCCCCAACCAGCTCTGATACCTCACTCAGATGCAAGCCAAAAAGCCCATCCTTGAATGGGGAGACTGACACCCCAGCCACACTTTCCAGCCCAATGACAGTTTTGGCCTGGGACTTCTTGGTGTCTGTGAGAATCACATGCCCCTTGGTCAGGAGGAGAATTCGAGAGGAAATCTAGGGACAGAACAGGAAACATTGAGGAAAGGTGGGATCAACCCCCCACCCAGCTGCCAGCCTGGGCCCGGGATCAGGCTGTGGGGAGGAGCTAGGCATGCTGGCCTTCACCTTGCCATTGTCACGATTGACCTTCTTCACAATATCTGCCACCAGAACAGGCCCTTCCTCCCTGCTCTTCAGCTTCTGCAGCTTGGGGTTCCCTTGCAGCCCAATGTAGTCACCACGGAATGGAATGGGAACACTGAGGACACACAAGAAGTATGCAGTGGAGACAAAGTCCTTACCACTGACCTCCAGGGCCCTGCACCTCCCCTGACTGAGTTCCCATCTTAGTCCTGCAAGCCCCTTCCCGCATCCCCCACCATATCCTCTGTCTCAGTGGTTCTCAGAACATGGTCCAGGACCAACATCATTATCCCCTGGGAACCTGTCAGAAAGGCAAATTCTTGGGCCTCACTCCAGACCTGCTGAATCAGAAACTGAGGGGGGGCAGTGGAACCATCTGGGCATTACTGAGCTTGCTAGGTGATTCGGATGCACTGAAGTTTGGACCGACTGCTCTATCCCAACTGGAGAATATTCTCTTTGCTCTTGATGAAATTGACTGGGCAGGGCCTGAGAGGCTCTCACCTCTGGGGGTATGCAGCCTTCTTGCCTTTGAACAGTTCGCTGGCACAGAGCTTCTCCCGCAGGATCTCTACCTGCTTTGGGGACAGTTGATCCCGGAATTTCTTGCACTGTGGGTGGGTTGGGGCAGAAGCTATGATCATGGAGGAAAAGGGCAGGGCCAGGAAGGGAGGTGGGGAGAACACTGAGAAGTGGAAGGAGAGGAACAGGGAGTAGAGAATAGAGACAGAGGGAAAGGACAGACACTAGACAGTTCAGAGAGGGCAGAGGTTGGAGAAGCATTGGGGAGGAGGATGAGGACTGAGGGGTGCTGGGGTGGGGGTGGAAACAATCAAATATGAGCTCCATGAGGTCTGTATGCCCAGCACACAGCACAAGGCCCAGTCACAGACAGGTGTTCAATAAGTATTTCCTGAATAGAAGAACATTGTGCTAAGTGAAACAAGCCAGACACAAAAGGACAAATATAGTATGGTTCCACTTATATGAGGTAACTAAAATATAGTTATGAGCCACATAATATTTCAGTCAATGACAAACTGCATGTACAATGGTGGTCCCATAAGGTTATAATGGAGCTGAAAACTTCCTATCACCTAATGACATCATAGCTGTGGTAACATCGTAGCACACACATTGCTCACGTGTTTGTGGTGATGCTGGTATGATCAAACCTACTGCAGTGACAGTAGTATGAAAGCACAGCACATACAATTATGTACATAATACTGATAATGATAATAAATGACTATGTTACTGGTTTATATATTTACTATACTATATTTTTTATCATTGTTTTAGAGTGCACTCTACTTATAGAAAAAACTTTGCTATAAACAGCATCCCATATTATGCCAGCAGCAGCCTTATACATCTTGTGTTTGTTTACTACATCTTTCTCTCTCTTTTAATCCTTACCTGAGGATATGTTCATTGATTTTAGAGAGAGAGCAAGGGAGGGAGAGAGAGAGAGAAACATCAATGTGAGAGAGAAACATTGACCGTGCCCTGACTGGAGATCGAACCCACAACCCAGGTATGTGCCCTGACAAAGAATCAGACTGACCACCTTTTGCTGCATGGGAAGATGCTCAACTGGATGAGCCACCTGGCCAGGCCACTGAGTCTCTTGATTGCATCATTTTCTCTTGTGCTTGATTTAATCTCATGTTGTTTTGGACGGCAACATGCTGTACCAGCTTGTAGCCTAGGAGCAATAGGCTGCACCATAGAACCAGGTGTGTAGGAGGATATACCACCGAGGTTTGTGTGAATGCATAGTATGATGTTCGCACAACAAAATTCACCTAATGATGCATTTCACATATGTATCCCCTTCGGCAAGCTGATGATTCTGGTCAAATTCTTAGAGACAGAAAGTAGGCTGTGGGTGGGAATAACAGGGAATTATTACTTAATGGGTACAGAGTTTCCATTTGGGATGATGAAAAAAGTATGGTGATGTCTGTGGCCAGGTGTCTCAGTTGGTTGGAGCATCATCCCACACATCAAAAGTTTTCTGGTTCAGTCCCTAGTTGGGGCAGGTACAGAAGGCAACCAATCGATGTTTCTCTCTCACATCCATCCATCTCTCTTTCTCTTTCTCTCTCTCTCTCTCCTCTTCCTCTGTACACATATTCTTGGGTGAGGATTACCAAAAAAAGTACAGAGATGGATGATGGTGATGACTGCACAACAGTGTAAATGTGCTCAATGCCACCAAACTGTATACTTCAAAATGGTTAAAATGGTAAATTCTGTTATGTATGTTTTACCACAATTTGTCTTAAACAGAGAAAAAGAGTTGAAGAGAGGGGAACAGAAAAACCAGAGGGAGGAGGAAAAAAAGACAAGTGAGAGGAGAGGTGCGTGGGCCCCCTCACCTTCCACTGGTAGAAGAGCCGCTGCAGCTCCTGATTAGCTGTGCTGAAGCACCTGTAAGGGGCAGCTGGCCACTTTTTGTCCAAGACTTTGGCAGATGGCAAATTGTTCTTCAGCCCCAGTAGGAATTTCTGTGCCTGGATTAGAAGTGGGGGAATTGAGAGTGCAATGATGAGAAGGCAGACCCTGCAACAGGCATACTCACACCCAGATCCTGCCACTTAAATGGAGGAAGGCCACCCAGAGTGAGAAGCAACGAGTGGAGCTGAGGAGATGGAAGGCTGTCATCTCCCGGATCTCCTTCAGGACGAAGTGGAGGCTTGAGGCTGGGCAGGAAGAGCATGAATGGGAGTTTGCAGGGAGAGAGGATTAGTTCCAAGCCAAGACCTGCTACCCAGGGAAGTGAGGTGGGAGAACCAATATGAAAACCGGCCTCAATATTTTGCTCCTGTAGCTTCCTATTCTCTCAGCTTACTGTTACCTACAGCTCGCTGCTACTGTCTGTGCCAGCTAGCGGACGGGTACAAAGTCTTCCCTCCTTTCCAATCAGTCAAGCCCAACACGTCACCTGACATGCAGAGTCTTTTCCTTAGAGCCCCACCTCATCACAGGGTCCCCTGCCTGCGCCTGGCACACCAACCAGGCAGGACTCCTTGCCCTGCCCTTTGCCCAGCCCATGTATTACCACTCTGAGCCGTAGCTCGTGCCGCTCTCAGCTCAACCCTGCCAACCCAGATTATGCCCATCCTTTCAGATGCAGTTCAAAGGGGGCCTCTCCTTTCTTTGGAGCCCCCCTAGCACTTTGTCTATACTTCTGTTTTTGCACTGCAGTTATTTGTGGAAAAATCCCTTTCTAGACAGTGAGTCCTTGGGAGTTAGTCTCCCAGGTCTTGAGGTTTTCCTGCCATTCAGCATCTACTGAGTGTCTGCTCTGTGCCTGGCACCGCTCTAGGTAAGGAGACACAGCAATAAACACAGCAAAGTCTTTATTCTCATCCAGGTCACATGCGACTGGGGGTGGGGAAGGAGACTACCCACAGCAAATAAATACATATAATAGATGCCAGTTAATTATATATCGTCGGCAGCCGTCCGTCTCGAGAGACGATGGTGTAGCTTCTTATGAGTCTATCTGCACCGCCGAGAATGGCTGTGCAGTCCAACTCGGGAGTGACACGGTATCTGTCTCCTCCCGTGTTGAATCGACATCTTACGATGACGCTGGAGTGTTCTCTCCAGTGAAGCTGAAGCTACAGAGCCTGGGCAGGGTGATATGGAGGGTCTGCTGTTGCCCATGCAGCAGACCCCCCCTCTCTTCGCAGCTGAAGGGTCCAAGGGAAAGACGGAGTCAATACAGCTTGGCTTCAGGTGCGCCGCAGGAGTTGCCGGTGTTGACTACAACATCAAACCGCCTTAGGGACTCCGGCTCCGGATTTTCTGTCGGGGTTTACTCCCTTAGCCTTTCCCCTGAAGAGGTATGCCGCAAGGCAGCGGAGGTTTTTTGGAGTCAGAGTTTTCCTTCTCTGATGTGCCCTGACTGGAAGATCGAACCAGCGACACTTAGCTCGCAGACCGACGCTCAATCCACTGAGCCAAACCAGCCAGGGCTTAATTATATATACTATGATGCAAAAAAGCAGGCCCTGAGACAGGAATGAGTGGTGGTATATTCCAGAAACAGAAAGAAAGCCAGTGTGAGTGAACTAAATTGAGTAAGAGGAGAGAAGCTCAGAGAGATGGCTGGTCATGGACGGATCTCGAAGGGCCCTGTAGGCCGTGGCAAGGACACCCATGTTTATTAGGAGTGCAACAGCACACCACCAGAGAGTTTTAAGGGGAGGAGTGACATAATCTGATTTTAAAAAACTTAATACAATTTACTTTCTTATTTTGAAAGTATTTAAACTTGCTTAAAAGTTGAAGAAAACATCACAATGAACACCTGTATACCATACACCCCTCACCTAAATTCACTAATTGATAATGTTAACATCTTGCCCTATCTGCACATTCTCTCTTAACATATGCACATATATTTACAAGTGCATACAAATACACACATATATACAAATCTTCACTGCCATACCACCCTACAGTATGTTACAGGCATTCTAACATTTTCCCCTAAAACTTAAGCACACATCTCCCAAAAACTGGGACATTCACTTACACAATCATAATTCCATCACTACACCTAAGAAAATTAAAAATTAATTAGATTCACTCATCTAACAGCAAAACATACTCAAATTTCTCCCGAAGTCCTTTATAAACTTCTAAAAATGTCCTTTTTAGCCTTGTTTTTATTTTTCCTGTTCCAGAATCCAATCAAGCTTCACCTGTGGCATCTGTTTAGTCTTCCCCAATCTAGAACCAGCACACATAAGTCTTTACATGTCAGGGAGTTCCCAGCATCCTTTTTGTTTATGGGATAGAGCTATTGAAGGTATAGAAAATGACTTGATCTTGAGCACTTCCAAATTTGGGGAGTTTTTATAAGAACTTCTTACTAAGACATTAGGTTTAAAAAATTAAAATAGAAAAAAAGCACAGCACACAATATATTGCTCCAGGAACTATCCAAGCTCTTTGTTTCCACTACAAAGACCTAGTGGGCATGGTCTCATCACCCTGAAGTCTCTAGTCCTTGGTTTGGTTTGATTTAACTCAATAAACATTCCTAAGCATCTCCCATAATCCCCCATGTTCTAGTTGATGTGGAGCCTCTGAGGGTTTTCTTTCTTTTATTGTTTTTTTATAGATCTAGGAAGTTCTGCATTTCCCTATGCAGCCCGCCTGTCCCCAAGTCTACCCAAGGCTGTGTATGCCTGGGTTGCCCAGGCCTCTACTGGGGGGAGGGGGGCGGGCAGCTTTACACAGTGGTTAAAACTCTGGAGTCAAATAGTTTGTATCCCAGCCCTACCATTTACCTACTGTGGGGCTCCTAGCAAGCTCTTTAACCTCTCTGGGACTTAGTTTCTTATCTGTAAAATGGCCTACCTCTGAGGGTTGTTGATTGCATTAGATTACAGTCAATGCCTGTAAAGGGCTTAGTGCACAGGTAAATGTTCAAGAAATAGTAGGTACATAATAGTATTAGTATTAGTATTAGTATTAGTTCACCCTGGCTGGTTTGGCTCAGTGGATTGAGCGTCGGCCTGCGAGCTAAGTGTCGCTGGTTCGATCTTCCAGTGAGGGCACATCAGAGAAGGAAAACTCTGATTCCAAAAAAACCTCCACTGCCTTGCGGCATACCTCTTCAGGGGAAAGGCTAAGGGAGTAAACCCCGACAGAAAATCCGGAGCCGGAGTCCCTAAGGCGGTTTGACGTTGTAGTCAACACCGGCAACTCCTGCGGCGCACCTGAAGCCAAGCTGTATTGACTCCGTCTTTCCCTTGGATCCTTCAGCTGCGAAGAGAGGGGGGGTCTGCTGCATGGGCAACAGCAGACCCTCCATATCACCCTGCCCAGGCTCTGTAGCTTCAGCTTCACTGGAGAGGACACTCCAGCCTCTTCGCAAGATGTCGATTCAACACGGGAGGAGACAGATACCGTGTCACTCCCGAGTCGGACTGCACAGCCATTCTCGGCGGTGCAGATAGACTCTTAAGAAGCTACACCATCGTCTCTCGAGACGGACGGCTGCCGACGATTAGTATTAGTTATAGGCAAGGCAAGTGCAAAATAGACTAATCAGAAAGAATGGGCTAGTGGATGCCTAGTGAATCCCTGCATGCTCTCTTCTGTAGGGGGTAAGACTTAGAGAAATACTGATCTAAACCCAACAGCTCCTGAGCTGATATTCAGGAGGTGCCTGATAATACACAGATGAAAGAAAAGGTGGAAGAAGATAAATAAATAAGTAAGTAAATAAAAGAACAAAAAGGAAAACAAGGTAGAAGAGGGGCAAGTCATGAGATAAGAGCAAAACCAGATGACAGGTCTCAGGAATGCAGTTCTGCAGCAAGAGAGCAGGAACTCTGAGAAGACAGAAACCCTGGGGCCTGAGGAGAGACCAGACAACTGAAGAGGCCAGTAAAATGGAGCTTCAGTGGCAAGGGGGAGGGGGCCCCATGAAGGCTCAGGAAGGCAATGGAGAGGCTGAGCCCCCATTCCTCTGCTGGGCCCAGGGATCCAGCGTCTCCCACAACAGAGAGCTCCAGCAAAGGTGTCTCACGTATGAACGAGCACAGTTAGTATGAGTCCTAACAATCATCAAAATTCAAACCAGTGGAGGGCAGTTCCGATTTACCCCAGCCCTCTGTCTAAGACACCCCCCACTCTCCATCCCCACCCCCGATCTTCCTCCTACCCTCTGGCCTTTCCCAAGGTCTCACTGGAAAGTGCTGCTCCCTCCCTGTCCGGTTTCCCTTTCTCTATCACCCTTCTCTGTCCCCATTTTCCTCCCACTGGAAACTGCCCATAGTTTGAATGCCTAGGCCTGGTCCTGGCTTCTTCCTGCCCACTCTGATCTCAGTCCTCCAGAAGTAAGATCCTTCCTGAGGCTTAATAAAAGACTTCTGCTGTCAGAACATGGAGGCAGCTAGAATGCACACCTGGACTTTTGGTATATGCTAATCAACCTGGCTCTGGACTTAGCCATTCCCAAAGATATGCTGATGGATTTAGCAGTTCCCAAAAGATATGCTGATGGACTGAAACCATTCCCTGGGGAAATGGTAATGAACCTAGCCCATATGTTAACTAACCTGGGGGGAGGGGGGAGCAATCAGATATAAACGATCTACTGAATATGTTGATAAGCAAACTCACCCTCACCAAAATGTGTGGTTGACAGGTATAAAAAAGGTGCCTGCAGAAGTGCAGGTGGTCATTTATTAAAAAAATAAAATAAAATAAAGTATTTTCGTATCTTGCAAAAAAAAAAAAAGAAGTGCAGGTGGGGCTCCTACGGGCCCACGAGAAGGACTGGGAGTCTGGAATCCCCATTCCCCAATTCCCATTGCCCTTGCTCCTACGGGCCCTTGAGTTGGTTTGGGAGCTGCCTTTTCCCTTCCCCCGCTTTGTCCCCTTTTCCCTCAATAAACCCTTTGCCTAATCCCACAGTGGTCTCTGGGTGATTTCTCAGAGCAAGGCTGCCCCGACGCCTGCTACAGTTTCAGAAGAGATAGGAGGAAAATATAATTCCTCCACCTTCACCCCAACTCTAAAATGGACCTGGGAATTTTGTGTTAGTTAATCCTTTGAGTGCCAGTGTCACTGTGAGTGATGCTGACAAATTTTCCCAAAAGCGCCAGCGTTGCTCCCAGCAACTCTTTTGCTATGGCTAGAAGTGTAAATAACAATGGAATAATTCGTATTTTATGTTTTGTTCTCGTTTTTTTGTACCTCAGGTTATATATTAATATAATTTTTTCTCATGTTGATCCAAATTTTGAATTTTGCATGGCACTCAAAGGGTTAACACTATGTGTCCTCACTCTGGTTTTCAGTGAAGCTCAGCTTTTTCACTGTTGTGAACCATCCAGCTCCTGTCTCTTCTTGGGTGTGCTGGGACCCCTTCCTACCACGAGGTTGCCTACAGTGTCCACTCAACCCCAGATGTATTCTGATGTTGTCCCTGGGCCCTGAGGCAAGCAGGTCAAGGAAGCTCTTGGGGAGAAAGCTTTGAGTCACCTCTTCTCAAACCCCACATCTTTCTCTATCAAACCTGTCCCTCCATCCTCACCCCCCAGCTTCCACCCTCAACACCCACTACTTACTATGCTTCTGTAGATGAAATCTGCCAAGGTGAGAGCGGCGCCTGACCGGAAGTATTTTCGATAATCCTTGCGGGCCTGGCAGGGACATACAAGAAACGAGCCAAAGTAAAAGACAGTTAGACCTAGAAGACAGAAGACAGATCTAGAAGAGATTCTTAACTTTTTTAGCCACACAAAGTACAGAGTAAGATAAACAGCTAAGACTATAGCTGCAGAGAATGAAGTCAGACAAAGTGGGAATGAGCAGGACACTCAAGGCAGAAGGCAGAGCCACGAAGATACACAGATCTTCCCAGCGTACAGACACACACACAGACTCACAAACACCCAGACACAGACGTGCCATTACAGAGGTATGTCCTGGGTTCGGTCAGGACTTGCTTTCTGCTACTCCTTCCCCCCAGCAGCTGGGACAATCCAGAAGGAGCCATACGGCAGAAGGAACCACTTGTGGGAAGGAGAACCCCACCTCCCCTTTCCCATTACCTTCCACCCTCTCACAAAGGCCTGGAGCAGTAATACTGATGCCTTTATCTTTCCATAGCGTTTCTTTTGCTGTAGAAAATAATGGGCCTGTTAGAAAAACTCCACCTCCTGAACCACCTCTCCCACTTCCCACTCTCCTATTAGAATGATGGAACGGGACTATGGGGGTAATTGGTACCATGTTGCCCCGAAACCAAGACGAAATGAGGATCTGACTCTTGCGCATCTGCTGGTAGTGGGTGCGGCAGCGCCAGCCTCGGTATATCTTCTGTATGAGTGTGGCCAGCTGCTGGATTCTAAGGCGCCTCTGCTCTTCCAGGTGGAACAGCTGTGGAGAGGTGAAAGGGTAGAACAGAGAAGCTGGCCTAGGGAAACAGCGCTCTCTCTTCCTGTACTCCACAGCACCAGAGGCTTCCCAGCCAGTGTTTCATTTGATCGCTCCTTTAGCTTCTTAGTTCAGTCATTTATTAATTCATTTAACAAGCAGCTACTGAACTCTAACTCTGTAGCGGGCACTGTGCTGGAATTTGGAAACTCAGACACGAGTGGTTCATCACCCAGACCCTCAAGGAGTTCTCCTTCAAGTGGAGACTCTCAGAGGGGGCCATGTAAGCACCCTTGACTCCCAGGGCTCTCGGGGTAGGGTGGAAACCCAAGGATTCAGTCTCTGCAGAGACACCTCCTCATCCTCTATCCATTCCCTTCTATAGATAACTGCCTTTCCCACCCAGCCTCTTCCTCAGATGAGCTCTCCCATTCTCCACCTGCCACCCTCACCAAATACAAGTGTACTTTCCAACTCACAGTCTTGGGACTTTTGATGAAGATCTTTGTCTTCCCAAAGGTCACCTCCTCTGAGGACACGCTCAGCTCCCCCAGGATCTTCTCAACCCCCTCCCTACAAGAGCAAACAGGGACTGCTGCTGAGGGGAAGCCCAGGAGAGGGTCCTCTCCACCTCTCCCCTAATCCCTTTCTCCCTGAGAGAAGAGTTCGAGGCTTGAACAAGAAGGCGTCAGAGTCTGTTCCGCCCCAGATGTTCCCTGCATTGGCCTTCTCTGCTCCCACTGAGTCTTACCGGTCTCCCCCATTCCAGCGAGGCCAAGTGCTCCGGCTCAGCAACCGGTACCTCTCCAGGAAGGGCTTGTACCCCTGGCGGAAGGCATAACCTGCCCGACGCACCCGCACATTCTCTAGCAGTCCCAGGTACCGAGCCTGAGTTGCCACCAGTTCCCGGGAGAACTGACCTCGCAGCTGATGTTCATTGGGCTTTATACACCTGGTGGGAGGCAGGGCAAGGTACAGGCTTCAGGAACTTCACCTTTGCCAGCATAACCCATCCTGGTCTCTATACCCCAGTTTTGCACACATTCCCCTTAGGTGCAAAGTTTCAAAGGAAGCAGACACACTTGCCTTTCCAGTTTCAATCACTATGGTATGGCCCACACCCAAATCGGATGCTCTCCCTGCTACAAGATCCTCAGTGACTCACCTGGCTATATTTGCCATGAGGAAAGGGCCTCAGATATCCTTATTCCAGAGACAAACCCCTCCATTACGAACATATTCCACATTACATGGACTATGCACATACTATCACATATGTAGCACATTCTTGTGTGTAGCCAGTACGTCACCTGATGTAGTTGGGGCTCTTGGAATATAGGTTCTTCATGAGTATGGCCACAGAACTCTTAAACTGGGCCCCAGCAGTTGGGGGGCGTTTGAGAGATGCCTGCTTAGGATCACCCTCAGGGAACAAGGACCGAAGGAGGGGGTGCTGGGCCTTCCACATGGCCTGGGACAAGTCCCGGAAGAGTAGGTCATTATTCTTGTCAATGAAGCTGTTCACGTTATATGTCACCTGTAGAGCAACAGCTATTGGTCTGGAGAGCACATGACCTTGTCCCAGAACTTGGCCCTCCCAGTCTCTTTGTGAAGTATTCTTAGTTGTCATCTCCTCCCCAATTCCTCCCCCATTGCCTTCAGCCTGTGCTCAGGCCCTAATCTTGACCCTCCCGCCCTGCCATATCACCTTGCCCGCATAGTGGCAGATGCGAAAGCAGCAGGGGCCCATGGTGTGGTCATACTGGCGCTGGGCGTTCTGGGTGACTTTGCTCTCATAGTAACCATGCTTGGAATAGAGGTGGTTCAGCTTCGCTAGGAAGGTGGAATCGCTGACCACCCCAGGCCGCAGGCACTCCTCATCCAGCATGGCCAGGATGCCTCGCTGATTCTGGCCAGGGAAACAAGATCAGCTCAGCCTAGACCTGGTGCTCCAAGATGTCCCAATCTTCTGCCCCCTCATCCTTTGCCCTCTTTAGCATCCTTACCAAGTAGAGTGAGAGGAAGGGGATGAGAAAGGCAGGGGAAGGATGTTGGAGGTCTCAAAGATAAGAGAAGGATAACTCACATGCTCAATAAGGTTACAGATAATGCCATTATCAAAGTAGTCCACTTTTTCCCATGGTATGCCCTGGCAAGGGGAGACATGAAAAATTACAGGGAGCAGGTCCAAGACAAGTTTTCAAAGACCACCAGATCCAGGCCCCCTTTCATCCATCCCACAAAAGACCATCAGAAAGCCCTATGGCTCAGAGGGGTCCTTGGTGTGGTTTCTATTTACATCCCCATTCCTCCAAGATTGATGGAGAATTTGTCGTGCAGGTAGATACACATGGGAAGAGCCAGAGCAGCAGTGAGGGGGAGTCAATGTAGAGACCTGTAGGTGCCTCAGGATAGAGGGAAGTGTAAGATACTGGGTGAAGATTGGGGTAGGGATTACCCCCCTCTGGGGGTGGGGAAGGATCCTCAAGTATGTGGAAGATCAAATGGCCACACAGCTCTGGCAACAAACTACAGAACAAAAGCACGTGAGTTTAGCATCAAACAACACATCTAATTAGATACATCTTCAAAGACCTGCTTCAGTGATTCTCAGTATCCAATGTGCATCACAAGTACCTGGATGGCTTGTTAAAGCCACAGATTGCTGCCCCTGCCCCCCAAGTTTCTGATACAACAGGTCTGGGATGGGGCCTGGGGATTTGCATTTGAACATGTTCGCAGGGGGCTGCTGATTCAGGACCACAGTTGAGCCACTGATCTATATGTTACTTCAGGACTGTATACTTAAAAAAAAAAAATAGTACAGAAGCAGAAAATCCAAAGACAATCTTGCTCTGCTTTAGGGATTTGCTGGGCAGCAGCCCTGCAGTCAGGAGAGCTTCTGATCCCTACCCAAGGGCAAGACTGTGCAGTTCAGGCCATTTCCAGGTGTGACTGGGGAACACAAGCCTTTTTCTCCCTCCTTCCCAACAGGTCTTAAGGGAATGCAGAGTGGAATTAACTCACCCTCCCACTTCATTCCAAAAATGCCTTCCCTGGCTAATTAAATGAATTGATATTCTTATAATCCTATGTAACTGTAAAAAAGTATCTTTATATACTGATATAGAAAGATCTCTTGTTAACTTATGAAAGCAAGGTATAGAAGAGAGTATATTCACTGCTACTTGAATAAATTTTGTGGGAAAATATATTTACAGACTTGTTTGATTACACATCAAAGACCTCTGGAAGGAGGCCCGCTTTAGGTGCCTCTGGATGGGGGAGGAGGAGATGGAGGAAACTGGGGAAGGGGTGAGAGAGAGACCTTTTTTTACACACCTTTTTAAGCTTTCTGAATTTTGAAGCATGGGAATATATTATCTATTTGATCATTTAAAATTTTTAAATAAAAACATGCAAAATACTTTTAAAACTTCTTCACACATTGTTACCATGTTGCCTAAAATTCTGCCATAACAGATAGCTGAGCGCTCACAGGGAGCACGCCTGGGAGGGCTTTGATGAGTGAGACTCAGCCATTCACACTTTGGAGTGGGTTGGCTCAATCAGAGAGCTGTCCCAACACCTAGCCACAGAGCACAGGGCTTTGCTCAGAACAGGGGAAGAAGTGTGGAGATTCTGAGCCATGGGGCACTTCTGGTGAGGAAATCTGGAATCAGGGTGCTACAAGAGGGGAAGGAGACATCAGCCAGGGCCTGGAGGAGACAAGGATTCTGAGGGTTAGAGAAGAGCACAGAAAGGGACGTGGTAGGGTGCCAAGCCCAGAAGAAACGTCCCTTCTAAATGTGGCACACAGTATGCCATAGGCCAAGCACAGCTGTCACTTCACTCTTGTCATAACTCCCCCCCCCCAGTCCACCCCCACATCCTCCTATCAATCTGCCCCCTTCCTTGCCTGGCCTGGAGTGGGAGGATAGCGAACTGGGGGGATGGAGAGCAGAATACTGGGGCTTCTTCGTAATGCTGGAATGTTCAGCTGTGCAGAGGAAACTTACTGTCTGGGAGGAAATTGTGATCAAGGAGAAAAAGATCTGGCATGTGCCTAGAAGTCATTTAAGAGAAAAGTAGGGAGAAGGCTTAGTTTACCTCTCTCTTATATTCCTCTTGCTCCTCTTTCAGTGTTATCTCTATGAACACCTGCTGTAGCTTCTCATTGCAATAGTTGATCACAAATTGCTCAAAGCTGTTGTCCTAAGGGAAGGTACACAGGTTAAAGAGAGAAACCAGCTCCACCCACGATGCGTCCTTCCTCTCAGCCCTACCTCCCATCTCTTTTACCTCACTTTGAATCCAATTTCCCCTAACCCTAGGGAAGCAGAGTACTGTGTTTGGGCGAAGTTCTCTTACCTCTAATATTTCAAAGCCATAGATATCCAGGACCCCCATTACCTTCTTCTTCTCCCCAGTGCCCACCTGAAGAGGAGGAAAAGATAAACCTGAGGACAAGCCCTCTGTGGGGGCTGTGATGGGAGCAAGGGGCAGACAGAACTCGGGTGAGCCTGACCAAACTGTAAAGGAATTGTGATTCTATTCTCCTTCCTCTTCTATACGCTGGAGGACAAGCAAAGAGGGAAAAAAGGAGGAAAATGAAGAGGGAAATAGATTCCAGAATGGTGCTCCCATGGTGTGAGGTAAAATGACATTAAAATCCTCTCAGGAAAATAACCATCTCTCATATTTGCTGAGCATTTTACCAAAAATTCTAGGTTCTTATTTCACTAATCATATCATAACCCTATAAGGTGTGATTATTCCCACTTTACAGAAGAAAAAATCAAGTTTCAAAAGGGCTAAGCATTTACCAAACCTAGATTCAAATCCCTTTTTTATTTTTTTTTACAGTTGTCCCACTTTTCCCTCATTGCTTCCCCCCATTCCACCCACGCCTTCTCCCACAGTCAATCCCCACCCTGTTGTCCATGTCCATGGGTCATTTATAGTAGTTCCTTGACTAGACCCTTTCCCTTCTTTCCCCCCTTCTCCCATCTCCACTCCCCACTGGTCACTGTCAGTCTGCTCCTTGTTTACATGCCTCTGGTTATATTTTGTTCATTTGTTTATTTTGTTCATTAGGTTTCTGTATTAGTTGATATCACATGGTATTTGTCTTTTGCTGCCTGTCTTACTTCGCTAAGCATAAAGCTCTCAAGTTCTATTCATGTTGTTGCAAATGGCAGGAGTTCTTTCTTTCTGCTGCGTAGTATTCCATTGTGTGGATGTACCACAGTTTTTTAACCCATTCATCTATAGATGGGCACTTAGGCTGTTTGCAGCACTTGGCTATTGTAAACAGCGCTGCTATGAACATAGGGGTGCATAGGTTCTTTTGAATTCGTGTTTCAGGATTCTTCGGGCATAATCCCAGCAATGGACTTGCTGGATCAAAAGGCAATTCCAGGACTTCTGACCAAGATGGAGGCCTAGACTGACACGCTCCGTCTCCCTCCATAACTAAGAAGGAACACAACTACCGCAAAACCAGAAATAACCAGAAGTTCCAGAAAATAAAGCTACATGGAAGTCCAACGTATAAAGATATAAAGAAGCGGTGCTTATCCAGACAGGTAGGAGGAGAAAATCTGGGGTGGAGAGGTCATGCTGTGCTGGTGGTGGCAGCAGCAGCGATGGCTGCAGGACGGCGGTGAGCACAGACACCCATATTTAAGAGGAGGCAAGAAGCACCTGGGGAGCACCCCCGGCTGCAGACCGGACCTGTCAACTTGCGATTCCAATCTCAAATCCCATTTTACTCCATGCTTTCCAGTAATAGCTCATAAATTGACAGCATTTTCATGTACTTACTTTTTTTGTAAGAGCTCTATTTTGATCTAATTCATATCAGAAAATTTACCCTTTAAAGGTATACCATTCAGTGGGCTTTTAAAGTGTATTCAGAAGGTGTAAAACCATCACCACTACCTAATGATAAGCATTTGCATCATCTTCCCAAAAGAAATCTTGTACCCATATCCATTAGCAGTTACTCCCATTCCCCTTCCCCAGCCCCTTGTAACCACTGATCTACTTCCTATGTCTAAGGATTTGCCTAGTCTGGAAATTTCATATAAAGAAAGTCACACAAAATGTGGCCTTTTGTGTCTGGCTTCTTGTACTCAAGATGTTTTCAAGATTCATCTACGTTGAGTATGTAATCAGTATTTTACTCCTTTTTATGGCCAAATAATACCCCATTGTATATGAATATACCACATTTATCCATTCATCAGTTGATGGGCCTTGGGGTTATTCCCACATTTTGGCTATTAAGAATAATGTCTCTTTGAACATTTATATATATCTGTTTTCAATTTGCTTGGATATATACCTAGGAGTACAATTGTTGCTTATAGGGTAACCATGTGCATAACTTTATCTGATCCTCACTAAACCTGTAAAGCAGGTAGGCATTAATGTCCCATCTTCCAAGTCAGGAAACTGAGGCTCAAAATCTTTGTGAAATTGAATGGCTACATGGCTGGTAGGTAGCCTATCCAGGTAGTCAAACTCAAAAACCAGTAATTTTTCCACAACACACTTGGAAAAAACTGTACACTACTCACTGTCCTAACTCTATTCATCTCAGAACCCAAGACATGCGGCTGGTGACCAGGGAAGGGAAGGGAGGCAGGCCAGACAGCACTGATGAAGGAGGGCGATCTCTCACCTTGATACTCTCATTGATCCGATTCACAATCCAGTTGAAGAGGCGGCTATAGACGTTCTTAGCCAGAGCGTCCCGAGCATACTGAGCCTACAGGGCAGGGCCAAGCTGGTTAGTGTGGCAGCCACAGAACAGACTCAGAATCAGCCCCTTCCATAGGGCCACTTACCTGAATGACACTCAGTGCGGTGACCACATTTTCTTTAGCAGTTTTCATGGTTCTTGAGCACAAAGCTCTCTCTAGTTCCTCTGAATTCAAACCCACAATTTTCCCAATCTCCTGAATACCTGAGGTGATGAGGAAATACAACAGGGTCTGAGAGAGGGCTTTCTCCCAGGGGAGGGAGGAAGGGGTGATAAGCGAAGTTGCTGGGGGCCTGGTATCCCTGAGTCTTGCTGGAGAAGCCCTTGCAGCCCATTCAGAACATGGCCCTGAAGATGGTCTGGGGAGGAGGAGGAGGAGGAGGAGGAAAGGGAGATGTGGGAAATTTGTATGCATTATCTACTTTGAGACTCTACTGAAACAGGTGTAATTGTCTCCATTTTGCAAAAATCAACTGAGACTCAGAAAGGTCTCAGAATCTACATCTATCAAACTTCAAAACCTCATTCCAATATGCCTTACTGGGAGTTCTCAGTGAGTATGTTTGAGGAAGAACTCAGGAGCAGGCTGAGTAGAACTAAATCAGAGTGAAGTTAATGATGCTACAGACGATGGAAGGACAGCAGGAGATTCAGGGAGCCAGGCAGGGACTTCAGCAGGAGGCTGCAGACCTCTCCCATCACAGATGCCACTTGCTGACATCCCATTGGCCCGGAACTCGTCTGACAGCTCCACGTTCCCCAGCTTCAGCACCACGGCCGTCACCTCTAGCACCCATCGAATCTCCTCCTCTGAGAACCCAATCACCGCCATTGCACTCTTAGGGAAAAAGCAGACATCAGAAGCTGAACTGTGGTGCCAGTCCAATGCCTCCCTTCTCCAAGCCAGAGCCTGGGCTCAGGGAATGGCCTAAGGGCCCAAGCGTATAGCACCCTGGGCACCCACCTGCACAGCCTTGAAGTTGGAGGCATCGTCCATGCCGTCCACTATGGATACTTCCCCATTCAGATAGGCATAGCCACTTGTATTCCGCTCAAGCTTCAGAGCCTCTGGGAGGGCCAGTGGGGAGAGGGTTAGTGTACGGGCTCTCTAGGGCCCACCAGCCTGGACCCTCACAGCCCTTGCCCTAGGTTGGTTCAATCACTTATTCAAAAAAGCCACTTTTGTTTTAGTTTCTTCCCATGCTTCCTGTGTTTTGGAATCATTAATTCCTATAATAGACTAAAATTTTAAGTGGTATTTAGGGTTTAGGTGTTCATAATTATTGGGGATATCTCCCAACTTTTATGAAAGAAAAGCTTCCTTTTACTCTTGTCCCCACCCTCGGGGTTCTTAATAATGAAAACAAACAAACAAATAAACAAACCCTCCATACCACTCTGGTCTCAGTGACACTGAAGGAGGAAGGTAAGGAGGAAGGTATCTCGCACCCTCCCCCGGCTTAACCCCTCACCCTTGTTGGTATGTTCACTGTTTGTTCACTAAGCACTGACAAAGTAGCAGGTACTATGCCCCCTAACCCTGGTCCCTCTTCTGGAAGGTTTTCTCTGGTGTTGCCCCACAGTGAATCTCTCCCAGCTCCTATCACATGGGCTAGGTTTTGCTTTTTTCTCCCCCTCACACAGATGAACAACTTGTGTGTTGGGACTGTGTTTTTCATTTTCATGTTCTGTATACCTGGCTGACATGCAGGTAGTTTTTTCTTTTAAGTAAGTGAATCAAGGGAATGACCAAAGTTGTTTACCTGAGATGGGAAGGAGCAGGTTAATCATGGAGCTTTGGGGATACCAACGATCTGCTATTCAAATGATCTGAGATTCAGTATGTATCTCTCAAACTAGAATTTAATGGCAGCTTCTCCCAAGACACAACTTTGGAACCGAAGCTTGCTGAAGAGGGACGTTGAAACAGAAAATGAGTCAGAAAGGCCCTGAGATGAGGACACCATGGAGGCTCTGCCTGGACTCAACTTAAACCAGTGAGTGACAGAATCAGCCAGAACAAGACACGAGTGCCTATGATTCACACAAACTGAACACAACCAAGACTATTAAGCCAGGAGAGAGGATGAGACTTGTGAGGGCTCCTGAACCATAGAGATCTGCCAGAGGGAAAGAAGACACAAATCCTGTACAGAATAACCAGAAACTAAAGGGACAGGTCCTCAGGGGCCAGTTACCCACAGTGCTGACAGCTGGACGGGGGGCTGGGAGGCAAACTCTGACAGGGCCGTCAGTCTCACCACACCCTGTAGTGATGCCCACCCAGAGCTGCCTCAGGCCAGTACAGCATTCAAGCTGGGATGGGTTCTTCTCCAGGACAAGGCAGCGTGCCCCATGCTCCTAGAGCCATCTGCACAGGCCTGTTGACACTGGTCACATTGATTGCAGTGGATCTGTTCATACATCTGCCGTCCCTAGGAGACTGTAAGTTTTTCAGGGACAGGATGCCCTACTCAACTCTGTATCCTTAGTGTTCAATCAGAGCAAATGCTCACGAGACATTTGATGAATGAATGAATGGAACCTGCATAGATCCAAGAAGAGGAACTCAAAGACAGGCTCCTGGGCAAGGCAGATGCAGACCCAGGACAACTTCAACTAAAGCTCATCATAAGTCCTAGAACACTTGCAACATCCTGCTTAATTTCCTGCTGAACTATCAATAAAATCCCTTTAGTTGAAGGTAGAAAAGGATGGTAGATGGAAATGAGTGTTCCATTTTTGAAGCCTGCTCAGGGAAAGAGGAACCCAGGCAGGACAGAGGAATATGAGCAGTGAAGAGGCAAGAAAGCTTATTCCTAGTAATAAAACCACAGCAAAGGAAGAGAACACAGAGGTCCCGGGATTTGTTCCCAACAATGGCGGAGGAGGTTGAGGTGAGGAATGCAGGAAAAAGAAACAGGAGGGGCTCTGTGAACGAGGCTTCGAGGCCCAGAGGGGACTGAGGGGCGGCCAGGGATGTCTGGGGCAGGCACATACTCAGGAGCTGTGCATCTGCTCCAGCCAGTAGCTGATAGAAGATGTGGAAGTTCCTTTCTCCTTTGAGCTGCTTCACCACTCGGGATTTCTCAAGAAGGTCTGGCAGAGAAATAGAAAATAACATCCTGATGGTCTGGGAGATACCTTCGCTTCCCTCTAATTCTGCCCTCGTCCCTGGTGTTCCTAGTGGTTGGGAAGCCTGGCAGTCTAATATTCCTCCCACCTACAGTAGCAGATTAGCAGAAAGGGACACTGTGGGGCCGGCGGAAGAGAGAGGCGGTAAGCGGAATGGGGAGACACGTACAGTTTGTGATGACGCCACCAAGGGGGGATCCCTTGAAGTCAAACTCAATATCCATGTATTTTCCCTTCAGAGACCAGAGAGAGAGAGAGAGAGAGAGAGAGAGAGAGAGACTTTGCTTCCTCCTCTTGTCATCACCCTGCCCAGGAAGGGTCAGTGGCACATTCCTCCCTCTCGAGTCCCCACACCCTCCCCTCCCCAACTAGGGAGAGAGGTGGTTACTCACAAATCGAGAGGAGTTGTTGTTGCGAATGGTCTTGGCGTTGCCAAAAGCTGCGGAGATGAGGAGAGGGGCAGTGAGGTGTCTGAGGGGAGAAGAGGGACCCCGAGAAGGAAAAGGAGGATGGTCTTTTGGTCATTGTACCAACTCAGATTTTTCAGGCTGAATGGGAACAGTAGTTTGGAACAATGGGGAAGAAGGTCTAGGGCCGAGTGACTCTGGGGGTGACAGGGTGGGGGTTCAGGCCAGAGCCTGGAATTCTCACCCTCCAGTACTGGGTTTGACTGAAGCAGTTGCTCCTTCACAGAGTTCACCTGCTCCCCTTTCCCACAGACGGCTGCCACGTAAGACATCACCAGCTTACTAGCCTCTGTGCAAGAGAAACCCTCACATGGATCCCCACGTTACCCTCCTTAACTTCCCTCATTCCAGCACCTCAGGCCCTTCAGAGTCAGAAAAACCAAGAGGTGGGAGAGGGGCAGGACTAGGCATGGCTTGGAAAGAGACAGGGGGGTAGTTCCTGAGGGGGTAGTTCCAGTGGTGCGTGGTTCCCAGCCAGGGGCCTCACCTGTCTTCCCAGATCCACTCTCGCCCGTGATGAGGATACACTGGTCTTGGTCCCGGAACCTCAGTGACTGATATGCCACATTTGCCAGTGCATAGCTGGTGGGGAGCAAGTGGGTAATAACTAATGTGGGACCAGTCTTTCTCTCAATCCCCAGCATCCAAAGTCATCCACCCTCCAATTCTGAGGCAAGTGACAGGCCTAGGAAGGGGCCCCCAGAGGGCCAGGGGAGGAAGGGGCAGCTGGAGAACCTCCTTCAGGAGAAAGGAAAGGAAGAAATTAGGAAGTCTCATCATCAGGAACATCCATCACCTTCCCCTAGTCCCCTTCTCTACTCACATATGGGGCTTCAGCTCATAGAAGGTATAGTCCCGGTATTTGTCAACAAACTCTGGGCCATAGATGGGCAGCTGTTGGTAGGGATTCACTGAAACCAACACGTTCCCAATGTAGGTCTGGAGCCAGGGAAGAAGGTGAAGGAAATGAGGGTGTTGGGGGAGTGGGAGTATGTGAAGTCTTTAGCCACGAACCCACAGTCAGGGTCACCCATATAAACTCACATAAATCTCTTTGTTTTCATAGCGCAGCTGGAGGTTCTTGAGTAGAGACTCTTCGTCCAGGGGTTCTAGGAGTACAAGGTCCTCCACCCCTACCGAACTTTCCAGGAGAGCCATGTCCAGAGGGCCTATGGATCCTGGGAGTAAGTGGGGGCAGTTTGCTGATGTCTGCTCAGCTTCAGAGACAAGTAACAAAGGAGGAAGGCAGAAGGGCCTAAGAGAGTCTTTTCTCCACCCCCAGCCCCCACCAGGTCCGGCCTCAGAGAGAGCCCCTGACATAGCAGAGGCCTCTGGACTAGCCCAGGGTAACTGTGGGGGGCTGCAGAAAACTTGGCAGGAGGTGGGAGAAGCCTCTGTCCCCTGGGTCAAGGTTGGTGGGAACAGGGCAGGTATGGGACAGGACCACCTGCCCTGAACATCAGCGTAAGGGAGGCAACATAGGAAGCCCAGTTCTGCTTGCAAGAGAGAGAGTTGGGGAGGACAGGACAAGCGAAGCTTTGTGCCACAACCAGTCATCAAGAGCTCTCTCCCTGGCTGGTATGGCTCAGTGGATTGAGTGTTGGCCTGTGAACCAAGTGTCCACTAGTTCGATTCCCAGTCAGGGCACATGACTAGGTTGCATGTCAGGTCCCCAGTTGGGGGCGCGAGTGAGAGGCAACCACACAGTGATGTTTCTCTCCCTCTCTTTCTCCTTTCCTCTCTCTCTAAAAATAAATAAATAAACAAAAAAAAAAAAAAAAGAAAAGCTCTCCCTCCTGCAGTGACACCCTGCCAAGGTCTAGATCCTCTGGCCATTGTCCCCAGTCCTTCTCAATTCTTACCTCCCACAGTCCCTATTTCAGTCACCCAACCCACTCATGTCCACTTCAAAAGTTCTTCCAAAAGTCTCTCCTCCCCTCTCCTTGCTACAGTGAGAGTCATTTTTTAAATGAGGACCAGACGAGTTAATGAGTTTGAGGACAGAGGCGGGAGTTCCTCCATAAGATTGGAATGCCCTAAAGAAACTCAATAAGTAAGCTTTATTTCCCCAATGAACAAGCAGCTGTCAGGACCTCTGGCCATGCCTACACCTGTCTCTTATTTTTCTATTTCCAGCCTTTACATGAATTCCTATAACCTGGCCTAGACTTTGCCCCAAAGGGACACACTCAGCTTTTTCGTAGCTGATGGGAATAAGCAAGGAGGAGCAGAGCTGGAGAACCAAGGAGCCTCGGCCTACTTCCTCGGCCCCACACAGTGGGCACATAGCAGGTGTTCCCTAGGGAGGAAGCCCAGCCCTCCTTAGTTTTTCCTGTGGGACCAAGTAGGCGAGTAGGCGGGGTGGCCTGGTACAGGACAGAATTATTAGTACAATGGTCAATGCCACTCCCTACAGGGATTAAAGAGCCACATCCACCTCCTCTCCTGTGTCACTGAACCTACACGGGGGAGGGGGAGGAAGCAGGAATGGAAGGTGGAGCAAGGAACACAAGCCGCCTTCCCCCTTCATTCTGCTTTCCCCAAGCTCCAGGGAAATAAAGCACTTGTCACTTCCTGGAAGGACACAATGAAGGGAGCGATAAAAACACTGATAATAGCAGTCTCTAGCAATCATGTAGTGATTACCATAGGCCCAGTAGGGCTCTGAACACTTTACATATATTCATTCAATACTTAAAACATCCCCATAAAGTCAGTACTATTTTTATCCCAGATTTTCCAGGTTTATAAGTTAAGTTGTTAAGTAACTTGGCAGGGAAGGGTGAAAAGCAGAAGCAGGGCTGGGAGGAGGCATCTTCTTTGAGTTTGGATTTGAGGGTAGCGGAAATATGACTGGTTGGAGGTAGGAAAGGGGTAAAGGAAGCAGCCCCTAGATGGGTACCCCAGGATGTACACAGGAGTAATGACAGGTCAAGGCTAGACTCACCCAACACTGGAAATAGGATGTAACTTCACTGTCCCTTGGAGAACGGTGTATGAAACCCCAATTTGACAGGAAGGGGGCATGGGATGCCCGGCCCCAACGGTGGAGAGGCTCCGTTGTTAACAGGAGCTGTCCATGGTGTCAGGAGACCAGGAAAGAGGCTGCCCTCCTTCTGCCAGTGTCCACTCTTCTGACCTTCCTCTGCGCTGCCTCCTCCAGCAAGGGCTCTCTGTGTCAGTCCAGCCAGAAGCCAGAGCTGGCTGCTCAGCACAAAGTCCGAGGCTGTTCCTCTGGAGGGTGTGGCTCACTTAACCCTTCACAGGCCTGAAGCCCAGAAGGGAGATGGTCACAAGTGCTTCTAGGTAGGAAAGGGCATCTGACTGGCCTTAGCGGAGCAGCAAGTAGAGTTCTTATGCCATTGTCCCCAGAATTTGGAAATGGGAGGGATTTATAACCAAGGACAAGCTTTTCCAAAAAGTCAAGAATTTGTCAAGGAGGAGGGTAGGCTTGGGTGTCTTCCTAACAAAGAATCAGTACTTCCCTCAAACCTACCCTTCCTATCTTATTGAAAGTCAGAGGGTGTCAATGATGTTACTTGAGAAACTAAGCAGACAAAATCTCCTAATTTCTTTCCACTTCCCCCACCATGACTCAAACCCCATTATACACATCTAAAACTAGTTAGTACTAACACCTGACATTTGTATAGATATGTTTCATTGAACGCCCCCCTGTATCACCACATTGAATTACACCACCCTGTGAAGGAGGCAGTACAGATACTCCATTAAAAAAGAAAATTAAAGGGAAACACCGAGCCCCAGAGTGATTACATATGTGCCCATAGTTCCACAGACAGTATATGGCAGAACCAGGAACAGAATGCAGCTTCCTAAGCCTAAATCAGCCACAGGTTCTAGCCCAAGTCCTGGTATTTCTAATTTTAATCCTTCTGTGCTAGGATACTAAGACCCTGAGATACTTTCCTGGGCACTAGCCCAGCTGGAAATATCTGCCTCCAATAGGTAAGAAGCTTACAAAATCCAACTTTCCAGGGTACCCCATCACCCACCCAGGAAAATTCCTGAACAGCAGGCTCCCTCTGCCCACCATTCTCCTTCTCACACATGCACAAAGAGAAAATTAGGTAATTACAGACACTTAGCTGAAGACAGACTTGATTATCCAACTTGCAGTCACAGATGCTTGGTTCAAGGTCCAAACACAATTGCTTCGCAGAAGCACTCTGCAGAAGCCTGGCCCATCAGCAGTTCCATTATCAACCTTCCCTTTCATAATTTATTGAATATATTATATATATATATATATATATATATATATATATATATATATATATATATATATGGAGAGGTGAAAACGTAGAGCAGTATCACAGTGTCAGAGATAAAAATGACTATAAAGTTCCCCTACGTTACAGTGGAGGAAACAGATGAGCAGACCTGCAGAGAAGCCACTTGCCCAGGATCACTGCAAACCTGGCAGAAATGGGACCAGAACCCAGGTCTCCTGTTTTCCAAGCCAGGAATTTGCAGCCACCTACAACTTGGATTTATCTGTGTCCACCCATTCACTAATGGATTGAGTGCCTACTATGTGCTCACACGTGACTTTTTTTTAATCCTCACCCGAGGACATTTTTTTCATTGCTTTTTAGAGGAAAGGAAAGAGAGAAGGGAGAGAGAGAAACATCAATCAGTTCCTCCCTGTACACGCCTGGACTGGGGATCAACCTAGGTATGTGCCCTGACTGGAAATCAAACCCCCAAACTTTTGGTTAAGGCACAACACTCCAACCGAGCCACATTGGCCAGGGCGGGAAGTGCCTTTAAAATGAGATGGGAACCTTGGGCTCATAAACAAGCCAGAGTGCCCAGCCACCCTGGTTTGTCTGGGACATAAGATAAGTCCTCTGGATGTGGAAATTTGAGTGCAAAAACTGGGAAAGTTCTAGGCAAACTGGGATTAATGAGTCCTCTAAATTAACAAGGTATAAAATGTACCTCCAAGTCAGCTAGGATTTTAAGATCTGTCAAAGCATTCCTGAGGTAAGGACACACGGGGGCTGTGCTCTCGTTTCCCAGACAAAACTGAAGCAATGGGAACTTATTGGTCTTCCCCCACACTTGACTCCAAAATCACCTTCTTTCCCCCCATGAAAATTTCTAGTCTGTGTAGGGGCATGAGGGAATTATTGGAAGTGATGGAAATGCTCTGTATCATGATAGTAAAAGATGGTTACACAACTGTTCCCATTAACCAAAACTCAGCAAAACTTAAAATGGATGAATTTTATTGTATATAAATTATACTTCAATAACGCTGGCAAAAAAAATAAACTTTTAATTCTTTCGGTGCTGAGTTCAGAGGCCAGCAATCTGATTAAACCAATTGACATTTATTAGTCCTCCCAGAGATACTCACTTTTTAAAAGGTGTTAAACAATAAAAACTGTTTTCAGTCCTGGCTGGTGTGGCTCAGTGGATTGAGTGCTGGCCTGTGAACCAAACAGTTGCCAGTTTGATTCCCAGTCAGGGCACACGCCTGGGTTGTGGGGTAGGTCCCCAATTGGAGATGTGTGAGAGGCAACCACACATTGATGTTTCTGTCCCTTTCCCCCTCCCTTCCCCTCTAAAAATAAATTTAAAAAATATGTGTATGTGTGTGTGTGTGTATATATATATGAGATTTTATTTTTAGAGGGGAAGGGAGGAAGAAAGAGAGGGAGAGAAACATGTACCCTGACTGGGAATCAAACCAACAATCCTTTGGCTCGCAGGCTAGCACTCAATCCACTGAGCCACAACAGCCAGGCCAATAAATAAAATCTTTTAAAAAACACACACAAACACAGTTTTCAGATATGGTGAAGATATTTGGTAGTAGAGGGTCTTCTCAACTCACAAATTATCTGGTGTCAATTAGTAACATTGATCAATTACTTATGATGGGTCAAACGCCACCATGAGTGTTTTACATTCTTGCTATTCAAAGTGAGGTCCACAAACCAGCAGCATCTGAATCACGTGGAAGCTTATTAGAAATACAGAATCTTGGGCCCCGACACAGACTTACCAAATCAGAAGTCTGCATTTTAACAAGCTCCCTAGATGTTTCCAACACATGTTAAAGTGTGAGAACTGGTTTAAACAATTTATCTTTTTATCCTCCCTAAAACCCTATTATGTAGCACACCTGGCAGTTATGTTTTAAGTTTTTATTAATTCGGCCATTAATGATCACCTGTCTCTTATTTACCTAGTATAGTTATAGATGCAGAGGAAAAGATGCTATCTACATAAATTTACATTTGGTCTGCACCCTGTTTTCTTCCTCTTTCATCATCTTTGAAAACTGGACAATGAATCTCCATATAATCTAAATAACTAAGAAAAGAGGAGGCAGGTACAGAATTAATGCAAATGCTGTAATGGATTCCCAGAGCAAAAGAAAAAAGCCAAAACATAAAAAAATAGAAGATACCAGACTCCTACTGCAGAAGCTGGGCCCAGATGTAACTGAAGGTTTTATTTCATGTCCCCTAATGCTCACTACAGCACTGCTCCCTCTTCTGCTCTACAGTTTTTCGCAGGCACTTCATAGATGGATCCATGGGACGGTCTCCCCACCCTCCAATCCCCCAATGGAGAAATAAAACAAATACTTCATATCATTAAAAATTTTTCAAAGAACTAAAGTACACAGTAGCTCCCTGAACCAGGAGTAACCTATACATTGTTTTTCTATGAGACAGCACAATGGTATAACCTGCTACCTCTGTAAAAATACCCCTTAGAGGCCCTTGCTGGGTAGCTCAGCTGGTTGATACATCAAGGCTGCGTGTTCAATTCCCAGTCAGGACACATACAAGAAGCAACCAATGAATGCATAAATAAGTAAAAGAACAAATTAGTCTCTCTCTCTCTCTCTCACACACACACACACACACACACACACACACACACACGTAAATTTAAAAAAAAATACCCCCTGTCCTGGCTGGTGTGGCTCAATGGATGAGTGCCGGCCTGCAAACCAAAGGTCAGCAGTTCTACTCCCAGTCGGGGCACATGCCTGGATTGCCAGCCAGGTCCCCAACTGGAGGCATGTAATAGGCAACCACACATTGATGTTTCTCTCCTCTTTTCCCCTCCCTTCCCCTCTCTCTAAAAATAAATAAAATCTTAAAAAAATAAAAAAATAAAAATAAATACCCCTTAGAGATCTGGCACCTTGGGAAATCATCCAGTCCAGGGTTGGAAGTAGTACAAGACAGACACTGGGGGCAGCAGTGATTAAGGAACAAAAGGAAAACTGATGGCATGCAAACCATCTCATTAAAAAAATAAAACTGAGGAGCTAATTACTGATTACCTGCAAATAAGAAATCCAAACAAGAAAAGTGCATGTTTATTAATAGAAACCACTATATAGTCTATAAACTTTATTAAAATTGGGATTACTTACAAACTTGTACAATAAAAATGAAAAAATATATGACATCGATATTTTTTCTTACAGAAAAGAGTAAAAATGAGAGCCATGGCAAAGAGCCATCCCTGATTATTTTGTTCCTTTCAAACATTCAAGAACATTTATTTTAAATATAAATGAAAAATCTTTAAAAAAAAAAAATTTAAAATAACACTAAGGCATTACCCATAGGCTACACCATACCCAGTACTTCCTTACCCCTCTGCTATTTCGCCATCACGGGAAATTACGGCAACTGCAGGCTGTGACAGTTCTAATACATTATGAGTTATCTATTATGTTAACATGATAAAAATGTTAACCATATCCTAGTAAAGTTCACGGATGGTGATTTCACCATTGTCAAGTTATTGTCAAGAGTGTGAAGGATATCTGGGAAACTGCACACAACAAAAAAGGGAACATTTGCATCATACAGCAGGAAGAGAATTGTTATTGAATACTTCAGCTGACAGAGAAGCATTTTATGAAGTTTAAAGCCATTATAAAATTCACTTTTTAAGCCTCTTGGTTTTTAAAGAAAGTGTACAGATCATTTTTTAAAAAGTGTGAAGAGGAAGATGACACACATAGGTTGGGGCACGGGAACCCAAAGCCCCCATTTGGGGAAGCTGTGTGCCACTCCCATCCTCACTAAAGCTGTGCGTTGACATTCATGTGAATCTTTGTTGTTTATCCCCAGCAGGTTCTGGCTCCCATCACATAAGGCACCGAACACCCTTAGAATCCAACTCCACAGTAACTGAATCCATAAGCTAATTTAGCAAGAGACAATGCTGGATCACAACTACATAGGTTTCCCTAAAAAATAGTTTCTGCTACATCAAAACAGAAGCAATAGGTTTTACGTGCATTTGCCTTGCACGATGGCTATTTTTATGTTCACTACTTGGTTCCAGTGCCTATGTAACATGAAGACATAATAGATTTGTCAAATTGCACTCTCCCTGATTCAAATCAAATTCTTGGCATTTCAATATAGGTTATTATCTCATATGTCAGACCAAAGGAATACAAGAAGGACATTTCATTTCCTTTCCTCCTACTTCAACCTTCACTACTCAATTCAGAGAAAAGTTATGAGTACACAGCTAGGAAACATTTTTATGCAGGAATCCATTTGCGCCCACCCCCCCTTTTTTTTCTGGAACAACAAAGAGAGAGGGCAATTGCATAATCCAGTCCCAAGCCTTGTACCAGGGCCTGGAGGGACTATCTGGCCTATTTGGTTCCTTTCATTCATCAAATCTCTATCATATACGCCCAGTGAAGATTAAATGAAGAAAAGAGTTAATGAAGAGAGCTGGGCCCTAGAGTGGGCTGTATTAGCACAAAATGGAACATTGGAACTATAATGGAACTATTAGCAGCAAAATCCCCTTTGTACTAGACATAAAAGTCATGAATTTGGGGGGAGAAATAAACTAGTTTTGGTGAGATAAAGTGGCTGACAGAAATTTCTTGCTAGAAGGTATCAAAGTTGCTAACTTTCCTTATTTTTGGTCATTGGTCTCATGAAAACGATCTAAGTGGGAAAGTGAAAGGGAAATGTTTAGGCCAGTCGGCTCTTATATTCCCATTAACGACAGACATGCTCTACACAACTTGGTCAGGCTGATTAGAGGCAATAGATTTCCAATGCCGATGAGTCCCTAGGCCCTAAGGCCAACTGACAGCTTGATATTTGCAGAGCAAGATGCTGACATGGCAGCAGACGTGGCTCCAATGTCCAGCTCACTCCATAGTTATCCCTTCAATAATTCTTGATGAGATCAGCCTGAGAGATGAGACTGCTGAAATTGCAAAAGCTGTAACTGCCAGAGAAAATTAAATGGGGGCTTCAAGTAGTGACTGAGCCAGCAGACTAAGTGGCCAAGAGGGAGACATGAGCAGTTTCTAAAGGTTTACTAAGTTAAGCAATCTCTGGGCACACGGAGGCTCTGAAGCATCTGGAGCAGAGCCACACAGGCAGGTAGGGAGGGCAAGGACGCACAGCACACGAGAGGCCCTGTCCTTCACTGTCTGAGAGCAGCTCTCAGGCTTCGGGACCCATTGTCATCTCCACTGTCTACAGCTCAGTCTCAACTACCAGACAGGAAGTAATAAACTGAGTTTGATGCTACTCACCCCAAACTCAAACACAGTGAAAAAAATTGGTCTTGAGATGGAAACTTTTATTTCACGAGGAATTTACTAAACATAAAAAGAAAACAAATCTTTCCCTAACTCATAATGCTCTCTCATTGAAATGAAAGACATGAGTCAGGAAAAATCATCCTGGAGGCAAGCTACCACCCTAAGTAGCACCAAAGTCTCCAGGGAATGAGACTACTTGTACAGCTGCATCACTTTTTCAAATCAACTTACGCTCAAATATCCTAGGTCTCAATTTCTATGAGGACAAAAATATATTCCAGAGGTCTCAACAGTTCTTTGTAGAGGGATAAAATCTTACCACGTACATAGCTCACAGAGGCTTTATAAAGGGTTCCCAGTATAAAGCTCCTTTACTCTGCAACTTTAACCCATAGCCAGCATCTGCACCAAAACTGCTTATTTTTCACTTTCCACTATATGTCTATTTGCTGCCAATTGAGGTAGTTTTCACTTTAGGACAGTTTAAAGCTACGGGAAACACTATTGGAAATAATCCACTGGACGCATTTTGGAAGTCAGTAATGGAGCCCAGGGTCTTTCAAAATTATCTGCTAAATGGCTGGTCTGAAGGAGTCATTAAGACTTTTAAAAAATTGTCTGTGATCATGGTAATCCAGTAAGCCTAATGCTGTGCTCTTACCATCAGTGTCTATCTTCCTAGCGAGAGTTTCAAAGGTGTGAGGATGAATATCACAAAGAAAGAACCAGCTAATGTCAGAGACTTGGAAATTGGCTCCCTCATAAATAGCATTGCTGGTTTATAAGGACAGTTTCCAATGGCAAAAGAATCTGAAACTAATGCCATTGTAATAAAAAGCAGCATGAATCTCTAGTCAGACTGGTATCACAGCCCTGGCTGATGTGGTTCAGTGGATTGAGCACCATCTGCAAGCCAAAAGCTGCCTGTTTGACTCCCAGCCAGGACACATGCCTGGGTTGTGAGCCAGGTCCCCAGTTGGGGATGTGTGAGAGGCAACTAATCAGTGTTTCTCTCCCTCTCTTCCTCCCTCCCCCCTTCTCTAAAAATAGATAAATAAAATCTTAAAAAAAAAAAAAAGGAAGAAATGGAATTGCAAATAAGTATAATAAGTTCATGGAAAAATGTGTCTAACCCAGATGGCCAAATGAGCATCCAGAGGCATGAAGATTACCTGGAGGTCTATTTCCTGCAATGCAAACTGTGGCAGCTACATAGCTACAACTTGTGTGTTGTATCATGAAACTTCATAGTTTCAGAGCTTACAAAATTAGCCAGGTTTCTTGGGGGAAGGGTACAGGTGGTAGGGAAAGACAGAAAGGAACAGAAAGAATGGGTAGACAAAGGAAGAAAAGGAAAAGGCTATAGTTTCCTGATTCCACAGCAACTCAAAGACATGTGGCTCACTGACAAGAAAAATGGAGAACCTGTAAAGACCATCTAAATTCCCTAAATAAGATCACTTCTAAATAGCAGGAATAACGCTAAAAACCAAGGGGAGGAGAATGTAAGAAATGAAACAAACTTTGAATTGTACATAATTCACAGGTATGGGAATAGATCCTTCTTGAAAATGCAAAGGGAGCTGGGAGGAATGGGAAGGGAAGAGAATACAAATTTGTTTTTTAAGATGGAATTGAAAGTTGAATATAATAAAAAGCCCAATGGACCTCTTCTACAGAAGAGCCCATAGGCATGTTCTTAAAAGCAAGCAGGACTTAGACTATCGTATGTGTGAGAACTAATTCAAAGCACAACACAACAGCTTCTGGGGTTTTGATGGATAATCCATATTAATAAATACGTAGGCCTATGGGGCTTGTCACTGGAGCATTTGCTGGTTCTAGGACATGAGTTTCCTATATTTTAAGAAATTAAAGTTATATATATTCATTTAAAAAATATGACAAATAAAAGTCTATTTTTCTCTCAAAACAAGGATTATTCTAAAGTCATTGAAATAAAACCAGAAGTGAAGGAGGATCAGATTTGTGGATTTCTCTCTGGAAGATACAGCCCAAATAACAGTTCTCATTTCTGAGTGCCAGCCACAGTGGCAGAAATGCCACAACTGAATCAACTTTCAAACAGGGGCTAGAATGCTGTCCTAGCAGTGCTCATCCAGTTTCTTTGGAAGTACAAAGGGTGAGCTGATAGCTTAACCAATAGGAAATATTCACTGCTTTATTCATTCTCATTCCACTGGGATCCCATAGAGACCACCAAGGACATTTTCAAAGGGAGACCTACTCAGGTCTCTAATTTCAGTGAGAGAATTCCTGCACTATCTCACTCTGTTTCACAGAGTTGAGAAGCAATTGCACAACACATGCAACATGGACCATCGAGGTAGCAAGCCAGTCCACATAAAAATAACTGACTACCACCTAACTCAAAAAGTTGTTCTGTGTGATAGTGGGGTAACGAGAATCTGAGTCCTCCTCCTCAGAGGATGTTTCTTCATAGATTTCATCCTGGGCAATAATGCTCCCTAATCCATACTCCTGCTCATGAACAGAAACCTCATTTGGCGTAAGGTGAAAAGAGCCTTCCACAAAGTCAGCAAATCTGGAAAAGAGAAGATAATATTCATTAGAAACTTTCTGTCCTTTCTGGTTTTATTTCAAAATAAGAATAAATTGAAACACTTGATATGCTCAAATCATATTGAGTCCATAGACAGCCTCCCTCTTCTTGCTCTGGCAGTTAAGTAGACTAAAGCAAGAAACAAGGAGAAAAGGAAAGCTGGGGTCATAAGCCAACATCCCTTGGAACTCCATCCTGCTTAATAAGCACCATTCTATTCTTTTTAGTTATGGAAGTGCCAAGGTTCCTTTAGTTATCTGTAATCCTGATAAGAAAAGATTAAGGGTCATTATACATTCATTCATGTTTATGGTCCTATAAACTTTATGACATCAGGATTCCAAATTAAAGCTTTACATACTCACTGGTAGAGTTGCTGCCAAATAAAAAGGAAAAAAAAAAATCCCACTCCCCTCCCATGCAAACAAACAAAAAAACACCATTCAAAGAGCAACGCAATACTATCAGAGGGAAATCTTTATATGGTACTAGTCTTCTCATCTCAATGCTAAAATCAAGCTAGGGTAGATGGTTCCTTGAGGAACCAAAAAATCGGCTACTATTTAACATATGATGATATTCATACCTTTCTCTTGACTACTTGTACACGAACAGGAAAATAAAGCCGCAAATACAAAATGGTTACCTAAAAGTATGATCTTTGTTAAAACTCAAGGTCACAATTATCCTGACAGATGCTTGGTGTATCTGGCCAAGAGTTTACCTCTTTGGAGACTGGATTCGAGAAACAGTCTTCCAAGCAGGGCAGCCTGGACTGTTACAATAGTTTCGAAGCTCCTCTAAAGCCTTTCGGGTCTCCACTTCTCCTTGTATCCGATACTCTTCTTCTGTCAGGAGACGAGGTGGGGCAATCTTTTCTGTTGCCTTATACATCTTTCTGTGCTCACCAAAATAACACCATGAATCATTAACCAGTAATCTACATGCACCCTCAGCTCTAGCTCCCTTTAGTGGACCAAGCATACAGCAGAAAGTCTGAACTTTTAAGAGTCATCGCTCCCACCTTTCTTCCACAGATATCTTCAGTTATAATGTACTTTTGACATGTCAGACTATGAGTGATGAGACAGAATCAATATTATTCATGAATATAAATAAATTCACATATTTTCCAATAAATGATAAAGTATTTATTTTCCAAAAACTGGGAAAATAACCAAAACATGATGGTATAAGATTGTGGCTTATGAACTTGGTTCCCCAAACTGGAGGTATCACCTTGACTATCTGTACTAAAACAACCATTGACAGCCTCAGATCATTCACTATGCAAGGTAATAACATGCTATGGATTACATTTATGTTAAGACTAGGACTCCCAGAGCAATGTGAGAGCCAATGTGAAATAATCTGAAACCAGGTGACCTGAGGCATTTGATACAAAATACCCTTTGCACCACCTAGTGGTAATAGGAACACATCACACCTTACAGGATGCTTTTATTTTATATAAAATGACTAGAATAAAATTATAAAAATGCCTATAAAGAGTCTAAAGAAAGAGACTGAGGGAAGATAAAAGCAGAAACAATAATACAGTAAATTTTCATTAGAGAACAGGCTCTGAGGTCAACACCTCTGTATCTTTTTGCTGCAACTGCATCACACATTGCACATTTCAATAGTTACATTGCCTTTCAGTCACCTGTAGGTGATGTACAGCCACCGAAGAGGATACTCCAGGTTCTTGGTACACAGTGCAATGATGACAATGGCAAGGGCAATATGTGGGATCTGGATACCAGAGTACATGAAACACAGGCCCATCAACTGCAAGGTCCAGGTCAGCAGGTTGATACTTCGTTCATTCTCCAAGGGCCCATACTTGTAACAGACTGCAAAACTCATGAATCCAACTGTGAGGACATAGCCTATGAGAATAATTATTAGAAGACATTCTTTTTCATCTATAATTAGTAAAATAATTTGTGTAGGGAGCAGCAGTAAATTCACTATATAGCACCAACTGAACCAGGAAAATGGACAAGATCTTTACTCAATTGTTCATACATTTTTCATTACTCAGATATATTTCTCTTTAAGCTTTTATCCTTTCTTTTGTTCCAAATTTACTTGGTTCAAATGGAGCACTGCTACAGATTGAACAATCCTAGAAGAGTCTGTTTAAAAAACCCAATATACGGAAATCCAGGTTAATTCTCTCTCAAAATGTTACCGAGAAAGCAGGGGCTCGTTCACATGACACCTTGGTGTATGACCCGACAATCAGTGTTGAGAAAAACAGGTCTTTATTTACAATATTCCAACCTTGGAGGGGCTGGAAGCACTTCTGCTTGGAGCCCTGTTCTCCCACGAGATCTAGCACTTCCCTTGCTCCCCAAAAGGCTATAAACCAAAACCATGCCCAGAAGTTCCTCATCCCTTATCTGTCAGCTCTCTCCTTCAGGATCTGGGGTACATGTCATCAGCCTCCATATAAGAGTCCAGGAAAACATGTGCCATGTTACACCGGATCATGGTGAAGTCCAGGAAAGGCACAAGTCCTAAGAGAGTGTCCTTTCTGCATGTCCCGAGTTCCAAGGGTCTAGATAGAGTCCGGATCTGCAAGACAGAGTTCCTGGCAGCTTCAGAGTCAGCTGGAGCGGGCATGGTCAAAGCAGCAGCGTGCCTGCTTTCTCACTAGCCCAGACCACATGGCCGGATCCTGACTCCAAACTGCAGAGCTGCGTCTTCTCACAAGGCTGCTGCAACCTGCTACTCCATTATGTTCCTCTAACATGCTCCTTCTATCGTGCTGCTTCTCATGGCAGACAGTGGGGCCCTTCTTCATCCTTTCAATCAGCATGACCCTCTTCCTGATGGCTGACCACTTTCCTTATGGCTCCCTTCTTCAGGAAAGGCTAGGCTATCTCCTTGTCATTGATATGCAAAGTACCTGAAACAGTACCATCGGCCCAGCCCTAGCTACCAGCCTGCCATAGATATGCAAAGTATCTTAAAAGCTGTTATTATTTCCTTCCCCCATCCCTAAAACCATGGGCTGTGGGGAATTTGGGAATGGCCGCTCTGTTACTAAAGGATAGATTAAGGGTTATTATCTGTACAAAGGATTCTTGTTTTATAGATCAGATTCACCACAGTTATTTCTTAATGTAATTGTATTTAAAATACTTATAAGTCCGTTTGTAGTTTTTCAGAAAGATGTCCATTGTGTGAAGAAAGGTGTACTCACAGTGTTCTACTGAGCAGAATCATTTTAATTTAAGAGAACTTAACAACTGTAGAGGGGTTAGAAATAAGTGCAGAACTATGATTCATAAAAGTTAATAAAATGGCATGGACTATTAAACTCTTAAAATTTAATTTCATTATCAAAATAACTAAAGTAGCCTAGAAATATATAAAAAGGAATGCAAAACTGACAACACTTACTTAAGAGATACTGCCAGTAACACCTCCAGATCTCTTGTAAATTTTTAAAAACTAGTTGAATGAGGTACAGCGAAAAGGACCAGCCTCCCACCAGGATGATGTAAATGGGACTTTTCTAAGACAGAGTAGAAGTGAAAGCAGAAAGTTACAAAAGGCTTTACATACATAAAAGCAAAATGGAGTTAAGGCTAAAACAAAAAACAAAAAAACTGGCTAAAAACACATTTCTTACAAAGATTTCCTTTATATTTAAAATGGTACAGTATGCAAAGAACACTGGGAAAATGAGATGCTAAATAACTTAAAAACCTAACTATGTAATTAGCAAACAGGAAAGAGATGTTAATCCCCACTGAGCAAAGTGTTTTAAATAAAAAAGGAGAGTCTGTTTGTAATCAGGTTCCAAGTTTCATCATGGAAAGTACCTTTCTGAATCAAGGAAAGAGTAGGACACTGACCTAGCCACCAATGCAAATTTTCAGTGCTCTAAGATTATCTAAGAAAACCCATCCTTCAACTATCCAAGTTCATCTTAACCACATGAGAATTCTGCTACTTACCTTGGGCATAAACTTGGACAGTATGAATATGATGATGAGCAGAGAGGCCACAATTCCCACACTCATCCCAGTGGAATAGTAGAAGATTTGGCTTCTGCAGAGAAAATATATTACATGACTAAGTGTGTATTATTCATACATGGCATTGTTCCAACTAGCCCAGCCAAAAGATAGAAAAAAGGTACAAGATTAAAGCAGGTATTTGCCCAAAACTTGAGGTCAGAAAACTTAAGAGACTGGACCAATGTAGTTGCTGCCAGATTATGAGGATTCGTATCAATGAGGTCCCCTCAAGTATATCCCAATAATAAACCTCTGCTTAGTCTCCCACTCCCATCCCAGCATCTCTCCCAATCCAAATTTTAATAAGTATCTTTCTTCTAAGGAACTGTACAGCTTCTCTGGGGAGAAGAAAGGGACAAATATATTACCCTTATGGAGGCTAGAAACTGGAACTGAGCTGATTACCCTGAAGGATAAACCAAACACAGGGCCTAGAACAGAGAGCTCCTTACTCCTATTCCAGGCTCTTTTTATCAGTCATTCCTCCTTTGGTGAGTTTCTGTCAGGATTCCCAAAAGAAGGAACAATTCCACCAATCTCACTCCAGCCCAACTTCAAACTGCAACTATTAATCTTTCATTCACTATTCCACAAGTATTTTTTTTACTTGTTGATTCTACCCTTGTTCAATATTTGTTTTAGTTATCTAAATGTTTTCTTTATATTTGTACATGTCAGTTTCATCTGGTTTAGCTAGAAGGTTCCTAAAGGCAGGAAATGAGTAAGTGGTTAACGTTTGTTTCTTCAACTCTAAATGGGCATGAAACTTATCAACACATAGCTCAGTAAAAATAAGGGCTCAGCCCTGGCAGGTAGCACAGTTGGTTAGAGCATCATCTCAATAAATCAAGGTTGCAAGTTTGATCCCCAGTCAAGGCACATACAAGAAGCAACCAATGAATGCGTGAGTGAGACAACAAACTCATTTTTTCTTCTCGCTCCCTATCTTCCTTTCTCTAAAATCAGTAAATAAAAATTAAGAAATAATAAGAAAGGCTTAACACATTATTTCTAATGGTGGAAAGAGTGGTTGATGTATTGGCTAAATCTCATCATAAGATGGGTCAATCTAATAGGGGGATTTCATTATTGCCAATCTCATTCAATACAATAAAAATCATAATACATATTATTTTAAAAAATTATCCAAGCAGGCAATGGCCTTGCCATAAAGGTCCTGGAAAAGGAACGGCAGCACTTGAAGTTTTTATGATAAAAAGCAGGTAGGATGGGTCTGAGCCTCATCATTCTGCACTCTAGTCTTTGAACTTACCTGCTCAGCAAGTCTCCACAAAAAAATAACGTAAGTCCAAGGAGGAAAACGAGAAAGAGTTTGGGGTCAAATCCTGAAATAAAGAGAGACTTCTGATTAATAGGGGAACCAAACAGTGTAAGGCATTATAGTAGTTCCCCTCATCTGTAGGGTTTATGTTCCAAGACCCCCAGTGGATGCTTGAAACCGTGGATGGTACTGAACCCTACATATACTGTATTTTCTTATACATACACACCTATGATAAAGTTTAATTTATAAAATAGGCATAGTAAGGGATTAATAACAATAACTAATAATCCAATAGCATAATTATAACAACAGACTGTAATAAAAGTTATGTGAACATGGTCATTCATTTCAGGTATCCCTGGCTAAAGTCTTTATATAGGTTCAATATTCTCTGGCACCACACTGCCCTCAATAGAAACGTTTTCTGTTCAGGTCTTCCACCCACAAGTTTCATGCTTTTTTCATCTTAACTAAGTACTTTTCATGCTCTGTGGCTGTAACTTCTGCAGTTTGAGGTGTGACAGCAAAACTAGAGGGGAATTCTTTTTCCTTCTTAACAATTTCATGGATAGAAGATTCGTTCTCACTATTTATCTCAGCAACCTCAGCATACAATTTTTTTCCTTATTAAGTCAACAACTTTCACCTTTTCACTTAAAGGAAACACTTTACAGCTTCTCTTTGGCGAATCCAAATTGTCAACATCACTATTCTTGTGCTTTGGGGCCATTAAGTAAACTAAGGGTTACTTGAAGGCAAGCACTGCAACACAGGGACAGTCAGCTGTGACAATCAATCTGATAACCCAGACAGCTACTAAGTAACCAACAGAAGGGGAGAGAATATAGCGTGGGTACACTGGACAAAGGGATGACTTGTGTCAGGTGGGATGGTGCGAGATTTTATCATGCTACCCACAACAGCGCACAACTTAAAACTTATTAATTGTTTATTGAATGTTTTATTTCTGAAGTTTCCCATTTAATATTTTCAACTGAGGTTGACCACAAGTAACTGAAACCACAGAAAGTGAAACCATGGATAAGGGGGAATTACTGTATAGAATAAATGGCAATGTTGCCATTACTGGTCAACTAATAAAATAAATGCAAACAGTCCACCAAAACAGCATTATAAATTCGACACAAAGCCTGGGCACCCTTCCAAAGAAAAGGTGTAATTAGGTCTCTGTCTAACCTGAACTTTCCTGGAGATCTTATTTTTAAATTGGCTACCAAGGCTAAAAGAAACCAAGCTTTGCTTTGGACAGAAGCAGGCATAGTGCCATCAGTACTTCATGCAATCGCCCACAAGGGGTCTCTACCCCTCTGGCTTTCAAGCTTTAAGTCATTCAGAAAGGGATTTAACAGATTTGCCTAGACCTTTGGGTCAGAGCCCTCTGTTGTTCTCTAACTGGCTGTTTTTCTTGCCCAACACCACCATTTACTTCCCTTTGCTACACAACCACTGTGTTGTAAAAATCTGCACTCAAACACATCTCAGCCCAAGCAGAGGCCCCTTCATGGCCTAACAGACACTCCCACAGCTTTCACATGCAAGAGCTCTGAGTCTAGGGGAGGTCCACACATGGAACAGGACCAAGAAGGATCAGTAGAGGTAAAAGGAATATAAAGACAGGCTAATCCTATAGACCAAAGAACTGTGGAACTCTAGGACACTTAGGAGGGCACAAACTATTTTGTCGCAAAACCCAGGGACGTTTCTACTACTCACAATCCAGGACCCTGGGTGGTAACCAAGGAGATACCAAGTCATGGAGTATTCAAGAAGATAATGATCTGCCCCCTCTGTGAAACTTTCTCAGACATTCAAAGAAGGGAAAACTAAACTTCTCCCAATTCCACTGAATAAACCTTAAACTGCAGTTCACATTTATCATTCCACAAGTACTTTTTACTTGTGAAGTATTAATATTCAGTTCTGCCTTTCTTCAGCTTTTATTGTTGAACCATTCATGTCTTCCTATGTAGACCTGTACATTTCAGGACGGCTATCTTGGTCTAGGAGTGCCCAGAGGGTGGGAATACATCCTTCTTACACTGAAGAATACTAGGAATATTAGGTCAGAGACACTGGATGTATTAGGAATGCATGTCTTCACAATTCTAGGTAAAGAGGCAGTAAGAATGATCTAAGGTGAGGTCTTGATTCTAGGCCTAAAGGGTTTTATGTGGGGTAGAGTCTCTCTAAACTGTTTGGAGCAGTGGTGAACTCAGGTTATAATCAGAACCAAAAGGGAACTACCTCGGGCCAATTTCTTTGTCTCACTAATTATACCCTCCAAAGTTCAGTCCCTTCTCACCATAGAATCCATCAGAAAAACACAGGTAAGACTTACTGCGGGTCACAGTGACACTGTACTCGGTGTCTTGCTCTATAATCTCAACTCTGAGGCAGGTTTTTGTGCTGTACAGACCCACGTTAACATAGGTGTCATTCAATTTTTCTTTTAAAAAGGAGGAAAAAAAGTTCCAGATACTAAACTGCTCTAGCTCCTTCAGTTTCTCCTCATTCTCCACCTGGGTGACTCGTACCAGTTTGGAACTATTTATCCGGATCTGTAAGATAAATAATATCAAGGTGAGTTTCTCACAAACACAATGAAAAACAAACAAACAAACTTTATAGAGTAAATACCTAAATCAGAAATGGCACTAGTTATCTACAGGCTTATGAGAAAAATAAGAGATGCAGCAGCCAAAACACCACATGGTACAGAGAGGCAGCTGTTAGAATGTCTTGTTGTTAATATGATCTGAATCTACCATTAGGCCAGAACATAGGGAGAAAAAAAAAAAAAAAAAGACTTCCATAATACAGCTACTTATGAGAGATCATACAAAGGAAGGGTCTAGAATATTAAGAAAACTGCCAGACAAAAACAGCCCCCAAAATGGTTCCCATAATGATAGGCTGAGAAGTTTAATCCTTTGTCACAAATCACTGATTATAGCAAATGGTTATAATTTGCCCCAGATAGAATATGATCTTTATATCAGACAAAAAAAAAAAAAAGAGAATTAAAAACAAAAAAACACCCCACAAGCCTGCCCTTATGTTTTTGATATGAACAACAAATGCCCTCATCAGTAACTATGCTTATAGCAGTAGCAACATTTTCCAAAGGACTCATTTTGTTCAATCTTTATTACAGCCAGACACTCTTGCTTTATCAGCCAGTTTAATGGTGTTATGAAATAAATGAGACCAAAGTCATTTTATCAAGAGGAAACTTCAGTTCAGAAGGTTTATGAAACATCTTGTGTAGAATCAAAACAGGAGCAGCAAGACAAAAGAGCTTACATCCTGACAGGCACACAAGTTTCCAGGCCAAAGAAGGCATAAGGACTTTAAAAAGAGAGGGGTGTGTATATAAAAGGAGAGAGGGCAAGAGAAAGAAAGAGTTTCTTCTGGAAAAGGAGGAAGTTAATTTACCTCAGGGTCAAGTATTGTAAGCTACTTAAATGAGCAGGGAGGAACACAAAGTATGCATAAATGCTTATTGATGAAAACACAATTCAGGATAATCTCAGCTCTACCAAGGTTAATAATACTTTTTAAAAAATTTGTGTGAGAAAAAGAGTGTCAAAGTACTGCTAATACAGAAAGACATTCACAGAAGCTGCCCCTGCCATGGGTCCAAATTATTACCTGTATCCGTGTCCATATATCATGCCACCTTGGGACAAGCACATTTTCATAACAGAATTGTTGCCCAGTAGTCTTATTATAAATTCGGGATTCCTGAAGCATGGCCACTTCTACATCAATTTTAGCAAAGAAAGGAAATAAGAATTAAATATAAACAGAACAGGCTAATAAATAGAACTCATTTTATAAAAAAGATTTAAACTGATCTCTTTCTTAAAGTTGGGGTTAAGATGTCAGTGACTGAGAAACAAGAAGATAACTGAGATGGGAGAAGAAATAAGGCAGTCTTATTTCTGTCAAATTATTTAAATATTACAAATAGTCATTAACACAGAAAAAGCAGTAATAAAAGCTACTATTAAGGGTTTATTCAGACAGTATGCTGTCTCATTTAACCCTCCCAACAATGTTACGAGGTAGGCACTCTCATAATCCCTATTTCACAAATGAGAAAACATTTATGAAGGATGAATTTGCCCAAAGTCACACTATTAAATAGCTTAACTATTTAGTAGATTCACAGCCAGGTCCTGTTTCCCTTAAAAAGGCACAGCTAAAGTAACCCCACCTGGTGATTTTTCTCTATCCCTTTCCTGATTAGGATGAACAGAACTGGCATCGGTTTATGTGTATGTATGGTACTTAAAGCAGATACTAAAATATTGCAAAGTTGCTTTTTTCCTGTTTTGTTTCATTTCAAGTTTTAAGAACAGCCATTCGATTTTACCAAAACAGAACATTCTTCCCCTCAGTTTTGTATTCAATCTCAACTAATTTAACGTTTAAGCGACCACTCCCTTTTCATCTTCCTACTCAAATTGTGCAAGCTACCTTCTTTACCACAAAACATTTAAATAACTTCTTCCTTGAGTTCTATATCGTATTTAGCAATTTATTAAGTGCTACTTTAAGTGGAAATTTAGTTATGTCCCTGGGTCTTAGAATGAAACAGGGTAATTCAAATAAACTAAAAACAAACACACCAAAACCCACAAAAACACAAAAACCTCAACAAAACCTTCGAAAGACAGTTACACACACAAAAAAAGGCAACGATGACTACCAATCCAAAACTGTTTTAAGGTAAAGCTAAGACTAATTTTGAAGTTAAACGCAATCTTAAACCTAAATATAAGAGCAAAAACTATAAAACTGCTTAGAAAATAACACAGGTTTAAATCTTTGTGACCTTGGATTAAGCAGTGGTTTCTTAGATATGACAACATAGCACAGTAACCAAACAGTATGTAAATAAATAAATCAGACTTCATAAAAACGTAAAAGTTTTGTGTTTCAAAGGACACTATCAAGATGGCGAAAAGATAATCCACAAAATGGGACAAAATATTTACACATCTGTCCAGAAGCTATCCAGCCACATAATATGAAAAATATAGAGACATTTATTGAAGAAGATACAAGATACACTGTACATAGGATGACACTTTCAAAGTCCCCTTGGGACGTCACACAGTTCTCCCAATCTCCATCAAATGCTCTGTTGTATTTTCGGGAATCTTATCACCGGTCTGAAATCCCTTCCCTTTCAAAGGGGATTTTAGTTTGGGAAAAGCCAGAAGTCACGGAGTGCGAAATCTGGGCTGTTAGGGAGCTGAGCGACCTGGGTGCTTTGATGTTTTGCTAAAACATCCTGCACAAGATGCATGCATGAGTGGACGTGTGGTCATGATGAAGCTGCCAATCACCAGTTGCCCATAGCTGCAGCCTTCTGAATCACCTAAATAGTTTCCTTGGAAGAATGTTCAAGCTTAATACAAAATTTGATGCAGATTTGTTGCTGTATTCGCTCAGTCATTTTGAATGCGATGGCCACAGTGCACATGCTCAGCGACATCTACTGCCCCCAATGATTAATATAGTGAAGTCGTCATTGTTCATGCATGCGCATTCCAGTCCATTCTCCTTGGCTGCCAGGTCACACTGATGTTGGGCAAACAGTTCTCTTATATTAACAATGGCTAGACTTTTTCTGGACAGACCTCATATATTTGATAAGGGTGTAGTACCTAGAATACATAACAAACTACTACAACTCAACAATAAAAAGAGAAATAGCCAATTTTTTTTAATGGGAAAAGGACTTACATAGACATTTCTCCAAAGAAGATGTACAATGGTGAGAATGTGGAGAAAAGAGAACACTTTTGCACTGCTGGTGATAATGCAGACTGATGGAAAACGGTATAGAGTTTCCTTAAAAATTTTTATATGGATCTGCCTTATGACCCAGCAATTCCACTTCTGGGGATTTATCCTAAGAAACCCAAAACATTAATTGGAAACAATATATGCATCCCTATGTTCACTGCAGCATTATTTACAATAACTAAGTTATGGAAGCATCCCAAGTGTCCATCAATAGACAAGTGGATAAAAAAGCTGCAGTACATATAACACATACAATGGAATATTACTTGGCAATAAAAAAGAATGAAATCTTATCATTTGTGACAGCATGAGTAGACCCAGAGAGTATTATGTTCAGTGAAACAAGTCAGTAAGACAAAGACAAATGCCAAATGATTTCACTTATATGTGGAATCTAAAGCATAAGAAATACAGTCAATAATATTGCGATAACTATGTATGGGGCCAGTTGAAGTACTGGAAATATAGAGAACATTATCTAAACATGATTGTCTAACCACTAAGCTGAACAGTGGAAACCAACACAAAATAAAATTGAAAGGAGAAAAAAAAAAGAAGATATATAAATAGCCAATAAGCACATGAAAAGAAGATCAACATCATTAGTCATTAGGAAAATACAAATCAAAACTATTACTTCACAGTCACTATGATGACTATAATCAAAATGAGGACATAACAAGTGTTAGTGAGATGTGGAGAAACTGGAACCCTCAGACATTGCTAGCAAGGATGTAAAATGCTGCAGTTTCTTTGAAAAACAGTTTGGCAGTTCCTCAAAAAGTTAAACACAGAGTTAATATATGACCCAGCAATTCCACTTCTATGTATATACCCAAGAGAACTGAAAACATACAATGTTCACACAAAAACTTATATTTTACACAAAAATGTTCATAGCAGTAATATCCATAACAAAAACGTAGAAACCACCCAAATGTCCATTCAACTAATGAATAAATAAACAAAATGTGGTATATGCACACGATGGAATATTATTTGGCCATAAAAAGCACTGGCCAGGTGGCTCTGTTGGTTCAAGCACCATCCCATGCACCAAAAGGTTGAGGGTTCGATCCCCAGTCAGGGCATGAATGGGAGAAAACTGATCCATGTCACATCTATGCCTCTCTCTCTGTCTCCTTTTCTCTCTCCCTCCCTTCCTCTCTCTCTAAAATCAATAAACATATCCTTAGGTGAGGATTAAAAAAAAAAGTACTGATATATACTACGTTATAAATGAACCTTGAAAACATAATGAAAGAATCCAGACCAACAATCAATTATATTGAATGATTCCATTTATACAAAATGTCTAGAATAGGCAAATCCACAGAGACAGGAAGTAGATTAGTAGTTGCCAGGGTCTGGGAAGAAAGGGGAATGAAAAGGGATTGCTTAAGGTGTATGGGGTCTCATTTGAGATGGGTGAAAATATTCTAGAATTAGTCAGTGGTGATGGTTGCACAACTTTGTGAATATACCATACTAAAAACCACTGAAAGGGTGGATTTTATGGCATGCAAATTATAGCTCACCTTTTTTTTTTTTTAATCAGTCTTGATATTGTAGGGGAGGAAAAAGTTTTCCTAGACTCTCTTAGGGTCTTTGGCTGGGTCTGAAAATTAAACTAACAAAGACAGAAAAATATACAAATTTATTTAATGTTTACATGACACAATAGCCTTCAAAAGGACATGAGGACCTAAAGAAATCGTGAAATCAATGTACTTTTATGCTGGGTTTGATGAAGAGGGGACAACCCTAGAGGAACATGACAGGTTATGGAGTATAAAGTAAATGTGGTCAACTAGGAGAGACTAAGCAAGGCCTGTTTGTTAGTATTCTTCTTAGTGCCCATTTGTCTTCGAAGATAACGATGCTTCTTTCCTTCAGGTATAGGGAGGGCATCTCTCGCATGAATTTTATGGCCTGTTTCAGGAAAAAAGGGCAAAGTAGGAGAAGTCTGAATGACCTTCCTGCTTCTGTTGTTTTCTCAAATTCCATCAGTTTAAAATACTCAATATGTCAAGGTACTATATTTTAGGATAGCATGTCCTGCACCCCTATCTATCAATTTCTTAATCCAATACTAACTTGGATTTCCTCCAGGCCTATCCTTTATAAAACCTTTTCAAAGTCCTGCTGACATTTGTCTTAACAAATTTACTAAAAAAATATTCACTCACAAATATGGATCAAGAGTTTATTTTCTTCTGGAGACTGTAAGAGTGCATGGTTATATATGAAGCTTAAAATTACTGTAGTTACAACTTTTTGGGGGGAAAAAAGCCACAAGATTCACACTTATTGGCCCCATCTTTCCCACAGTACCAGTAATATAATACCACACCTGTTTAAGCCCAGTATTATTTTCAAGAGGGTAATAAGATACAAATACTGTGTCAATAACACAGGCTATTTGAAATACTTAATACCAAAAAGAGGCAAAGGTGTTTTTAAACTAACTCTAAAATTTTCCAATGTCACTTCCTAAAGAAATAAAACTATTTTATAAAATCAACATGTTTTAAAATCTAGTTCTTCCTTTTGCCAAGTTCCACACCATTTAAGGGAAAGAACTGTAAATAAACCAAACAAATAAACAAACCTAAGAGCACCCCTCCTATACAAATCAGCACCTTAGCCAGCTACATCTTTAGAAATTCGTTGAGAGGTAAAATATACCCATTCAGCTTGAAAGGATAATCTGTGGAAACAATCACCACTCCAGCTATAGCTTAAATTGTTAGAAATACAGAACTAAACCAAATGATCTTAAACATATACAAGTTGTCGAAATGTTCATGTTAGAACCTTGTGCTTCTCATAGCAAAGGACATACACCACCTTTCTTTTCCTTCCAAAAATGGGTTAGTCAGCATGTTAAAAAGTAGAATGAATTAAATATTCAGGAAAACCCTTTCTGAGTCCAAAGATCCACTTCTCAGGAAAAAAAAAAAGCCTTCTTGGAATTTAGTGAATCATAACTTATTTTATTTACCCATAAAGCAGCTGTTCAAAGTTTAATAACTTCATATTTACTTTGATCATTACAAACTTAATCTTCAATCGACAATGCTGATTAACTGACATCTATAGGTAGAAGGTAATGAAAATGATTCATAGTATGTGAGGACCAGAACGAACCCTAAAATGTTATGAAAAACAATTTCTAATTCTTATCCTCTATTAATTTCTGTAAGGAGGTTATCCAATTCATACTAAAAAGCCTCCTTAAAAACTAGCATCTTAAGTCAATGGGCTTTAGCAAAAGATTATTCAATGGGATGCTGGGACAACTGACTGGTTATTTGGAAATTAAAAACTACCTAGATCCTCACTTCACACCAAATGCTAACGTTAATAATAAATTAAAAAGTAAAATGAAAAAAAAATTAAGTTGTATCACACACACACAAAAAGTAGTACCAATTCAATTCTGAAGGGCTCGTTAAGCATTAAATGGAACTAAATCTAAATAATAAAATCAAGTGACCACATAAAAATATATATGTTCTACTTAAAAATGGGGGCAAGTAAATTAAAATTCTGCAATAAACAAATAGACTGTAAATATATATATCCTTAATATATAAAGTAATTTATACAAATTAATTTTAGAAGTCCACAAAAATCCCAATAAATAGAAATCACAGTAAATAGGCCAAAAATACAGGACAGAACCACACTCCAAAAATTTCAAAAATCAAAACAGAAAATTAAATAGCTAATAAACAGTCAAGTAAGGCTCCCTCACAAATAGTTCAAGAAATGCAAAGTACATTAAGACACCACTTTCGATCCATCAAATTAACAAAGGTGTTGCAGTCTAGAATATCCAATGCTGTCAATGGTTATATGCAAATATCACCCGCACACCTTTTCAGGAAAGTATTTTAGCAAGATGTTTCAAAGGTCTTAAATATATTTTAGCTATTGATCTAGTTAATCCATTTCTGAGAAATCTATCCTTAAGAAAAATCCAAATGCAACATAAGTTATACACAAAGTGCTATATACAATTAGAAACTAGAAACACCACAAATATCCAACCAACAGTAGAAGCACGACAAATATGCAACCAAATGTTTAATTCAGAAATGTTAAACAAATGATCTGTCCATGGAAATAAAAATTAAAAATAACATTTATGAAGAATTTTAAATGACATAGGAAAATGCTTGTGCTACAAAATCAAATGAGAAAACGACCTCTGGTAATAACTGGTGGTCTCTATGGAAGAGAATTTAACTGCTGACCAGAATATGAATGTATTATCAATGTAAATTTTTTAAAATTAAAAACACGTGGAAAAATACAAGAAATTGTGCTAAAACAGACTGCCTCTGAATGGAACAGTGAAGATATTTTGTTTTTTTTTAAACTTAATTGTACTTGCTAAGTAGTATAAAATAAATTCATATTATTTTTGTACTGAAATTTTTCTAAAACTTCCAGTGAGAAAGAACTCTCTGACTTTTGAAGTACTCCATTCTGTCTTTAGGTACTTTCTGACTTTTAGAAAGGGCCTCTTCATATGATTGTCACTTTGTAGATTCCACCCACGGTGATCTATCAGGCCACACAGAACAAGTATCTTCCCTCAAGTTTATCCTCCTCTAAGCAGATATCCCTGTTCCTCTCCTCACTAACGAAACTTGAGACTGCTGATTGAGCTCTATCTAACATTTTTTATGTTTTCTCTTTCATCTCCACAATCCACAACCACATTTTCGAGATTAACCATCTGACCCAAATTCATTCAGGTCACAAATAGCCCTTCAAATAAATGTTACTCTGCGCCTTGCCTCTAGAAAAGTACCTTCCTGGATATCTACCTCCCTCTCCCTTTAAATAAAAATAAAAAATAAAAAGTTTCAGAAAGATGCTGCACTTTGGAACTAGATCTATGGATCCTGAGAAAATCTTAAAGCACAGTATGTGTTTACAAGATACAATTATTCTTAACCCCATGAGTTTCAACTCCCTTCAGTGGAAGTTTGGAAACCTCACTTATTTTTCTGTTGTGCATTTAACAAGGGGAGTAGATCGAAATTCTTACAAACACTCTAGGTTTTCTGGATTAGAGTAGAAAAGGAAAAGTTTAAAACCAGTCCAAAGCCAATAATCCAGTAGTATCAAATTTAATTTCCAAAAGAAACCTACTCGATGATGAATGGCGCTTGCATCTTTTGTTGTTGTTGTTGATATAGGAATTTAAGGGCTCCAGGTCTGTTCTAAAGCGCCGGTAGGGGCCAGAATCTTACAAGGGCAGAAGACATTAATTAGAGATTACTGCATTTCAGCTACCCATGTGCCCCGAGCCCTGAAATGCAGACACTCATAGGCCGTTGCTAATTTGCCCAGAAGGATCCTGGGGTCTCCTTCGAGGACGGTGAGGCGCGGCGCAGCCCCCTGTACCGAGTCCAGGCCTCCCTTCCTGTCTCCGCCAAAGGCTCCAGGCCCCTCCCCACTCTGGGCAGCTCCACTCCGCAGTCCCAGGCCCTGATCCCTCAATGCCGACGCCCATTCGCAAACTACTAAGCTTCTTCATCCCCGCATACCCGCGCCACTCCACTGAGTGGCCGCGCGCGGGAATGCTCCCCACTTTTAAAAATGTAACCCCCTCGGCACCCGCCCCTTTGGTAGATGCTGCCCGGGCAGTACCTGAGCCACAGACCAAGCAGCCAGAGAGAACTAGGAGAAGCGCCAGTACCCCACCGGACCCGGAGCCCCAGGTCCAGGGCCCGGAACCAACTGCAGGAGAGACCGCCACTTTTATTCCTCCCGCCATAGTCGCCTCACGCCACCGCCTCCTCACGTGTCTCTTCCCCAACAACTAATCCCGAACAGGCAGAGCCAGCAGCCTATCCGCTACAAGTCCCGCCCCATAACAACCAATTGGATGGGCGGAGCTTCAAACGTAGTCCTCCTACGGACCCTATTATCCCGCCTCTTAGCAACTGATGCGAGAGGGCGGGAGCAGCAGCTTCAGCCTATTACAAAACGGTTTTCGTCTTAGAGATGGCGACAGGAAGATTCCACCCCTTAACAACAAGCTTCCGTCTCCAGTTTATTTACAACTGGTGCGATTGATGGTGAGTTCAGCCAGTAGAAAATCAGAATAGGCGAGGCCTCCTTGACCACACCTGGTATTTCCATGGAAACTCTTTTAAGCTTCTGTTTTTCTTCTTTCCTTTTTATCACATCTTTTTGTTATGGGAAACTTATAATTGAGAGTTCTTTATAAGTAGGGTCCTGGCGGGACAATTTAAAAAGTAAGTCCTAAGTCCTAAAAGTTTTAAAATGTAGTCATAGGAATTTTTTTGGAAGCGAAATGAATGTGAAGATTAAGAGAAAGTTTTTTATTCCTCACAACATCTTGTGAAACAAATGTTATCTCCGCTTAAGAAGCTAAGGCTAAGAGAGGCAAAGGAAAGTGATCAAGTCTTCATAGTTAGTTGGGTTGGGCTGTGGTTCCAATCTAAGTCTTAACCACTACAAAGTCTGAGTTCTTTGCATGCATCAAGCTGCTTCCCATTAAATGATTTCACACAGTGTGGACCTAGCAGCGCCTAGTACATAACAAATGTTCAGTAAATGTTAATAGAAATTGAAGCATCTTATTTTTAAAAAATATTTTATTTTTAGAGACAGGGGAAGTGAGGGAGAGAGGGAAAGAAATATCAACGTGTGGTTACCTCTCTTGCGCCCCCAACTGGGCGCCTGGCTCGCAACCCAGGCATGTGCCCTGACTGGGAGTAGAACCGATGACCTTTGGTTTGCAGGCTGGCACTCAATCCACTGAGCCACACCAGCCAGGACTGAAGCATCTTATTTTTTAAAAGGATCTGCTAGTGGAGGGTAGGAACACTAGACATGATGAACCCTAATGAGTTGAAGAGAAATTCTGGGACAAAGCTAACTGCTGGGGCAGGTTCAATCTTTCAGAAACAAGGAATATTTTAAAATTATTTTTTAGCCCTGGCTGGTGTGACTCAGAGGATTGAGTGCCAGCCTGCAAACCAAAGGTCATCGGTTCTACTCCCAGTCAGGGCACATGCCTGGGTTTCAGGCCAGGTCCCCAGTTAGGGGTGTGCAAGAGGCAACCGGATGGATGTTTCTCTCCCTCCCTTCCCCTCTCTCCAAAAGTAAATAAATAAAAACTGGGGAAGGGAGGGAGAAAGAGAGGGAGAGCAACAGCGATGCCAGAGAAACATCGATCGTGTTGTTTGCCTCTCCTATGTGACAGAACCGGCAGCCCAGGCATGTGCCCTGACTGGGAATCCAACTGGTGACTTTTCAGTTTGCGGGATGATGCCCAACCACTTGAGCCACACTGCTTAGGGCAGAAATAAGGAATTTTTTGAAAGTCAAAATGGGGCTGAGCCATGGACAAGAGAAGAAATTTTATCCTCAGACAGTTTAGGCCACCGTTGAGACAATGGTCATCCTCTGTCTCCACACACAGTCCCTTGGCTGATCTAGAGAGGTCATTATCAACAGCAATAAATCACATTGATAGTATATAGCCTTGATAGCACATGATGAAAGTGGGATTTTTATCTCTGTGGTTTTCCTCCCTCAAACTCATAAAACTAACCATGAGAAAAACATTAAAAAATTCCGATAGAAGGGCATCCTACAAAATACCTAACAAGCCCTGACTGGTATGGCTCAGTCGGTTGTGTCCTCCTGTAAACTGAAAGGTCACCAGTTTGAGTTCTAGTCTGAGCACATGCCTGGGTTGCAGCCCGCTCTCTGATTGGGGGCTTCCGAGAGGCAACCGCTTGATCTTTCTCTTTCTCTTTCTCCCTCCCTTCCCCTTTCTCTAAAAAATAAATAAATAAAACCTTAAAAAAAAAAAATACCTGTCAAGTACTCCTCAAAATTGTCAGTCATCAAAAACAAGGAAAATCTGAGAAACTACAGCAGCCAAGAGGAGCCTAAGGAGACCTAAGAACAAAATGTAATATGGTATCATGTATGAGATCCTGAAGCAGTAGAAAAAAAAAAGTAGGTAAAAACTAAGGAAATCTGAATAAACTATAGATTTTTAGTTAATGTCAATATATCAATACTGATTCATTAATGGTGGCAAACATACCATACTAATAATAGTGAAAATTGGGTGTGGGGTATATGGGAATGCTGTACTATCTTCTCAAATTTTTTGTAAATCTAAAACTGTTTCAAAAATAATTTGTGTATACACACACACAAACACACACATATTTCATTTTCTACCAGGTCCCAAATTCTCACCATTCACAGTTCATGCTTTGGTTTTTACTAAAGGCCAGAGAACCAGGGAACTAATTCCAGAAGATCACTGACCACTGACTGCTAAAATGTAAAAATGAGGTGTACAGTGATGTGACTAGTTTTCCATAAACACATCACCCCTTACCATCCAAATTAATTCTGTCACTTCACAGTAATTACTTAAGTGTTTTTAGTATTGTTTCAATAATCAAGACACTGCTCAAAACACTTTGAGAATCATTTTCAGAGTCTGTAGCATACATTACGATGAATATTCATTATCTGCAGGTGGATCTGACTTATGCAAATAACCAAAAGAACTCAAGCCAAGACTGATGAGTAAATGGAGTAGGAAATCTGGGTAGCAAATGTGTTTCCAACTTTTTTGAATTTTACAACGGTAATATGGTGCATATGCATATAAAACCATAATTCCAGTGTTGTCTGGGACAGTACCCTATAATTGAACAAATTATTATTTCTGCAATGAGGTATATGAACATTCACATTGGAATAAATGTAAGTGTGATAAACAAAAACTATAAATAACCTCATGTAAGTTTAGGTCAGGTCTGCCACAAAATAAGTTCAGGTCAGGTTAGGTTTTGCCATCAAATGAGTTATGAAAAACTTGGTTTTCATAGTTTTTTTTAAGTTAGGAAAAGGATTGCAAATAATATTTGATGAAAACAATTCCCAACGTTTTGAGAAGGAGCATTCCATTTTATTTACTCCATCATCCAACCCAAAAGCCCAAGAGTCACTCTAACCCTTTTTCTCTTTCTCCAACTCCTTAGCCACTCAATTACTGGGTGTTATTGATTTGAATCTTTTCAACTCTGTCCTTTCCTCTCTCTCATGACAGTGATTTAAGTCCAGCACCTTGTGATCTCTCACTTACGCCGCTTTAGTTTCTTACAAGCTGGCCTTCCTGCTGTTTTTTCAGCAATAAAACCCTTCCTCCACACTATTCCTAAATGCAGATCTGAACTTGTAATTCCCACATTACAAAGTCTTTATGGTTCCACAGTATCTTCTGTGATGAAATCCAGGGTCTTTAGTATGATCCAAAAGGTAGATGTAAAGATACAACTATAGCAGTTCTATTCAGTTTGTTACCAATCTATAATGAAACAACTTCAAAAATTAAATGTAAGCATTTAGAAACTTTTATAGCAATTGTTCATAAATTGTGAATTTATTGAATCTAATAAAATGGAGATTTCATTTTTCTAATAACTCACTTCTTGTTTATTTTATAGAATTAGCGAATAGATTGGAATTTTAAAAAATTGGTCCTTTACTATAGTTAGGGAAGCCCTAGTCTATAATCTTAATGAAATGAGCTTGTATGCCTCCCTGGCCTCCTTGTTTACCACCACCACCTGCCATCCAGAAATAGTGAACAATTTCTAGTTTCTCAAATATATCATTCTGTTTCATACTTCCACATAAGTTTACATTCTGCTCTCTCTGACTTGACCATCTCTTCCTCCTGGAAACTTCCTATTCAGAATTCAAAATCCTAGGCTGCATCATCATCACCTCCTTTGGATGCCTGACTAAACTTGTGCCTCACAACCCCAGGCAGAATAGATCACTTGCACCCTATCCTTCTGTCCTTGTTTGTACCTCTATTATAGCACTACATTGTAATTATTTCTTTATGTGTATCTCCCCTTGTAGTCTATGAACTCCTTAAAGGTAGTTCCTCTGTCTCTTTGAGGGATGAAGCATCTCTTGTAAGATAACTAAGTTGAAGGACAACATTCCTTAGACTCTAATTCTAACATGTTACTGAAAGAGGAAAAAAGGAGCATCATTATTTTATATTTTTCTATTACCAGCAAGGATTCCAATCTCCAGCCTTTAGCACCTGGGCATGAATTAATTCACCAGAATAGTGAACATTTTAGAAAACCAAGGAGCCAGACTTGTGAGACTCACTGGGAATTTAAAGAAGGAAGGAGACATAGAAAATAAATATCTCCCTTAAACAGTTTTGCCCAGGTTCAGCTCCTTTTGTGGTAAAATTCTGTGTCAATTGCCTTTTTCAGAGTTCCTCAGACCTGGAAATAGCATCACCAACTCATTCATTTCAGAGGGTCTACCAGATACCAGGCCTACCCACGGGACATCCTAGGCTGAGGATGAAACAAGGAACTATAATTGAAATGTGTATAGAGAGCCATGAGGCCACTGTGGGATGGGAGGAATTAATTCTGCCTAGAGTGGGTGCAAGGAGAGGGTCCAGGAAGGTGACATTTGAGCCAGACCGTGCTGAGTGAGCATGATTTGGCCCAGTGAAAAATTGGGGGGAGGGAGTGAGCAGTGCAATCTGCTAGATGAAAATCTACCTGTGCCTAGGAATGATTAATAACTAACTAGCCAATTATTTATTAATAATTTATAGACAAATGAATTAATTAAATTGATCCGTAGTTCTGATCTTTGTGCCTCTTGAGAACTCTGAGGTGGGGTGAGGGAGCAGGGGCATCAGGTCTTGAGCCACCTTGGGGAAAATGGGGCCCAAGGAGAAACAGAGAAGAAATGGAGATGTTTGTATTTGCCCCACACCTTCTGTCATCTCCCCCGCCCCCTGGCCCTTATCTTTGTTTTTCTGCAGTTTCTCATAGTCTTAGCCTGTCTCTTTGTCTTTCCTTTTGCTAAAGACTGGAAATTCCTTGTTCTCAACGGAAGGGAGTAGGAGGGGATCTGCGGGTGGTAGGAGTGGGAGGAAAGCAAAGAACAGACATCTCAGCAGCTCTGGCTGCCTGGCTGCCGGGACTCTCTTGGCCTCTGCCAGGGTTGACAAGACAATGTTTTTTTTTTCTTAATGTACATATTTTTAAATCCTTGCACCGAGGCAGAGACATATACACAAGCAGATGTAAAGAAACACATAAATACACAATCTCGGGATACCGGGGCACAAACTGGCAATAGCACCTTAAATTTGCTGAGCATTTTACCATTTACAAAGAATTTGTATATACGTCCTCTCATTAAAACCTTACCACAGCCCTGAAAGAAAAAAAAAAAAAAGATACAAACACTCGGGAGTTTCACTCACACACACACAGGTTCACACCCAGACAGACCCCTTAAAGAGTTCCCTTAGGGGACTGGGCAGTCCTGGTCTATGTGATTCCCCACCACCACCAACTCTGTGGCCGAGCTTATCCACCTCAGGACCAAGGAGTGAGATCGGCTCCTCCCTCGTCCTCTTTCCTGGGCGGGAACTCAGGCGTCCAGCGCCCAGTTGGTAACTGCCCCTTTGCTTCAACGCCCTACTCCGCCCTCTTCCCGGGTCCAGTGTCTCCCTCCGGATCCGGGGGCTCAGCACCGCCCCAAGGATGCTGTGGGGGGAGGAGGGCGCCGCCAGCAGAGGCTGCGTGGGCGGAGGATGTGCGTCACGGGGAGCGTGGGCAGAGGGAGGGAGGAGGCACGTGGAAACCCGCGGCCAGTGGCTAGCAGCCCAGGCTCCAAAATAACTAGAGGGGCGCCGGGGAGAGGGGCTCGGCTAGTACCCTCCCGGGGAGCCCTCTAGCCGCGCCCTCCAGTTATGGGATCGGGGACGGGGAGAAGAATCTCAGCTACTGAAATGCCCCTTCCCCCAACGAGGCACCCCGTCCTCTCCCGCCCCCAGCGGAGACAGAAAGGTTCCCTGGCCCTGCCCGAATGTAGAATCAGCCCCCGCCCACGCCACCCACGCTCGGCCGGGCCACTCAAAAGCGTCAAATTGGCTGGGCGGGGCTGAGGTTTCGGACTAGGGGGAACTTTGCCTCGGGCCAGTCCATTCGTTTTGCGCCTCATCCCCCGCCCCCGCCTTCATTTTCTCGGGGCCCGTAGCCGCAGGGCCAGGAGCTCAGAGCCCCCCCTTGTCCACCCGCCCCGCAACAAGCCCTCCCAGCCGTAGGCGGGAGTGTAATGGGGACCAGATGGGGCTAAGAAATAAAGTCGGGGAGAGGTGGTGGGATGTGGAAGGGGGTTAGGCTCATTGAAGGAGCTCCTTCCTCCAACTCCTCCGTAGAGATCCGTGTTGTTATCCTCCCAGCCCCTCTTTCACTAGTCTCTCGACGAAGACCCCCTAAATATACGTCTCCAGAGGGATTTCCTCCATATTCCAGCTTTGTCACAGAGATTTCCCCAGGAACAGGTCTCCATCCTCAACAAATCGGATGTTACGAGTGGAGGAAGGCGGGGTACCTCTCCCATTCCTGTCTGACCTCTGCACTAACAAAACCCAACTCGTCTAATAAACGCGTCTAAGTGGTAGCTTCTACCCTAACCCGCCCATCCCTGTTTCCCAAACTTCAGCATGCACTGCCGGTAGGGATGGAGGAGGCCTGAGCTTCCCAATGGTTTTTTCAAATTACTCCTTTTGGGGTTGGAAGGAGAGCGCTGGGATTCCTGCAGAGACCCACGCTCACAAACCTGCCATAAATGCACACACAGAGGAGCCGAGAAGCCGCCAACTTTTCTCGGCTCACTCCTAACATTCACAGTCCACCACCGGGAAGCCTGAGTGTGGGCAATGGGCGTCCACGTAGTTGCTTAGGCGCTCGTGCATGTATGTCTGTGCGCTTCCCAGCGGCTTTGTGTACCTGTGCGTGGTTGTGAAACTCCGCTCTCCACACGGGAGGGGTAGAGATGGGGGGAAGGAATGTTGCCGTCTGGGCGCTCACGTGGGTACGTGGGCGCGGAGAAGGCTGGCTGTGCATCCGGCGTGGGCGGCACGGAGCGACCTCGCCCCGCCCGCTGGGTCCCGAAGCCCGCCTTCCCCAGCCTGGCCTGGGTCACTCTAGTCGCCCCCCAACCCCAACTTCGGCAACCTGGCTCCCAGTATCTCAGTCTCCGCCTCTCTTAGTCTCTCCGCTGGGGCGTCTCCACCGCGGGCCGAGAGGCCCGGGCGCCCGCCCCCCGCCCCCGGCCTCCGCCCCCGGTCCTGCCCACGCCCTCCGCCCGCCCGGCAGCCAGCGCTTCGCGGGACCTCGCTCCGGTGCGTCCTGCGGGGGCGGAGGCGCGGAGAGGCGGCAAGCGCAGCCGGGGAGGGTGGTGGGGGGCAGAGGCACAGACAGAGTCGCGGAGGCTCGGAGAGGAGAGGAGACGTAGAGGGAGGGACGAAGCCCGGACAGCAGCGGACACGGCCTCGCGCGCTGGGAAGAGCGCACCGCGCACTAGGCGCCGAGCGCCGGCATCAAGAGGGGCTGCCCCGGGTGGTCTCCGGCCGTCCATGCACAGAGCGCCCTCCCCCACTACCGAGCAGCCGCCGGGCGGAGGGGACAGCGCCCGCCGGACCCCGCAGCCCAGACTCAAGTTAGTGGGAAAAGGAAATTGGCGGGGAGTGGGGATGGGTGGAGCTGGAAGGGGGTCCGGAGGGCGAAGGTCGCTGAGAAGTGCAGGGGAAGAGGAACGGGGTTGGGGGTGGAGACTGATAAAATTGGGGGCCTGGAATCAGTCGGAGGATCGGATGAATCTAAATATGAAAGAATAGTACCCAATTCTCCATCACTCATTTACTTTGTGGGCATGACCTGGCATGTGAGCCCCCTGCAAAGCATGTGGGGGCCCCCAAGCTCCTGGGGAAGCCCTGGAGCTCTAGCTGGCAACAGTGCGCGGTGGAGGTGGCGCGGGGCGCTCAGCTGGCTCAGTCTGTCGTTGGCACGGGTCAGGCAGTCCTAGGTCCGGTAGAAGCCGGCGCCTTTGAGCCAAGAGAGAATCAGAGGCGCTGCGAAGCAGGGGATGCATTAGGGGTCCCTTCCCATTCCTGTAGCTTTATTTACAGCATAGAGGAGAGGAGTTTCGGAGTGCAGCCCCTCCCTCAAGAGGTCTTGAGTCGCTCCCCCACTCCACTTGAGATGTGGGTGGAAAATGAGAGGGTAGGCGGGAGCCTCTAGGCGGTTTTCGCCCACAGACGCTACCACTGTGGGAGTGTGTGTGGGCAGAACAGACCCAGAGCAAAACAACTGAGGCGCTCCTTTGCTTTGCTGTGCCTGAGTTGAAGGGTCAGGCCTACTTACCAAGCAAGTGTCGAAGGTCACTGCTGGGAGAAGGGTCAACTGAGCATACTGGACTGTCTGGAGGGAGGGGTGGGCCTGGGGGGAAGACAGCAAGAGTATGCTAAAAATGCTTAATCTGTTGGGGAAAGCTTTGGGTAATAGAGCAGGGGTCCACCTGGCTCACAGAGTGGGAAAAGGGTGTGGAAGGGGCCATACCTCAGTCTCAGCTGTGAGGGCAGGATACCACCAGCAGTGGTCCCAGGTATTTACTATTGGGAGGGCAGGGGATCCTAGATTCACCTCAGTGTGGGATGTCACCTTGAGTAATGGTGAGACTGCTAGTGCTTAGGGTGGAGGGTGAAGACCATGTTCTGGAGGAAAGGGACATCTAGTCATCCCAGGGGTTGCTGGGTAGCCTCAGCACTCAAGGTCCCCATGTTCCAGACCAGAAAGGTAAAAGTTGAGGATGGGAGCTAAGAACGTTAGACTTCTGCAGCGACTGGGCTGGCTTTTGGTACTTCCAGCTGGTCTGGGATGGCCCTGGCGTATCCATGACTCTGAGCAGTACCCATGGTGTGTGCCCAGGCCTGCGTACTGGGCAGTGAGAGCATTCAGGAGAGGAGAAGAGAAGCAGGCAGGAAAGAGAGGACAGTTGTGAGTGTGGGTTAGTACCCAGTGGGGGGGACTTGCACTGACGGCTCCCCTCTTTCTCGTGTGTGCCTTCTCAGGCCTAGTGCCCGGGTCATGGCACTGCCTCGGACACTGGGGGAGCTGCAGCTGTACCGGGTCCTGCAGCGCGCCAATCTCCTTTCCTACTATGAGACCTTCATCCAGCAGGGAGGGGACGACGTGCAGCAACTGTGCGAGGCGGGTGAGGAGGAGTTCCTGGAGATCATGGCACTTGTGGGCATGGCCACCAAGCCCCTCCATGTCCGACGCCTACAGAAGGCACTGAGAGAGTGGGCCACCAATCCAGGGCTCTTCAGCCAGCCAGTGCCTGCTGTGCCTGTATCCAGCATTCCACTTTTCAAGATCTCTGAGACTGCGGGCACCCGGAAAGGGAGCATGAGCAACGGTCATGGCAGTCCAGGGGAAAAGGCTGGCAGTGCTCGAAGTTTTAGCCCTAAGAGCCCTCTTGAACTTGGAGAGAAGCTGTCACCAGTGCCTGGGGGACCTGGGGCAGGGGACGCCCGAATTTGGCCAGGCCGGAGCACTCCAGAGTCTGATGTTGGGGCGGGAGGAGAAGAGGAGGCTGGTTCACCCCCCTTTTCCCCACCTGCGGGGGGAGGAGTCCCTGAGGGAACTGGGGCTGGAGGTTTGACAGCAGCCGGGGCTGGGGGTGCTCCTGATAGACTGGAGCCAGAGATGGTGCGCATGGTGGTAGAGAGTGTGGAGAGGATCTTCCGAAGCTTCCCAAGGGGGGATGCTGGGGAGGTGACTTCCCTGCTGAAGCTGAACAAGAAGCTGGCACGGAGTGTGGGGCACATCTTTGAGATGGATGACAATGACAGCCAGAAGGAGGAGGAGATCCGCAAATACAGCATCATCTACGGCCGCTTTGACTCTAAGCGGCGGGAGGGCAAGCAGCTTAGCCTGCATGAGGTGAGGACCCCAATCTCCCAAGATTGCGCTTGGCTCCCAGGCCACAACCTACTCAGCTCTGAGAACCCTCATACTCCTCAAGTCTGTTTGATTGCCCCTTAACCAGGACTCCAGGCCCTGATTCCCTCTCCCCCACCCCAATTCCAGCTGCTGCAGTGTTTCCCTCCTCAGCTGAGGGGGAAGTAGAGACACAGGTGAGAGCCCAGCTGTCCAGCTTCATTCTGCTCAAGACCTCACAGGAATGGAGGAGGCCCGGGGCATTCCTAGGACGCTATGGGTGCTGACCTATGTCTTCCCTCAGAAAACTCCTGGGTAGTGTCATAACCCATGCAAGCATCTGATGGGTGGGCCTCGTTTGTTTGATGGTGAAGGCTTGTGAAGAGGTCTGGGCAATGCAGTGGGGAGTTAGGATTCTGACTGTTCTTGCTGTTGTCTCCACAGCTGACCATCAATGAGGCTGCTGCCCAGTTCTGCATGAGGGACAACACGCTCCTACTACGGAGGGTAGAACTCTTCTCCTTATCACGGCAAGTGGCCCGAGAGAGCACCTACCTGTCCTCCTTGAAAGGCTCCAGGTGAGATTCCGTCTCCAGGTCCTTCCTAGATTAGAATCCTGCCAAAGAGCTGGGTCACGTCCTGACTTCCACTTGAGGTGCCTCCAGGCTTGCTGGCCACAACCTGCATGCCCTGCCTTTGACAAAGTCCACTTGTCTGAGGTCTGGTCCCTCTCCATCTGTCTCAGGTTCCCTCTAACCCCCAACAAGGGTAATGTGTCAGCTGGGGATTCCTGCTCAGCCAGCTCCTCTCAAGAATCTTGACCTGACACATGCCCCTCACCAGATTCTGTGTCCTGCCCATCATGTGTCCCTTCCCAGCCTCACTTCCTTATTCCTCTCCATCTTTGCAGGCTCCACCCTGAAGATCTGGGAGGCCCCCCACTGAAGAAGCTGAAACAGGAGGTAGATTTTCCAGGGTGCCTATAGGGGTTTAGGGCAGCCTTCCCCAACACCCTCCCTTGCCAGGTTCTTATTTCCCCATTTGGGGCATCCGTAGGTTGGAGAGCAAAGTCACTCTGAAATCCAGCAGCCTGCCTCAGGTCCTGAGTCCTATGTACCTGCATACCGGCCCAGCCTGGAGGAAGACAGTGCCAGCCTGTCCGGGGAGAGTCTCGATGGGCACTTGCAGGGTGAGTGTGCCTCCGAACACGTCTCTCCTCTTGGGGGGGTGGAAGGTGTGGGAGAAGGGAGCCAGGAGGCCTGGCTGGACGGGGGACAGAAGACCGTATGGGTCTTGTTTTGTGGTTGAGGGTGGGGGTTCTGTTGACTATAGTCTCTTACCTGACCAGCGCCCATGCCCACAGCTGTGGGGTCATGCCCAAGGCTGACGCCGCCCCCTGCTGACCTGCCTCTGGCATTGCCAGCCCATGGGCTGTGGAGCCGCCACATCCTGCAGCAGACACTGATGGATGAGGGGCTGCGGCTAGCCCGCCTCGTCTCCCACGACCGTGTGGGCCGCCTCAGCCCCTGTGTGCCTGCAAAGCCGCCTCTCTCAGGTGAGGCAGCCAGCAGTGCTGTCCCCAAGCACCCCACCACCCAGGCCCCATGTAAGCAATCCTGGTGTCCTGGGGCCAGGTGGGAGGAAGAGGGATGTAGTCGCCAGAGAGGGCAGTAAGTAGGATGGTGGGGGCTCCAGCCAACCAGGCCTTGGGTTGAGAAGAGGAGGACCCTGCAGGATTTTCCCACTGGGAAGAATCTGACCCTAATGGAGAGCTGTGAAGGGGGAGCTGGGGTGAGCAGGGAGACAGAGAACCAGGGAAGAAGGGAAGCAGGAGGGTCACCAGGAAGGGAAGCTTGTAGAGAACTTAACACCGATGCAGAAGGGTGGAGCAGGCTAGCGTTTGGGACGGAGCTGCCCAGCCAGAAGTGGAAGAACCCAAAGGGAGATGCTTTGTGTGTGGATGGGGGAAGGGGGATTAGGCCAGCAAAGGGCTGGGCAGCGGCTGGGCTGAGAGTGACGCAGCAGACAAAGCCGCCAACCCTAGCTTGGTATTTTTAAACTGTGTGTGGGTGGGAAGTGGGGGAAGGGACTGGAAGTGGGGCTCTTCTTGGGGAAGGAGCTGGGAGGCTGGCTTCCTGTCTTCCCGCTGACTTGACTTCTAAGAAACTTGGGGGGCATGGTTGGGTGGGTGGAGCCTGGGAGAGGGCCAGAGGTGAGTAGGGGCGGCAGAGTCTGGGAAGGGGGGAAGGGGAGAGGTCAGAGCCAAACCACCCCCACAGCTCCTGACAGAACCAGAAATTCCAGCAGAGCAGAGGCGGGAGAGACAGAGAAAGAGAGACACACATATAGAGACAGGGAGCTACACACAGCCGGAAAGGGGAGGGGGTGCACACACTTGGATATGGGCAGGAGGCAGTGACTCAATACGTAAATCAAGTTCATCTTTGCAGTTTTCTCTAGCCCTCCCTCCATTCTCAACTACTTCTCTTTGCAGCATCCACCCCACAGCCTTCTAACCTGGCCCTTCTTCCTACAGAGTTCGAGGAAGGGCTGCTGGACCGATGCCCTGCCCCAGGGTCCCATCCGGCTCTGGTGGAAGGTCGAAGGAGCAGTGTGAAAGTGGAGGCTGAGGCCAGCCGGCAGTGAGGGATGGACTGGTATCCTCACACCCAGGCCCCTGGACTTCTGGCTTCCACACATCCCTACACTCGCCATCCCTGGCATCTGGTCACCACCCTGGATCCTTCCGCTGCCCTTCTCCTGCCTCCCCATCTGCTCCATGGGCATAGAACTATGGGGCTTAAAGCAATAATGAGGAAGGGCCTGGCGAGAGAGGACGCAAGGAGGGCGCGCGTGCTGCCCCTCCCCCTGCCCACAGCACGGGGGGCCAGGACTCTGCTTCCAGGGCATCTGGGATTCTCCCCTCCCTTACACAACACACTCCCATTCTCTAGTTTGAACCAGTGGTGTGAGCAGTTGGATTCAGTTTGGACATGGGGGAAGAGGGGACTTCCCTGGGAAGGTCCAGCAACTAAAATGGAAACATTGGGCCCAGAAATGGGGGCCTGGGATCACTGGACCTGCTCCTCCACCCCTCCGCTCCCCCATTTTTTGTGCTTCTAGTTTGTTTAATTTAACAAGTGCTGCAGTGTACCCACTCACCCCCATCTTGCCCCAAAGTCCTCAGCAATTCCTTTCCTCCTCCCCTGCCCTCTCTGGCAGGGGTGGTGGTGGATGTGGAGTCCCCTTCATCAGCCCTCGTGGGAGGCCTGGGTTGGACTCAGTGTCTCCTTAAGCTGGGGGGCTGGACCACAGCACCTGTCTGAGCAGTTAGAGCGTTTTTCTTTTCAGATCGTGTACAGTAGATTATTTATTTTGTTATTTTGGAATAAAATTTATTTTATGGCTTATGATCTATGACCCCCCCGAGAGGGAGAAAGGAGGGTGTGGGGTTGGAGGGAAACTGTTGGTGGCTGGGGACATAGAAAAGAAGCAGCGGGGAGGGTCCCTAATATGTGGAGAAGACCACACACCTGGGCCTGGCTCCAGACTCTCACCCCTGCCTCAAGCAGGGTTGGTAGTGTTGAGTCATGGAAGCTAAGCCATTTTCAGATGTCACAGCCACATAGACCCACCTGAGCACAGTCATACTCAAAGCTGAGTACATCTGGGTTAGCATATGTCAGAGGCCAGCACACTCGCCAGTGTCTTGTGTAGCATCTCTTCAAAACTTGTGATGTCATAGGCAAAATCAGATAATGTGGCTATATGACTAACGTGACATCTATGTTAACGTATTTCAGATACACTTTTAACAGCTATACACCAATATACTCAGCCCATGTTCTTCTGCAACATCATATACAATTGAAAGCCTCCATCTGACTGTCAGGAATCTGGAGCTGTTTGGGATTTGTTTTTTAATATGGACAAAACCCACATCAGTAACCAAATGTACCGGCCCCTCTCCTCCTCCCATCCAGGGTCTCCTGAACTGCTGCTTCCTCATTCCCCCAGGGCTGGACCCAGCCCATCCCCTCCCTCATCCCCAGCCTCCAGGGCAAGTGTGTGCACATGACTGCATTTTTCTACATGGGCATCCTGGTTCCTGGCTGGGAGTGGGAGGAGAGGCCCTCCATGCCCTAACCTGTGCTCTTGCCCAGCCCCCTTTCTGCTCAGCCCATCTCTCAGGGAGAGCTCTGTGTGTGTTCTGTGTGTTCTGTGTGTTCAGGCATGCTGGGGCATGTCTCACTTTGGAACCCGAATTTCTCTCCCAGTATTGGAAGGGAGAGGGCAGGGGTGTGTGGCAGGAGGAAAGAAGTGGATAGGCTCCCCGCACTGTGCCTTCTCCTGGCAAAGTCTTCCTCTTCACCAGGGAGTAGGTGGGGATAGGAGGACACCCTCTGCATCTGTTGCTTGGCAGCAGCATGGGCAGGTGTCCAGAGCAGGTCCATTGGGGTAGAAAAGCTGTCTCTGCTGAGCTCCCCCTCCAGCTGGGATTACCAACTGGGGTTGGGCCTTAGGTCCAGATGGGACATTGAGATTGCAGACTGCCCATAGGGGGAGTGCTGCAGGAGGGGCTGGGCTCCCAAGGACCCTCCCCCTGATTCCCCTTGCCCCTCCAGGAGAAGTTTAGTGAGGTCCTGTTCAGTGGGAGGCAGCAAAGGCGGAAACATGTCTTCACCAATCCTGCCAGGAGGAAGGAGAGAAGCAGTAGGATAGGCATGGCACCCACTCCTCTAGCCCACACTCAGCCACCACCCCCAGGCCGCCACTCACCAGGTGCCTTGAGGGAACCCTCCCACTTGCTGGCTCAAGCAGCTCTCTTCCATGGTCACATCAGGGCAAATCAGGGGCTCAGGGCTGGATATGGCATGCTTCTGAGGCTGGCACAGCAGCAGGCCCCTGCTGGGACCAGGAAAGTAAATAAGGTGTTGGTGGGTGGGGGTAAAGCTGGGAGTGAAAGGGGCCCAGGGGATCAAGATGGGGAATGTCACTCACTGGGGGTGAGGTTGGTCAAAGGGCAGGCTCATCTGGTTCAGGCTGGGGGACATTGGCAGGTGAGGTCTGGAAGCAGGAAGGAAGGCAATCAGAGAAAGGAAGTCTGGGCAGGGGCTAAGTGTTGCAAAATCAAGAGCACTAAATAAGGAAACAAAATTTTCAGCTCCTTATCTTGACTGCATAGCCTAGGGCAAGCTATCTCTATGATGTGAGCTGAGTCTTCCATCCATAAAGTGTGTGTTGGGGACTGGGAAGGTATGGGAATGGATTAGCTAATTTCTGATGTTTATTTGGACTCTGAACTTTGGTGATTCTAAGTCCCCCACCTCAACGCCTGGGAGAGAGATGTCACTCCCAGACTAAGAGTAAGTGCCTGAGTGTTACCTGGGGAACAAAATTATCTAGATCACTTCAAGGCGGAAACAGATGAATAAATGAAAATCAAGAGAGCAGATAAGTGACAGTGGATTCCAGGGGCAGAAGAGAGAATACTAACCCTTACATACATAGCCCTTGCTTTAAGTCAGGTACTTTGCTCAGCTTTACACATATTATTAACTAATTTAGCCTTCACAATAATTCTATGAGGAAGGTATTATTATTATTCTCCATCTTACAGGTGAGGCACCAGAGTTAAGAAACCTGCCCAAACAAAGTTAAGTAGCAGAGCTGGAATCCGAATCCAGGGAAGTCTATCCCTTAACCACTGAGCCTCAATGAAGTGAACAGAAGAGACAAAGAGAGCTTTTTGCTGCCCATTTCTCACAGCAGAGGCTTCCCTAACAAACCTGAATGCCCATCGCCCTTGCAGGTGGGTATCCCCATCCCATACCCAAGAGATTCTTCACTTACTCCTGGAAGGCTGGCAACACATTGACTGATTCTTCTCGGGGGTGAGCTTGATACGAGGGGATGGAGTGAGAATGTGGTGGGTACACCTGGGGCCTGGGGAAAGAAAGCAGAACCCTCTGACGCCAGCCCTTCTCCTGGACACCCCCAACCCCTGCCTCAGAATGAGGAATCCCTTTTGTGGAAAGGAAAATTCCCTCTTCCAGGCCCCAGCGCCAGCTCTCCCAGTTACCCATGCTGAAAGCCTGCCTGCACAGACCACTCCTATTCCCTTCTCTCATGCTCCTTACACCATATCTGGGCTGAGCTGCATGTTCATGGAGTCAGGGGCCATTCTAGGATCATAAGAGGGCACCATGGTAGGCATTTGGGGCTCTGGGGTGGAAAGCGGCTGGTCCCTGGAGGAGGGAAGGAAGTATGTGTGACTGACTGATCATTGATGCCACCACCCCTTCCTGCAAGTAAGTACCGGGCCTCACCCATCCTCCTCGCCACCACTCACCTTTCCACAGTCATCTTGATGGTAGCTGGGACATAACCCCTGCCATCCTTACCTATCTGTTCATCTGTTGTAGGGAAAAAAGGAGAGCTCTGGAGTGCTCCAGGGTGAGGGAGGAGGGGAGGTGGGAAGAGGGAGCACGGCAAGTAGGAGAAGGGGGGCTACAAAAATGGGGAGAGAAGACAGGGATGGCACACAGTGGGCATGGAGGGAGCAACTGGGACCAGGGAGGAGGTGGGCAACAGCAATGAGTGAAAATTGCCAGCTCCAGCTCACGCTTGTAGTGGCTCCGGAAAGCCTCATCCTTGGGTTTCTTGGGATAGAGGTTTTTGAGCTGAGCGAGGTCCCGGATTCGGTCCCCCAGAGAGCGAATGGACAGGTCTTTGGCAGAGAATGGCTGGATGTTCTCTATCTGTGGCGTGCCTACGATAGAAATGAGACCCTGAGCCTCCTCTCTAGATTTTCTCCCCCTTCCCCAACCCTGACACAGAACTCATTCTTAATCTATCAAGGCAAGGAGGAGAGGACCTCAGGTGAGGGTTCTGGGGAGGGGGACCCATAGTCTCCATTCCCACAGAGCTCACAGTGAGAAAGTGGAAGTTTAGACCACAGAAGGGAGAACTTGGACCTAAGAAAGAACTTTCTGAAGATCAGAGTTGGCATCAAGGAAGCCAAAGTATTTCCTTGCCAGAAGAAACCCCAAAGGGCACAGGCACAGGAACAGAGGACTGACTGGGGTGACCTCACCATCCTGGCCCCGGATGACATGGGCAATGGTGATGCCTCCAATCTCTGAGTCACTGAAGCGAAGAAGGAACGTTCCATCAGGCTCATTGAGAAGCAGGTTGGTGACGTACTGTTTGCTGATGAAGCCAATGATCAGCCTGGCCAGGATGAAAAAGAGGATGGGGGTGGAGGCATCAGACGTGAAGAGGGAGCTGGAGGTACAGCTGCTCAGGCCACCTGGGGCAGAGACTCACCGATCTGACCAGTAGCTCTTGAGACAGCGTTTGGTGAGGTCCAGGACACCATCGAACCACTGCCAAAAGGTGAAGCCACGACCCAGCAGGATCTCCTGTGGGGGAGAAGGGGCTGGTGTGAGCATGAAAGGGCCAGATCTGGAGCTTGCTTAGGGCAAGCATTGGGCTGTGAGTACCCACAGGACAGAGTCACAGGGCAGAGAGACCAAACTGGACCTAAGATCCCATTAATAACAATGGCCAACAACACTCATGTTTACCATGTGCCAGGCATTATTCCAAGCCTTTTCCATAAATTAAATTATCTGATCTTTACAAGGCTACAGCGATAAGTCTTAAAACTATCCCAACTCACAGATAAAGAATGGAAGCCCAAAAAGGTGAAATAAGTTGCCCAGATCCACACAGCTGGTGAGAGGCAAAGCTGGGATTTAGCTCAGGAAGTCTGGGCCGGAGCTCCTCATAACCACTATGCTCTGTGTGTCCCTAATGAGGCGGAGGTGGAGAGGGCGGCTGCAGGTGTGAGTGTCCTGCTCCCGTTGCTAACACCTCCTCTGGTCATGTGGGCTTTTCTTTCTTCCTTTTTTTCCTAAGCGAACAGTGCATGACTGCATTTACCCAGCTGGTGGTCAACACCCATATCTTTTTCCCCTGTTCTTGTAACAGACTCAGTTCTGAGCCATCTTATTTCGGAGGGAGTAAAAAACGGTAGCTAAGAGCAAGAGTCAGAAATATGGGGTTCCATCCCAGCCATGACACTCACTTGCTGGGAGGTCATAGACAAACTACTTAACCCCTCTGAGCATCAGGTTCCTGGTCTATAAAATTAGGATCATACTAATGCGTACCTCAAAGGGACATTGGGAGGATTAAATGAGATAAATATGTAAAGTGCTAAGCACAGCGAGGACATATAAGCTGTCAATATGTGGTTGCTGATATTATTGCATATCCTTGTGGGATTTCATCCCTGTTTTTATTTTTTCTGCTCACCTGAGGACATGCACATGACTTTAGAGAGGAGAAGGGAGGGAAAGAGAGAGGGAGAGAAACATCACCCAAACCAAGGGCCAAAACTGCAGCCTAGGCAGTGCCCTGACTGGGAATCGAACCCGTGACCTTTTGATCTATGGGATGACACTCCAAACAACTGAGCCACACTGGCCAGGACTCATCCTAGTTTTTGCAATAGGAACTATTTTCCAAGGGGTCAAAATTATTCTGAGCTGTGTTTACATATAATCTGGGTGAGTCATGCCAGTCACTGGTAAAGAGGGAAGACAGAGGGCTCCCAAACCAAAACCTGAGAGATGCCAGAGAACACATCCCCTGGGCTGACTCCTGAGCTGAGAGGTTTTCCTGCCTGGGCTATGACAAGGCCTTCCAGATAGACATGCTGGGACACGGTGAAGATGCCAACAGTCAGACCCTGAGCAAAGGTTGAGAAGGCCCTGAATGTCCCAGGGATGAAGAGCTGAGGGGTGGGAAGCCCGAAGGACAGGGGAATGACCTTATTGAACTGTGACCAGGACACAGAACGGTGCTGGAAGGCCTCCATGCTGAGGCTGTTGTCGTTGAAGATCTTCTGGGCCAGGAAGAGGAAGTGCTCTGGGAGTAGCCCCTGGTTGGTGCCCACCTCAGCCATGAACTTGAGGTTCAGTGTTTCACACATCTTCTCCCAAGGCACCCGCTCAGCCACCACAAAAGGCACACGGTCCTGGTGTGGAGGGGAAAGGAGAAGGTGCCTCAGGCTATCACCCCCATTCTTCCTCAGAGAGGCCTTTATTCATTCCACCTCTCCAAGAGGCTGCCCCTCCCAGACATGGTCCCACTGAGCTCACTCACAAAGATGGTGCTTTTCCAATAGTTTAGGGTGCTACAACATGATAGTTAAGACTGGTATGAAAAAATGTCATAAGTACGAAAGCAGGTCCATGAGAAGAAGGTAAGGATACTCCCATTTGAACATGCCTGTCAACCCATGAGCCTGTACCCCACCCACCATGTTAGAGCCCCCCCGCACCCCCCCACACATTCCAAGTCTTTTCTCACCATCTCAGAGAAGGCATTGTCCCACAAGATGGTGGCTTTGGCATTGTTGTCTTGGTTGCCATGGACAATGACCACGAGGGGCAGAGATAGAGCCTAAATGGGGTGAGGAGCCACGGTTCTTCTTACTGGGGCAAAGGGTTTTCTTAGGGCGCTGGCTCTGAGGAAGAAACTATTGGACTCACACAACAGAGTTAAAAGCTCATGGTATGTTATTAAATGCTTTCTAAAGCTCTACTGAGGCCTTACGATAGAAAAGTGTTTATGAGTCAGTGCTACGGAGCAGACCTCCAGATTTCAAATGCCAGCTCCATCACTTAGTAGCTGTGCGACCTGGGAAAATTACTCAATATCCTCATCTGTAAAATGAAGCTAGTAATACCCTCCTCATATGTTATTGTGAAAACTGTGTGTGTGCGCATGTGTACGTGTGTCACTTAAAACAGTGCCCTGGCCCTAGCCAGGTATCTCAGTTGGTTAGAGCAATGTTCCAATAAGCCAAGGTTGTGGGATCGATCCCTGATCAGGGTACATGTAAGACTCAACTGAGGAATGTACAAATAACTGGAACAACAAATTGATGATTCTCTCTCTTTCTCTCTAATATAAATAAATAAAAAATTAAAAGAAATAAATAAAACTGCCTTGGTCTATAAAAAGGTGCTAGTTGCTACTACACTGTTATTCCCTGCCTTGTACACTCTGTGTTCTTGCTCTTCCCTGCTCATACTGGCATGAGTGCCAGACACCAAGGGTATGGGGTTATCATGAAGAAGGAGTGAGGATCCAGGGCCCCAGTCTGTGGCATGGAGAGGCCCTAGGGTCCCAGACTGGGCAGAGCTGGGGCCTTGGTTCACCTGGAGCTGGATGGGAAGTTTGTTGGGGCCGAGCATGAAGGTGGTAGAGAAGAGCACAGCACACTTCTCCTCAGTGACCGATTCGGTGCCCTTCCGCTCACACCGCTTGATTTTCTTCAGAAGCTGCAGGGTGGGGTGAGGGAGAGCGGGAGTGAGTACAGGAAGCCCTGTGCTCCCAACACCTTCTCCAAGGAGAGTCCCATAGTTTAAGGACCCCTCCCTCCCCCAGTGCTCCCTGAAGACCTCACCAGGTTCTTGAACAGGGCGGAGCAGCAGTTCCCAGAACCAATGTTTTCAAAGGGCACAGTGTTGTTGGTGATTTCCCCAGTGCTTTCTCTGCCAGGGGAGGTCAAACATGAGTGCACTGGACCAGGTATGGAGAGGAGCTTGAGTCCACGGGTCAATGGCGTGGACTTCTGGCTCCACATTTCCATCTCCATTTTCCTTCCTGGGTTCCTAAGAGAGGCATCCCATCTTGGCCAAATCATGATGCCCTGCCCATCCCAGCACTGATGGGACCTTCCCCTTCCTCTGCCTCGATCATTCATCCCATGGCCCTTCCTCCCTCCTGAAAGTGTCAATCACCCAGGCTTCTCTGGCTTCCACCTCTCCAAGAGGCCTTCTCCAACCCCAGCTTACACTCCAGCCCCGGGCCCCTGGGCGTTGCTCAGCTCCCTCGCCTGCTTCTCAGTCACCATATCAGCCCTGACCAGCGGAAACTTGGCTGGGGCCCCCAGGAACCGTGGGCCCAGAAGGAATCGAACTCCAGCCTGAAACTTGGTCTGAGTTTTCAGAACCTGGGGGGGCTGCTTCTCCACCAGGAAAGAGCTGGGAGTGAGGAAAACACAGAGGACTTAGCGGTTGGGTCCCTCCTGGTACCCTTCACACAACTCTAACCCTCAGGCTGCGGGCTCACAGGGCATACCTGGTAACAAGGGTTTGCAGGACTTCATCCAGCCGGCTAATCAGTGCTGCCCGGGTCTTGGGCTCAAGCTCCCCACCAGCTGCCCCCACCTCCTGCTGCAGCTGGAAATAAATGTCCACCAGGCTTTCACACCTGGGGGCAGGATAGTGGTCAGGGGGCATAGGATTCAGGCTACCTGCTCTAGCCCTGATGCCCTGCCCCTAAACCCAGAAAGAAAGCAGGATAGTGTGTGTGGAAGTGTGGGATGGGCAGCAGGTGTGGCTGCAAGGCACCTGGACTAAAAGGGGTCTGGGATTGCCTTGGCTCTGGAAGGGAGGTTCCTTCTCAGTGCCTGGAGTTCCTATGGAAACCTAGCTGCCTCTTGCCCAGAGCTCTGATACGCAAGTCAGCTGCCAGCATGCATAGTGCTTTTGCACAAATTAAATGGTGCTCTGCCCAACAGACCAAATAGAGAAAAAAAACTGCCATTCCTCTGGGCATGGGGCTTGAAGAGAGAAGCATGGATTGGATGAACTCCCACTTATGCCCCCTTGGCCAGGCATACTTGTACAGGATGAGACCTGAATAAAAGTATGTATAGCTCTTCTGGGACTGGCTTCTGAATCTTGGCCCATTCCAAGGCCCTCTCGCCTGGCCTTTTCTCTCTCTCACACCTGTGGGTCCATCAGCAGAAACAGTGGGTGCTGACCCCCAGCCCATTCCCTTCCCTGTCAGCCCTGCCCCAACCTCTCCTGTAGCTGGGTCAGGTTCTCATCAAACGGTGCGCCATTCCCTGCCAGCTGCTGCTGCCGTTTCCAAATCTGGATCCTCTTCAACACCAGGGCCTGGGCAGCCTCCAGGTCTCCAACAGTCTCCTGCAGCAATGTGGCCAGAGCCTGCGGGCAGGGAAAGCCTGAGCCAGGGCCATATACTGCCTCCTCACCCAGCTCCTGGGGACAGGGCTGTCTCTCACCTCTCTGGCATTCCCTTACCCCACCTCAGTCTGCCTCTCTGAGGTCTAATCTCCATCACTTCATAGATTTGAGACCCCTCAAAGATTGCACTTTCAGCTCAACCTCCACCTCTCAGTCCATTACTCACTTCACTTGGCCCAGTCCCATTGGCAGGAGTTTCTATCAAGCTGTGCAGAGACACTGAGGGTTGGAGCAGAAATCAGGGGTGAAGAAGGATTTGAGGTTCAGTCAAGGTTGAGAACCAAGAGAGAATCACTCCCACACACTACCCAGAAACCTCTTAGGGCTCCAGGCCCAGGCTCCCACCTTGGCCAGCCTCAGCCTTCTGCTGCAAGGCTTCTCGGAGAAGGCGGGTTTCCCCCACTCGGTGTCGCAGCCTCTGTAGGGCTGTGTTAAACTTGAGTTCTTCCTGCTTCCAGTGGAAGGACATTGGCAGGTGGCGGAACTGCACAGGACAGACAGACATCAAGAAATGGAACACTGCCCATTCCTCTCTACTCGGCCTCCACTCCCTAAAAGGAGCCTGCTGCCATGCTCTGCTGAAAAGGAGACAGACCACTTCCCCTGTATCCCCTTTGACAGTTCTTCCTGACCTTTCGGAATCTCCCGAAGATAAGCAGAATCAGCTCCTTACTCCTTGCTCTCCTCCCCAGGCCTCACTACCCCCATTCCTTCATTTGAAGTTTCCCTGAGCTTGTCTTGAGGTTCACTCTGACTATAGGAACTCCTTCAGTCATCCTGGGCCTTGCCTGAAGTTCACATTCCTTCTAGTTTCTCATGGCTCAGGCTAAAGTTCCAGAGAATTGAGTTGGGGGAGGGGGGGGTATCACAATACCTGCTCCATAACAGCTTTTTTCTCCCCTTGAAGTATTTGTCTGAAAGTGGCTACCAGCTTCAGGGGGTCCCTCTGATATATGCTCTATAGAAATGAAGAGCGATAGACAGTTAGCCTGGCTCTTACGCACATCAGTCTCCAACTCCAAACCCCCGCCCCCTCCCGCCCCCCGCCTCAATTCACACACACACACACACACACTGAGAAGCAACACAACTGTAGACTCCAGAAGTTTTCATGCATTTGCACACTTTAAAAATCTAATTTGCATTCTAGCTAACAGTTAACCACAGAAACACCAATTTGTTTCCAATGTCCAATCAATTTTCTTACAGCATCTAGTGCTCACCCCAGCTCCACTCTAGCCCCATTCCAGCCTTGTCCCCTCCCCTGCTGCCCCCACCTCCAGGGTGTTGATATGCTGCAAGATGGCGCTCCCCTCTCCTGGCTTCCTGGCTGAGGCCTGAAGGTGCTGGACAGTGGCAGAAAGTAGGGTGCTGGCCATGTTGCAGCAGAAGGCATCTGAGCCAACCAGGAACTCCCTGTGGGAAAATCAGGATGAGGCAGCTTTGGGTTGGGGCTTCATCAGCTCTACTAACCTTCCAACCCACAGCTCAGTGTTTCCTTCCTCTACTGCTCCCCATCCAGGCCCTCTGCAGCTCTCATCTTGCCCCTTGTTCACCAATCTTTCAGCTGTGCCCTTGCCCCAGCCCTGACCTCCCTCCTCTTTGGTTCAGCCTTCTAAGAGGGTAGGGGATTCCATGTATCAACATGCATCATCTGGTTAATGTGGCACAGACTCTCTGCTAAATCTAGGCTACCATGTGTCAAATAATGGGTCCCAAGTCCTGCAATGGTGCAGAGAAAATCTAATTAAAGGGAAAGTGGGTAGAGAAGGACCTGTGGGATTAGCACGGGGCAGCGGGAACTCACCAGGGCTGGTTCTCCAGCCAATCACCCAGGAGATGCCGCAGGTGATGGGGAAAGTCAACATAGAGCCGCTGCAGTTTTTCTGGGGGCACCTGGGAGACCAGCCCCCACAGAGACATGATCTGGGGTTTGGAGGGCATCTGGAGGAAAGGAACAGGCTATTCTGAGAGGTGCTCAAGAAAGGAGGGCAGCCAGGGACTTCCTGTCGACAGTTCTCCCAAAGACCATCCCCACCACAACTCCCAGCCAGACCATCTCAAACCAGGGACATTTTGGGTCAGTGTCTGAGACAAAGTGGACCATTCAGTGGTAGACACGGGGCTGATGGAGTGGGAAGAGCTGAGCTGCAGCCAGAGGAGTAGGGAGCCAGGGGAGATTGGCACTAGGGAAAGCTCTCTGAAAAAAGGCAGAGAACTTGGGTTGCAGCTCTAGACCTGGCTCTGGTTCTGTGGGCAAGGAACCTTCCCTCTGTGGGCCTTAATCTTCTCATCTATCAAATATGATGCTTGGATAGGGGCATAACTTTCCAAACTTTTATTTTAAAAAGTTTATTTACTTATATTTAAAGAGAGGAGGAGGGAGGGAGAAAGAGAAGGAGAGAAACATCAGTGTGAGAGAAACATTGATAGGTTGCCTCTTGTACGTACCCTGACCAGAGACCGAACCTGCAACCCAGGCATGTACCCTGTCTGGGAATTGAACCGGTGACCTTTCATTTTGCCGAACGACACTGAACCAACTGAGTCACACCAGTCAGGGCAACTGTCCAAACTTTTTAAAGCAACAGTTTTAATCTGTAGAATCCCAATTATATAACAGGTCTAAAATTGGAGTTTCTCCAAATGAAAGCAGGTGTGATAGGCCTGGAACTCTACTGTTTCTACTTGCCTCTCCCCACCTCCTGACCCCACAGGTGTCCCTGAGAAACCTCTCAGAATTCCAGGGTTCCATGAGATAATTTGAAAACTAACCAGCCAGATGATGAAGAGGCTGGTAGAACGATAATAGCTACCATTTATTGAGCACTTACTATGTTTGAGGTGTTATACTAAGCACATTATCTCATTAGAACTTCACAACAATTTTTAAATATATAGTTATCTCCTTCCATAGATGAAGAAACCGAGTCTCAAGGGGGTTCTCTAACTTGCCAAGGACATTCAGCAAGCAACTTCAGAAACCAGGATTTGAATCCAAGTGGGGATTAACCACCACACCAGGAAGAAGGTGAGAGAATGGAGAAGAATGTGGGGTTAGTAAGCCTGGGGTAAAGAGCCTGGAAGAGGAGGAGAGAAAGATAGAGGCTTGGCTAGGAGACCATGGACACAGAAGAAAATAGGAGACAGGAAAGGGGGAGAGGGTTATGACCCCATATCTGAGTGGGCTTCAGGGTGAGGTAAGTTAACCTGTGGCTTCCCAGGGGTCTCTCAGTTCATGTTTCTGGTAATGTACTTCTCCCAGAGGTGAGGGAGAGGAAGGGATGGAAACTCCCTGGGTCTCCCCCAACTCGGTGACCCCAAATCCTCCTGTTGGGCTTTTAGCCTCTCCTTTCTCCCAGGAATCCCAAAAGGATGAAGAACAGAGAAGCTCTTTCTCTGGAAACCTCTGCTTCAAGACCTTCCCCCCAGTTCCAGTCCTCCCCCCCCCTTATGTCCCTCCCCCAATAGAAACCTCTTGCCCTCTTGTCCCTAACCCCACCCTACCCCTCAGATCTTTTCTCCCCAAAGCAGAATCCTCCCCACTCCTGCTCAGGGTCCTCCAATAGGCCTTTTTCTAACCCTGCTTTGGGATGGGGCACATTTGGGTCTGTTTTTTTAAATTCAAGGGAGGACTCTATTCCTTCTCTCATCCTCTCAGGTTTGTCAGGAAGCTAAGAACTTTGGCCCACTACCCCTATCCTACTGAGAAGTGAGGCTGTCCCTAAGTCATAGGCAGTCCCCCTTCGTCTATATCCCCGCGGTGAGTGCCCAGCCTCCTGGCCTGGCCCTGGTTTCGAACCTCCTCCCCTACTCAGTCCCCAGACATCAGGAGGCCACACTTTCCCGCACCCCCACCCAATGACAAGCTCTCGGTCGATCGGCTTGTCAGTACAGGAGCACTATCCGCTGAAAGCACTCTGAAGACTGGCATGTTCGCAGGAGCCACGGCGTCAGGGGGTGGGGCCCGTATTTCCGTCCCACTCGGGAAGAAAAACCCGACGCCCATCACCTGCTTCGTGGCCTAAACCTGATCTCCACAGCCCCCACATTCCCGAGTCCTCTGACCGCGGGACCACAGGATCAAAAGTCAAAAGAGCTTCTGGGAGTTGCCCAATGTGTGTATGTGGCGGCGGTGGCGGGGTGGGGTGCGGGGAGGCGGAGCCAGCTCGGCGCGCGGCGGGTTAACCCCGGGCCGCCGGGAAATCTCGGCGTCTACAGCCGCTGAGCGTGGAGCAGCTTTGAGGGGGAAATTCCCCCTCTCCTGGGGCACCATGAGGTCTACATCTGGGGCTCGCTCATCCCTCAGTTCCTCACCAGGAACCTTCATGGGAGAAAAGGATAGGGGTTGTCGGCCCACTGCCCTCTGGCATCAACCTTCTAGGGAGGGGCAGCCGCTTCGCCGGACACATCAGCCAGCGGGCAGAAGGACACCACCTAGCCGTCCTTCTCCAGTCTTTACAGTCCCTGGAGGGCACTGGGGTGTGGAAAAAGTAACCCAAGGAGGGGAGGTGGTTAGTGCTGGGCCTGTACCCATCCCGGATTCCTCTGAGCTTCGAAACTGCCAAAACCCGGTATGACCAGCTATCAATACCAGCTGAAGCAGTTCCTTGGGGGCCGTCTACCCCGCCACGGGGAGGATCCTGAGAGGCCCCGGGTTAATCCTCCCCCACCCGTGACACACACACACTGATAGTCAGAGGGCCCCCACCCTCCCATGCTCGGAGGCATCCCCTCACCTTGGCAACCCCTCTGCTGTCTTCTCCCTCTTTCAGCAGGCACTGCAAGGCCATGGGTTTGTAGCTCTGTCCAGCGAGTTCAGGACTGGCCTTGCCAGCACCCGCCCTCCAACACCAACACCACCAAAAAGAAAACACACACACACACACACACACACACACACACACACACACACTCCACTCTCCCTGTCCTTCCTCCTCAGTGTAAGCAGTGGCTGCCCCAGCCCGCTGTTTCCGGCTTCTCTGTCTACCCAGGTCCCTCCCTGGAGCTCTGACGACACAGAGAAGAGAAAGCAGGCTGGAGGAGGAAGAGGAAGAAAGGGGTGAGCGTGTGTGTCTCCTGTGCCAAGTGGTGGGGAGACAAGACTGGGGCTCAGGGCCCAGGGGCCTAGCTGGAGGGGAGATTGATCCCCGCTTACTCTTTTCTCCCCAGAGTGAGAAACTTTTCTCCACAGTTACCTAATATCAAGCAGAGACATGCTTCCCCAAACTGCCTCTCCCATACTCAAACTTTCACTGAGGTCCTGGCGTTTGGGCTTATGAGGGACTGGGCTCCCTGGTGCTTCTGGAAAAACAAATTCCTTGGGGCTCTGCACTCCCTCCAGTGGAAGACCCTGAAAAGCAGCTGGGGAGCTTGGTGCATGCAGTCTGGAATGCCTAGGTCCCCCTCCCTTCTTGGTAGGGAACGCCTTAGAGGTCCCGTGACCCTGACCACTGATGGGAGGGAGTCAGAAGGAGGGGAACCTCAAGCTCAGGATTCTGGAAGACTGCAGGAGTCCTTCGGACTGCCCACTCCTCACAGGGTGCTACTAGTCAGAAGCTGGTGGGAGTAGGACACTAGCTAATATTTCTGCCTGCAGATTCCCAAGGGACAAGTTGGAATACGAATCTGCTATGCGACCTTGGTGAAGTTCCTGTTTCTGGGGTAAACACTGAGACACACCCAGAAACAAACACACATGCACAACTTCCCCCGGCCACAAGACCACACACACACACACACACACACACACACACACACATGTGCAGGCAGGCTCACAGACATGTCAGCACTCAGAGCCACATGCAGCCACAAGGAGACACATACATACATAAGGCTTGCTTGGCTTGTGAGTCATCATCGTAAATAATGGATAGTTTTTGCAGCTCTTTCTGGAGGAGGTCAGGAGACCCAGAGAGGTCTTCACACCCACAAACCTGAGAGACATGGTGTGTGGAAAGGGTGGTTCCTGGGGAAACAGGGAGGTAGGTGGGAGGAGGTTTCTACTCCCCTTCTCTGTTCCCAAACAGGGCAGGGCTAAGGTGCCAAAGCTAGGCGTGTGCTGCCCCCTGGTGCCTGAACTGATTCTCAGAACCCAGCTCCTCCCCTTTCCAATCCACGTGGATGGACATGTGTGTGCAAGAATGCACGGGTGTGTGGGCCCAGCCAGGCAACAGAAAGGGTAGTAGTGAAGAACTGGGACTCTGGAGACAGGCTGCTTGGGTTCAAATCCTGCCAACACTGCTAACTGCACAACTCTGGGCAATTTACTCTGTATTTCAGTTCTGACATCTGTAAAATTGAACAAATAATAGTCTTAACTGATAAGGTTATGAGAGTTAAAATACATATGAAGGCTTAGAACAATGCCTGTCACATAGTAAACAGTAGGCACTATATTTATGGCCCAGAATAAATCAGACATAAGGAAGGCAGAAAGGCATCCATTCTACATAGGGGTCCCTGGTTTGGGGAGTAGTATTAGCTCCACTAAGACAAAACCTATTGGAGGTATGTGTGTTTATGCCTTTACTATGTTTGGAAGGCAGTGAATAGAAGAGGATGGGCAGCAGGGGTGGAGATGGCCCCAGGGAATCGGTCCTAAGGTTGTGGTGTATAGTTTGTATGTGCTCCCAGGTGCCCACTCTGCCTGCAGACATTCACAAATAGTGGCTGAATTCAGGCTTCATCGTCTAAGGGTCTCAGAAGGCTCAAGTTCCCCCAAACTTTTGTAAGAGAAGGGGACAAGTGAATGTAGTCTCTAATTTTGCCTCCTTTCGCAGGGTAGGTAGATAAGGAACAAATACTGATAGGAAAACAGTATTTATTGTCATCCTCTCCGAGTGACTGCACCAATGGGGATGTTATGATGTCATGGAAGGAACCCAGAATTTACAGGCAAATCTGGCTTGGATCTGATTCTACTTTGTGTCCATCCCTTTAAATGGAGACAATAGTTACATATACTTTACACGGCCTAGGCTAGGGATGTGTTTAGGGTGTAAAACTTAAGATGGTACTCATCTGCAGGTTGTGAAATTGTAGGGTTGGTTAGACTTTGAGTAATGGCACCCCACTTGCATGACCCTTACGTTAGTGCCATAATTGCCTCACCCTCCTTCAGGTCCTACCATCCCAGCAAGTGACTGTTAAGATTGCACAAAAGAAAGCATAGGAGAAGGGAACCACACTGCAGGTTGTAACTCAACTGAGTCACAAATCAGTTTGGTGAGTGTATTAGTTTGCTGGAGCTGCCATAATGGAGCACTATAAGCTGGGTGGCTTAAACAAAGTATTGTCTCACAGTACTATATGCTAGAAGTCCAAGATCAAGATGTTGGAGGGGCTGGTCTCTGCAGAGTGCTGTGAGAGAGAATCTATTCCAGGCCTCTCTCCTTGGCTTGTAGATGGCTATCTTTATGTTCACATGGTGCTCTCCCTATATGTGAGTCTATCTCCAAAGTTCCCCTTTTTTTCCTAGGACACCAGTCAGATTGAATTAGGGCCCAACCTAATGACCTCATTTTAACTTGATTACCTCTGTAAAGACCCTATCTTTAAATAAGGTCATATTCTGATGTACCGGGGGTACCTCATATGAATATGAATTTTTGAGGGACGTAAGAATTCAACATGTTAATATAGGAATGTTCAAGAGACAGAGTTCAATCCATAACAGCAAACATTGATCATCACTTTTTTATTTTTTTATATATTGATTTGAGAGAGAGGAACATTGATGTGAGAGAGAATCATCGATTGGTTGCCTCTCATACATGTCCTGACTGGGGATTGAACCCACAATTTAGGTATGTGCCCTGACCGGGAATCAAACCCCCAACTTCTTGGTGTACAGGACTACGCTCCAATCAACTGAGCCACACTGGCCAGGGCAATCATCACTTTTAAAAACAAAGTAGAATAGAATAGAATAGAATAGAATAGAAAATACCAGAAGGCATCACACAAAGAAGTAAGGATAAGTAGTGTCTGCGTCCTAGGTCTTGATGTAAGAGACATTTTAGTGCAGGTTGTGATTTTTTTAAAGCATCATTTGGATGTTGGTTAACATCAGAAATCACTTTGCATTTCTTTAGAATTGTTTTATGGGTGCATCCTTCTTTTCTGACAAGAATATAAGCTCCTGGAGGACAGGGAATCATATCATCCTGTAAATACTGCTGTGTAGCTAGAAGACAACATTTTTTTCTTGCTGGTAAATACAAGGACTACCATTTACTGAGTATTTACTATGTATCTGATGGTGGGCTAAATGTGTTTTTAAAAAATATTTTATTTATTGATTTTTAGAGAGAAGGGAAAGGAGGGAGAAAGAGAGGGCGAGAAACATCAATTTGTGAGAGAAACATCCATTGATTGCCTCTCACATGCCCCCAACTGGGTAACCGGGGACCTGGCCTGCAATCCAATCACATGCCCTGATGGGGAATCAAATGGACAACTTTCGGGTTCACAGGCTAGCGCTCAGTCCACTGAGCCACACCAGGCTGGGCTGGGCTAAATGTTTTACATACACTAAACTTAGAGATAGTTGGATGGCAGCAGCTCAGTACATTTCACAGACAAGATGAATGGGTATCACGCTCAGGAGCATTAGGCAGCAGGTTGCCATTGTCCCAAAATTTCCATCCACCTTTATACCAACCCGCCCACCACCTACATTAGAGGAAACAGAGGCCCTCCGTTGGAAACTCCCCCAGTTTCCTGCTCCCTACCACCAGACATATTCATCAGCACCTGTGCCCTCCCTCAGGCTTAGAGGAGAGCATGTCTGTGTCTCTGCCCCTACCCAAGGTATGTTCTTCCACCTGTGCTCAGGGCCCCTCCCTTCTGCTTCCCCAGGCACTGTTCCACTTATTATGCCCTTGATCCTCCAAATCTGCAACCTCTCATTTCTAATTATTGCAGCTCTTAAACCTCAGCATTTAAACATGTTCACATTTCTCCCACCTTTAAAAAAGTGAAGTCAGACTAATAGCAAACAAACAAAACCAATCTGCCCAGAATCTATGTCCAGTTAATTCCACAAAAAATTGTTGGGTGTCTGTTTTCAGGTTCTCACAGCTGAGAGGGGGAGTCCAATTAGTTAACAAACAATACTACAGGATAATCGGGGCTATGACTCCAGGAAAGTACTGGGTGTCATGGGAGTACGTAGGAGAGGCATGTAGACTAGATAGAAGATAGGGGAGACCAGGGAGGTATACCTGGAGGAGGAAGCTAAATCTTGAAGGAAAAAGAGGAATTATTTAGCAAAGAACAAGAGAGCTAAACTAGGAAGAGGATATAGCATATGCAAAGGTATGGCTACTAGGGGATTATGATACCTTCTGGAAATGTGTAGTAGTTGGCAGTAGGGGAATTAGAAGATTTAGGAAAGATGAGTAATATCATGAGATTTAGTAGAGAGACTACCCTAGCTGTAGTGTAGAGGAGGGATTTGAGGTGTAAGTCTGAAGCCAGGAGGACAGTTCAGATGGAGAAGGAGATCATTTAGTGGAGGAGTAGAGGTGAAGCAGTGTGGAACTGAGGCTGATTTATGAAGAGAAGTAAAGACATGAGGGGACAGTGGGTAAGGAAATAATAGTCAAGGGACTGGAAGTCTCAATAGACCTAAAGACCAGCCTGCCTAGGACCAAGAGATAGAAAGAGCTGGAGGGCTGGAATGTTGTGGTCAGAGACAAGGGGCTGAGATTTCAGTCCAGCTCTCCTGGGAGGGTGTGGTGCAGGTTGTGGCAGTTGGAGTGAGTGGCTATGGCAACATAGAGGTGAGTCATTAGAGTTGAGGGAGGCCAGAAACCAAGAGGCCAGGGTGCTGCTGGACTACCTGCATAAACATTGAAGCTATCTGAAGATAGACAGGAAAACAGTGAGTCCAATGCCAAAGTCCTAAACAGGTGTGGGGAAGTGACCAGGACATCATTGGATGACAGCAAAAATAATAAGGAAGATTTAGTGAGGCTCTATGTATTACTTCAATTCCTACTGCAAAAAACCAGCTAAGCTCTGTACATTTCATCCTACAATACTATGAGATAGAACTATGTGCCGACACAGTAGCCACTAACCATATACGGCTATTTAATCTTAATTTAAAAATTCAATTTCTCAGATGCACTAGCCACATTTCAAATGATCAATAGTCACATATGGCTAATGGCTACTATATTAGCACAGATATAGGATATTTCCATCATCACAGAAAGTTCTATTGGATAGTGCTGATAGCCCTCGTTTTACACATGAGTAGACTGCAATATGGAAAGGTTAAGTAACCCACGCAAATGCCAAAGAGCTGGCAAGTAAACTGGGATTTGAATCCAGTTAGCCTGGTATAATCACTGTTGCCCTTAAGCTTCATCTACACATCTTCTCAGTGGAAGGTGAAATAGTTGGCCCTTATAAAGGAAGAGGAATGTCTATGACTGTCAGGGCAAACACTGATGGTGCCTACTCAGCAGCAAGCCTTTCTCCCTTGCAGGCAAAGTCTGGATTTTGTACAGGTGTTCCCCTCCCATGCATTCAGGGGTGAATCTCATTGGTCTAACCAATCACAGTATTTCCATTCCCCTGGTCAACAGGACCATTAGGGGCTCCTGGGAAATATTTTGTTCTTCTTTAATACCAAGTCCACATGTGAAACTGGAACAGCTGCAACCATGTTGCAACTGTGAAGAGAGATACTATTAATATTGAGGATAGAGTACCAGTGCAAAGAGGTAAGAAAACAAACAAACAAACAAACGAACAAACAGAACTCTCCATGAATCAACCAGCCCTCAACCTGCTCTAGACCTCCTCATTGTTCAATCCGCTTTAATCAGGTCTTCTGTTTCTTGGTGCTAGATGGATCCCTAACTGAGCTCTTGGTGGAACCATACTAACTATAGGATATGGGGAGCTCAGAGTGGGCTGACTGCTCATGCTCCCACCACCACTTGTTCTGTGCACTTGGAAGAGTAAGTGATATTTCTTTAAAGGAAGAGCGTCCTCAGACAAGCAAAGAAGAGTAAGGACAATCTGAGCCAAGGCCCAGGGCTTTATGTAAGGATAGGGCTAGGGAGCAATACAAGGGTGGTCAGGAAGAGGAAGCCCTAGGCTGAGTGGAGAAGGGTAGACGCCCTCTGAGGCCTGCCAAGGATGACAGGATGTGAGCAATATGAGCAATAGCACTGTCAGCTGATCCCAAGGTTCCAAATGAAGCCCTGGGGTGGTCAGAGGCTTACTTTGGCCAACAGACCTTCACCTCACAGAAGGACAAGTAGCAGCCCTGGTGGATGGGCAAAGTCAAACATCTCTGGATGGAGCTAGCTGTGGTCAGGATTGAGCCTCTGCAAGGAAATTCTGCCCTCTAACTGGCACTGTAATTACTGTTTTCTCTCCCCCTGCCCCACCTTCTCTTCTCCTGTACAGCCAAGCTTTTTGGAAAAGTTATTCACACTGTCTTCCCTCCCTCACCTCCTCAGTACATTGCCAGCTGGCCATTGTCTCTACCAGTCCAATGAAACTGTTCTGGTCTATGTCACACATGCCCTTTTAGGGTCAAGAACAATGGCCTGCCCCTGCCCTTTTCTCACTGGACTCTCAGCAGAATTCTACACTGTTAGCCTCTCTTAAGTAAGCTCTACCCTCGTTGGTTTTCATGATCCCTTTTTCCTGGCCTTCCTCCTGCCTCTCTGGGTGCTGCTCCTTCTCAGTCTCCTGTCTTCACAGATGACTCTTCCTGTGTAATCTCATCTAGACCTAAGGCTGCAGCATCCCAGAGGCAAAGCAATGTAGTACGGTGGTTAAAACCATGGCCTCGGCCTCTTTCCGTCTCCGGCTGCCGCAGCGAGAGGAGCCGCCGCCATGTCTGCCCACCTGCAATGGATGGTCATCCGGAACTGCTCCAGCTTCCTGATCAAGAGGAACAAGCAGACGTACAGCACCGAACCCAATAACCTGAAGGCCCGCAACTCCTTTCGCTACAACGGGCTGATTCACCGCAAGACGGTGGGCGTGGAGCCCGCGGCCGATGGCAAAGGCGTGGTGGTCGTCATGAAGCGGAGATCCGGCCAGCGAAAGCCAGCCACCTCCTACGTGCGGACCACCATCAACAAGAACGCCCGGGCCACCCTGAGCAGCATCCGGCACATGATCCGCAAGAACAAGTACCGCCCAGATCTGCGCATGGCCGCCATCCGCAGGGCCAGCGCCATCCTGCGCAGCCAGAAGCCCGTGATGGTGAAGAGGAAGCGGGCCCGTCCCACCAAGAGCTCCTGAGCACCCCCTCCCCCCAACGCAATAAAGGTATCAGCCAGCGTTCTTCAAAAAAAAAAAAAAAAAAAACCATGGCCTCTGAGGTCAGGCCACCAGGTTCAAATCCCTGCCCTACCACTTGGTTGCTGTATGACATCCAAACCCCTATCAAGATGAAAATCATTATCTTTGCCAGCAACCCCCACCCAAGAGAGCCACTGTCCTGATTTTTAATCACCATAAATTAGTTTTGTCTAAGAATTCATATAAATGGAATAAAACAGGATGTGCTTTTATGTCTGGCCTCTTTTACTCACCTCTTTTTGAGATTTATCCACGTTGTATGTGTCCATAGTTTGTCCATTTTTATTACTAAGTAGTATTCCATTGTAGAGATATATCACAATTTGTTTATCCTTTTTTTCTCTGAATGATAGACACCTAGGCTGTAGTCACTTTGGGGCTATTATGAAGAAAACTGCTATAAACATTCTTCTTTTAATCTTTGTGTGAATATGTTTTCATTTCTCTTGAAAAACTAGGAGTATAATCGCTGGGTCATAGGGTAGGTATATGCTCAGCTTTATAAAGAACTTCTACATATTTTTCCAAATAGATAGTACATTTTACATTCCCAACACTGTATGAGAGTTCCAGTTGTCCTACATTTTTACTAACATTTGGAATTGTGAGTTAAAGTTTAACCATTCTAGTAAGTGTGGAGAACTATCTCATTGTGGTCTGAACTTGCATTTTCTTTAAATATTTATTTATGTTTTTAGATAGAGGGGAATGGAGGTAGAAAAGAAGGGAGGGTAACATCGATGTGAGAGAGAAACATCAATTGGCTGCCTCTCACACGCACCCCAATGGGGACTGAACCCCTTCCCCAGGCATGGGTCCCAATCTGGAATTGAACCCAGCGACCTTTTGCTTTTCAGGATGACGCCCAACTAACTCAGCTATGTATGCCAGGGCTTAATTTGCATTTTTTGATGACTAAAAATATTGAATACTTTTTATAGGTTTATTGGCCATTCTTGTATGTTCTTTTGTGAAGTATATGCTAAGATATCTTGCCCATTTGTTTTTAAAAATTGGATTGTCTTTTTATTATTGTTATAGGATATATATGTATATGTATGTGTGTGTGTGTATATATATATATATACACACACACACATATATATATAATCTGGATACCAGTCCTTTTCTTAATGGTGTCTTTTAATGAGCAAAAGTTTTAATGTTTCTTTTATTTTACCAATTTTTTTCTCTTGTGATTATTGTTCTCTAGGCCTTAAGAAATTTTTGCCTACCTCCAAGTCATAAAAATATTCTGTGTTTTCACCTAAAAGCTTTATGATTTTAGCTTTTATAGCTTAGAGCTATGGTTCATTTTGAGTTAATTTTTGTATATGGTGTGAGGTAGGGGGTAAGGTTCACTTATTTCTCTCATATGGATATTCAATTGTTCCAGCACCATTTGTTTAAAAGACATACCTTGTCCCAGTGTATTACTTTGACACCTTTGCCAAAAATCAAGTGACTTTCATCTATTTCTGATCCTCTGTTCTGTTCTATGGATGTCTTTGTTGATCCTTATGCTAATACCATATTATCTTGATTACTGTAGCCTTTAAGTCTTAAAGTTAAGTAGTATAAGTCTTCCAGTTTTTCTTAGCATTGGGATTTTAAAAGCTCCCCCAGATGATCCTAGTGTGCTGCCCAAATCTGAGAACTTTGAGAATATTCTAATGTGAACCAAAGTTTCCAGACCCAGCTTTCTCTGTTCCTATCCTCTATTGAACTTGATCCTAACTCTTTAGTCTGGAATCCTCTTCCTTTTCAATTTATGGCTGATGCATTAAGGACTTCATCAACTTTTCACCTGGATTCCCAATACTTCTAGAAAAAAAAAGTCTAAGTCCTTAGTGTGGCTAAAATCATCCTTTGTGATTAGGCTCCCTAATACCGCATTCATAACCCTCCCCAATAAGTACCTTGAGCTTCAGCCATATCACATTAGTCATTCCTCAATATTTTCTTTTACTGTTAGTTAATATATTTTATTAACTCACATGCAATTAATTGTCTTCTGGTTTGTTGAAGCAATAGGTCAGACATTTGCCACAACAATGCCTATCATAGTGGTTGGCCATAAAACCTCCCAGCACCACAGTCACCTGAAGGGCCTCCTGATGAAGGCAACTGATTTTACCTTTCTCATTCCCTGTATACTATTTCAGTACAGCCAGCTTAAGCTTCTTTCTCTTATGCTTATTCTTCTTGGGAGAGATATAAGACTTCTTCCTTTTCTTAGCACCACCATGAGTCTCAACACAAGATAAAGAGTGAACTCCTTTCCAATGTTGTAGTCAGACCAAGCACATCCATCTTCCAGTTGCTTGCCAGCAAAAAGATCAGTCTTTGCCAGTCAGGAGGAATTCCTTCCTTATCCTGGATTTTGACCTTTACGTTTTCTGTTGTACCCAAGGATTCAACCTTGAGAATGATGGTCTTCCTCATAGGGTTTTCATGAAAATCTGCATTTTGGCAGCAGGTCCACCAAAGATGGAAGCTCAGAAGTCTTCCTCAATTGTTTTAAATTTCCTCACACCTCCATGTCTTTGCCTGCCCCCCAGCCTAAAACAAACTTTCCTCCTGCCATTGCCTGTCATTTTCTTCTTCTCTTTCAGCATTTATCCTGGCATCATCTAAACTTATGTGCTTTGACCCCTTATATGGAATAAATATCCTGCCCTGGTTCCCATGACCCTCTGTGCTTTCCCTTATCATAGACATTAAGGTACTGTGTTACAACTATCAATCATCTTGTTGCACAAACCCACTAATCTGTACGCTCCTGAAGACTGAGACTATGTGTTTCCATCTTTTGTTCCTAGTGCTTACCAACATGCTCAGCACATATGAAATACCTAGTACATGTTTGTTAAATGTATGAAAACTGGGCTCCAATCTGTATTGTGATTTGGGGCAAATTTCCTTAATCTCTTTGAGCCTATTTCTATTATCTACAAACTGGAAATAAGACCTATGTCACAAGGTGGTTATGCGACTCAAGTGAGCTAATCCATGTAAAATCCATTGTATGACTTGGTACATGGTAAGCAGTAGCTCAATAAATTTTGGTTCTTTTCCACGTCTACCAAACCCTTCAGAAACACCCTTCCTATCTTCACTTCTTTAGCTGACCACTAGGTGGTGTTAGTCTCTGGAAGCTCCCTTAATGCCCCAATCCCAGTGCCTGTTACATTAAAACAGGAAAAGATGACCAATGATTTGCTGAGAGATCCTCTCCCACACTAACTCCTTTGCCTACTATCACCGTTCTAGGTATCCTGATTTTGGATCGCAGAGAATCCCTCTTTGATTTCCCATTGTTTTGGTTATAATTTCAACGCAAGGATTTGAAAATGGAAAACACTTCTTAAAAATAGAAGTGGGGTGAAGAGAAAAAGCTGAGGCAGAGGATTGCATAATGAGTGCTATAGGAGAAATACAGGGAGGATGCTTACAGTCACACCCCGTTGGAAAGGAATTAATTATGATTGTCCCCTCCATCAGCACATCAATCAATCAGAAGTTCCTAACAGTGGGTGGATACAAAGAAATAAAACACATCCTTGATCTTAAGGAGTTTATGGTCTGGTGGTAGACATAGAACCCACAAAATGAAGTGTCAATATCTAGGTACTGAGGCTATCTTGAGTGCAAGGTTGGAACAGGAGAGATGGGCAGAGAGAGAATAACAGGAGAGCTTTTCTGAGGAGGGTAGGGAGGAGCTGGGAGAACAGATAATTAAAGGCTCAGATAGAAATATGCATTCTCTCATCTCATAGAGACACCCTCAGCAGTTCACATATTGGAAATAACCCGAGTATCCAACAACCCCAACAGATTGTGGAGAATCCAAGCAAGGAGATTCCAAATAGCCAATATAAAAAGAGGGCTAGATGTGTGTACAATATGGAAAGGGATCAAGATAAGTTCATTGAAAAAAAGCAAGTTATAGAACAGTATATATTATATGAGTTCATTTGTGGTTTTAAAAGATGTTTATGTATATATTTTTATCTTTGAAAAAAAAAAAAACACCTGTTGGAAGGAGACCCACAGAACTCTCAGTAGTGGTTACTCTGAGGGTGGGACTGAAGAATGGGAGTGTGGAGAGCCCCAAGCTTAACTTTTCACCTTGTACCTCCCTATACTCTGAGATTTTTAAACTACTAATTATTACCATTTTTATAATATAAAGTTACAAGTAAATAGACATTCACATTCAGGAGCTAATAGGTGTTGGGAGGCAGGAAATAAAAAGTGCTGGCATGCTGTCTTGAGGTCAGATTTTGGAAGCCCATGACTGGGAGAAGAGTTCATATTGGATTTAGTTGGCTATAGACATCCAGTAAGAGGTTTTCCAGCCAGGAAGAGACTAAACAGGGAATGAAGATTTAAAAGATTCACTTGTGTAATAAGGTAGCTAGCAGGGAGAGGAATGAGACTGCCCCTCCCAAGCTACATATGGTCACTCCATCTAGCTTTTTCCTTCCAAAGATGTCTGAAATCTGTTTCAATCTGATTTCACTTGGACCACAATATTGGGAGAGGATCCTGACACAGGAAGGAATCTAGAAGGCAGTCATTAAAAACATTTAGTGAGTCCCTGCCGTTTGCCTGTCACTCTGTTAACCCATGAGGGTTGCATAAAACGATGAATAAGATTCCACCTCAGCGTGAAGAAACTGACAGTTGGAAATGGAGGAAATCTGAGCTTTATTTCCAAAGGAAAAAAAAAAAAAAAAAAAGACAGGACTTGAGCACAGACTTGCAAGATTAGACATAACTGGCCGAAGAGTCTGAGATTTCTAGCCTGGGAGACTGAAGATAGGTGGCCTTGGACTGGAGCAAACCGAGCCCAGAAGGAGCTCTGGTTTGGGGGAAAGGTCTAAGTTCCCTCTGGATTCCTCTTTGCTCTCACTGCCAGCAACGGACAAGTCCTCCATGCTGTTCTGCTTTCTGCCAGGAACAGACTGGAGGACTTCGGACTCTTCCTTGACCAGAATTTTAAAAGGGAGAGGCGTGGTACAACCCTCTCTCATCTCTAACGTCAATTTCTGGCAGTCAAAGTCGCCCGCTGTCTCCCTGAACTCTGACTTCCAGACAGCAGAAAATCAGACACCCAGGGCACAGCCTTAAAACACCGCCCAGAAGGGGGCAGTGGCCAGAAGCACATTCACGGGGCTCTGGAAACCGCTCGGCGCCTTCTGGACTCAAAGCAGCATTCCCGTACCGGCTCAGGGCCGGGACAAAGGTCCGGCACTCAGCACATACCTCCTTAAAATTCGAGTCCAGGGTCCCTCATCTTATTCTAAGTCCGAAACCCCGACTTGGTGGGAAGCCCAGTCAGAAGGTATAAAAAAAAAACCACCAAACAAAAATATAAATGAGCCCCGAACTCTTGGGGCGAAGGGGGTAGCCCCACCCGCTGGTGACTCACCTCCCTCCAAAGCAGGGCCTGCCCCTCCCGCGCCCGGTGCCAGGCGAGCAGGGTGGGGCGGGTACTAAGGTGGGCTCCATCCCCAAGCCCTAGGCCGGCGGACAAGCACCGGCGTGTCCCCGCGGGCGTCCCTGTTTACTCCAAGCCCTGGAGCGAGGTGGGGGCGGGCCCTCGCGGTCCCTCCCCCACTCCGCCCCCCACCTCCACAGGCCCCAGTCCTGGTCCCAGTCTTACACAGTTGCCGAATCCAGGCTCAGCCTGTCCCCGTATCTTCCCAGAGGACTGGCCCTGCCCCCACCCGAGACAGGCGAGGCACAGTCAGGGTACCTCGAGGAAATCAGGCTTCTGCCCCGACCTCCGGGTCTCGAAATCCCAGACCCGTCCTGAAATCCTAGGGCACTGACACCCAGTTTCAGAGAAAAGCCGCTGCGCTCTCCTCACCCACCGCCCGCCCAATCACCCTCGTCTCCTCAGCAATTTGCAGCTAGGGGGAGAAAGGCCTAGTCAGGGGACAGGACGCTCCCAGCCCCAAACCAGCCAGCGACGCCTCAGGACCCCCGCTCTCGAACCGCTGGCCCGAGTTCCAAGGCTCCGAGCTGCCCTGATTCCCCCCACCCCAGGGCAGCGCGCCAAATCGGCGCATGCGCAGTCTCAGGCCTGCCGCGTAGCTCATTCCCCCCACCTTTTTTCCCCTTTTCCCCGCCCCTTCTCTCCCTCCCTCCTCCACCCTTCCCCTCCCTCTCTCCCCCACAGCCCGCCCCGCGGGCACCTCAGTCCGGGGAACAGTGGTGCGAGCGCCAGGCCCGTGCACTAAGGAGGCTGAAACGAGGGGAGCCCACAGAGCTCCATCAGGCCCCTTCCAAGGGCTCCCCGACCCGGTCCACGCCCCCACTCCCCACCCCGCCTCCTCCCAATTGTGCATTTTTGCAGCCGGAGGCGGCTCGGAGATGGGGCTGTGAGCTAGGGAGGGGAAAAGAGGAGCAAAGAGAAAAGCAAGGGGTGAAGGGTTTGGATTTGGGTGCAGGGGGCGTACCCTCGTCAGCAGACCCTCTACAAGGGGCTGCGAACTCTGCCTCTTCACCCACGCCCCTGGTGTGCGTTGACGAAGGATAGGATAAGAATAGAGGAGGAAAGGAGGAAAAAGGGGGACCCCCCAATTGGGGGGGGCGACGGCGAGAAGTAGCAGGACCAGAGAGTAGGGGGCTGCTGCTTGCATCAGCCCACACCATGCTGACCCCGCCGCGGCTGCTGTTGCTGCCCCTGCTCTCAGCTCTGGTCGCCGCCGCTATCGACGGTAAGCGAGATTCCGCGGCCCCCTTGGATCCCTGGGGACACTCACTCCCCAGCCCCCACTTCTGCGTTCGGATGGGGAAGGGAGATGCAGGAGGGGGTGCCTTTTGTTATCCCAGTCCAGCTGACACAGCAGCGGCCCGACTCGGGGTGGGGATGGGGGTCCAATTTGGAGGATGTGGCCCTGGGCAAATGATGCTTCCGGAGGGGGGCCCCCAGCCCAAACAAAGACGAGAGGCCTGGGAAGGGAGACGAGGGCTCCCCCTTTTTTTGATCTCAGGATCCAGAGGCCTTCTCTTCCTATCTCTGGTTGGGGAGGGCCTCTACCTCCCCTACATCCTCCACCCCTCAACCTTCATCTGAATTGTGAAGGAATCCGGATTTGCAATATAGGGCTGCAAGGGGAGGGTGGGGGGCGGCGTTGCTTTTGCAGTGGCCTCTGAATCTAGAAGGCAGAGCTGGGTCTGGAGTGCCCCGCTGGGCAGAGGGCAGGCAGGCCCGAGATGGCTGTGGGTGGAGAGGGAGGGCCACCAAAAGGCCCCCCTGTTTGGGTGTGGAATCTGGGCCTGGGAGACCAGGCTTGGAGGCCTGGGTCCAGGATCCAGCCAGCTGCCAGCCTGGGTTCCGAAGTGAGCACTTCCCCCTCTCAGGGCCTCTGTCAGTAGCCTGGATAGGGCTGTATTGGGGGGGTGGAGGAGAAGCAGGCGATGCTATGTGACTTTGAATTTTCCTTCTTAATTCCTGGGAGCTTTGAAATGAAAAACGTCAGATGTCATGGTTGGGGAAGGGGACTGGAGAGTGGCCTGGAATGCTGAGGTAGGAGGGTGGAAGCAGGCTGTTTTCTCTCTGACTTCTGGCCTGATCACAGTTTGGATCAGAAGGAGAGTTGGAGGTTGGATGGGGGTTATGCCTATGTCCCTACTCCCCAATTACCTGCTTCTTTGGTAAATGTGTTTATTTCTCTCCACCGTTTCGTCTCCTCCCCCATAGACAGACACTTTGTATACTGCAGTTAGGGTTAGGCTAGAACTACCTCCTTTGGGGGGAATGCGGTGCCCCTTTCCCTTTTTATGTTAGCTTTTCTTTTGTTTTTCTCTTACTTGTGAGTCACTGGATCAAATCTTACCCAAGTTTTCAGCTGGGGTCATGGGTTGGGCTGGGCTGAGCCCCTGATTTGAGAAGGGGTGGGATCTCACCGCTTCCCGTCATTTTGGTCCTGTCATCTGGAAAAGAACTGGGCCCAACACCATTATGCACCCCTCCTCCGTCTTCTATATCTGCCAGATTGGGATTGGGAAAGTTTTTCTCCGAAACCAGATTATCTCTCCCTCTCCTCCCCTACCCCCAAATTGCTTCAGTTGGGAGAGGGAGGTTAGGGAGTAGTGTGCCCAGAAAAACAGTCCTCAGTTATGCCATCCCGGGGGCCCTCTGTCTGCTCCTCTGCCCTCGCTCCCCACAACTACCTCAATTATCTGCCCAAGAGGAGTAAAGAGGATCTGCCCTGAATATCCTTCGGCCCAGTCCTCACAGCCAAACCTAGCCCATGACTTTCACTCTTACACATCTTTCCTCCTGTTCCCAGCTTTGCAAAGTGGGAGGGGAAACCAAGACAGAGAAGTTCGTGTGTAGCAGCTTCTGGGTGGCATAGAAAAAGAAATTTAAGAGAGTGAGAGACCATCAGGAGCCCCATGCTGGAGGGTAGACAAAGTTAGAAGTAAGGTTGGGTCCCTGAGAAGAGCAGAAAAGTTCCCCAGCCCAGTTAGGAATGGCCCAGGTAGCGTTATCCTCAGGGTTCTAAAGCAGTTCTATTTGCCACGCCTAGTTGGTTAGTGGTGAGTGGAAGAGAGAGACTGGACATGTTCTCCTTAACTGTCTCCCTACCCTTTCTTAAAATTTTCACTCAGTCCTCAGCTGTAACCCCAGCTCAAACAGAACTGTATCCAAAGGCCCAGGGAAAGCCCCGACCCTCCCTTGCCAAACACACACTACTGTTCTTACCTTGGGAATGGGATTATGATTCATGGGTCCCACCTGCTCTGGGTCAGACCGGGGAATTTGCACAGGCCTATAGGGATAGCACTATCCAGGCAGCCTGAGGGATTCCCTTATCCTAACTCTTGCCCTCATTTCTCAAGCCCACAGACACAGACCTTCCTCCTTCCCAGTTAAGGAAACCTCCTGGTCCCAGCCTACCTGACTTAGTGTCTAACCTTCCTTCTTGCTACTCTCACAGCCTTGCTGCTCCTCCTCCAGCGGAGCAGCCCTGGGGTCTTTGCCACCTCTGCTGCCTTCTCTGCTATGCCTGAACCCACCACGGATCTCCTTCTCTTTGGGGAGCAGTGTCTCTCCCTGCTAGGAGACAGAATTGAGTGTACTTGCTACGGGGAGGATGGGGAAACAGACGGGGTGAGGAATGGGAAGAACGGTTATTGAGGATCTTGCTAAGATTAAGAACATTAAGTAATGGGGAGGGCAGCCCCAGGCAGATCCGGCTCAGGGAAGAAGGCTGGCTGCCTCCCTCTCTCCTGCCCCTCTCCACACACCCCCTTGAGTTATCAGACAAGCTGGATGGTTGAAGTGAGTTATGAAGCTGAGGTGTTTCCTCTTGGCTCTTTGAGACAAGGTCCCAAACTCCTTTTCCCGTGGTCTGACCCAGATCCTTCAACACCTTCCCTTACCTCGCCTTTCAAAGCAGGGATACATAGGACAAAGCAGGGACATGCAGGACACTGATTTTGGGATAGAGGGGGATATTTTGATGTTTGAGGCTGCTTCAGAGGACTTCCTTTTCTTCCGATCTTGTTCCCCCTTCTTCCATTTTCTCCATAGTTTTTTTTTGTCCCCAACAGTTTCCCCATCACTGGGCCTCGTAAGGATGTCAGTCGGGGCCCTGGCCAGAGCCAGATCTTGTTCACACGCTCCGACTCTTCAAAACTTCTTCCTTCTTTACCTAAGTCTAACTTTCTTTCCTCCTGCCACAGTCTCAGCCTTGCACATCAGAACCCCAAACCCAGTTTATTCCCCCTCAGTAGTCTCTTTTTAGCCCCCCCCCCCCCACCAGTTTGTGAACTTGCCAGCTGTCAAGTCCTCCAGCTCTGGGTAGGGGCGCTCATTGCCAGTTGAATGGGACCACAAGAGGGTCCCTGACCTGGTGGAGCAAACTGTGGGCTGTGAGCATATGAAGAACCTCGTCCCACCCCACTGTGTTCAGTCCCAGGTTTCAGCCCAGTTAGCAGGATACTGCATTGTTTGGAGAAGGAAGCAGTTGGCTCTGGAGTGCTTCCTGTACGGTTGCCCAGGCACCAATGTAAGACTTCCCTGCGAGAGAGGTGAGGGGCGGTGGGGGGAGTGGCATTTGGCCCTCTTGCTCCCCCTGGGGAGATGAGTCTCCCCAGGCCTTGGCTTCCCTGGTCAGCCGAAGAACCTTGTTTTCCTTCCTCCCACTCTGCCAATTCTATGGGAGGCAGTAGTCCTTATTCTGGGTCTCTCTTGGGTCAGACATTGCTAGGACAGGGACTCTGTCTCCCTAAATCAGTATATATGCTGCCCCCAACCCTAACCTGAATCTCAGGGGGCATTTATTTTCTGTGTTCATCCCAAGATAACTGTGTCATTGTTTTGGCAACCTCTGGACTGGGACCTGGTCCTCTCTTTTTTTTGTGCCTCTGTCTATTTGTCATTGGTGTGTGCCCTCTTGGCCTTACAGAAACTGTCTCTTATCCTCTTGATTCACCTCTCGTATTGCCCACTCTTTGTGGCATTCTCTGTCCTGTCTCTGTCTTTGTTGCTTGCTTTGTCTCTGCCTGTCTCCATCCGCCTCTGTCCAGGCCTCTTGGTATCCCAAAAGCTACCCTGGAGCAGGCATCTCTCCTGGGCTTTCTAACATGCTCCCTAGCTCCCACCTCAACATGTTGTAGTTATTCTTCCTCTCCCAGACCAGACTAGGAATATCCAGTTCTGCAGTGAAAGTTCTTCTCCACTTTCCTTCAAGTTCCTTTCCTCCACTAATTTTGGAAATGGATTTTGGAGAGAATGTTTCTGCAAAAAGGGAACTTGATACCTTTTGTGGTCTGAGTAAGAGGGAGAAAGGAGATATTTCAGAAGGAAGGAGGAGGTTAGACTTCTGGCAGAACTTCCTCATGACCTGAGAACTAGAGAAAGGTCTAGGAATGGGTCAGGAGCTTACAGCTCTTACTTCTGTTGAGGATAAGCCGTGTGTGTGTTGGGGGGATAGGTGAGTAGGGCTTATAAAGGCCTGATGAGAGATATGATAGCCTCCAGAGACATTTGAAGGGTCTGAATTTTACTTCTGAGGAAAGAAAAAGATGGTGGGGAGGTCACTTGTCAGGCTAATGTGCTGCTGAGTCAATATTGACTCAAGATGGAGGGGGAGACCCTTCCCCTCCCCTAGCAGTCCAGGCCATCCTGTCTGTCCGTCTGTCCAGGCCGCAAAGCAGAGGCCCACACTCAGGAATGACAAAAATGTATCTGAGCCTCACTGAGCTGCGGGAAAGAGCCACCGGGTAACACCCAAAATACATAAAATTCAGTGAAAAGCCCTCGGTTTGGGTTTGGGAGGCCCTTGCTGCCCCACCCCCATATGTTTGAAAGTTTAGATTCCTGCAGGCTCTGCCCCCAACTCCTTGGCCAATCCCTGGCTCCTCTGTTCCCTTAGATATATCATGTAGTTCCCTTTAGAAAACATCCCTCCACGAACAGCCTATATATCTCTCTCTGCTGTGTCTGCTCTTGAAAAGGGTCCCAAGGGTCTCTTTCATGGGTTTTCTGCTTCAGGTCTCCTGGTTCTTTAGGAAGCACCATCTGAGGTCTCACCTCTTCTTCCTCTCCCTCCCTGCTCCCAAGGGGATCAACGAATGGGTCCCCTCCTCTAGAGAAGACTCTGTCAGTGTCTGTACTTTCCTCACCCTCTCTTCTCTGGCCAGACACTTTTATCCCCGTCCCCCCCCCCCCCCCCAAGGACCCAGAATGGAAGAGAGGACCACAGCCAAGGCTCAAGCAGGGCAGTGTGGTCCGTCTTGTGTCCAGACACACAGCCAACCCAACACCTCCTGTCCTGGCTCCAGCGTGGTGGCCCTGGGGGCCATGGCTGGGCCGGGTGCCTGGATTTGAGGGGAGGCAGGGGTGTTGGCCAGAGTTAGCATGGCGGTCACATTCATCTCCAGGCAAAGCTGAGAACAGACAGCCCCTGTGTCCTGGTGTTCTCTCTGCAACCTCACTCGCTCACCTCCTTTTTTAGTGCTCTCCTCCTTCATCTCCCTCCTCTCTCTTCCCTCTTCTGTTCTGTTCTTGTCCATCCCCTCCACTTCGATGAACCTTGAAGGCCACTGCCGACCCCCTATGATCCCGCTCCTCACTCCCAGTCTCAGAGGACCAAAATATTCCCTCTGCTGTTTCGCTTCTTTGTCCTTCTCTCCATCTGGCTCCATCATCATGGCCGATGAAGAAACCATCTGTTCAGTGCTTAATCACTCTGTGCCTCAGTTTCTTCATCTGTATGATGGGGATTGCAACAGTACCCACCTCACAGGGTTATGAGTGTTGTACATCAGTGGCTGACTCATAGTGACTCTGCTGTGGAGTGTGAGCTCTTATCTTTAAGAAGCCCCAGTTCTCCTGAGGGGCAGGAGGCAAGGGAGGCCGGTAGTTAACCCCACACTGAGGACTGAATTTAGGGCAGTATTGTTCCCTCCTCTAAGTCGCAGGCCACAAAAGTGCGTTTCTGGGTGCTGGTATCAGATGCAGAAGGCTCAGCAGAGGGGAGTGGGATTGGCTGGAGACTCTAAGCAGATTATGGGTTTCCTACCCCACCCCCACTGCAGCCCCCCCCCCCCCACCTCAGAGCGGGGCTTCCCTTGGCTGTGTAGACTGCCCCAAAGTAGGTTATTTGTTTCTCTCCTCCCCTCTCCCCATGAAGGAAATCAAAGACAGGCCTCAGCCTTCAAACTCCAGATTCTGGGGCTTTCTCCATCATCCCTGACAGGAAGTTCTTTCACTTATCTCTCCACGATCCTTGGGCTGTCCTGGCTCTTGGGAGATGTGCATCCCCACGTCTCCCAGTTCCTGGGCCTGAAGAGATACTGCTAAGGAATAGCGGCCCTGAAGGCTCCTCTTCTTTCACTTTCCCATCCCCCACTCCCCCCTCGGCAAGAGCACATCTGGTTTGTGAATCTCTCTCATTCCAGCTTTCGAGTTTGCCAGCTGCTGTTTCCTCTGTCGAGTTCAGGCCAAAAATGGGGGTGGGGGACAGCAAGGGGGACAAAGTAAGGGCCAATGGAGGGGGGGTTGTGGCTGGGACACAGAATGGAGGGGAGGTTGGAGTGACCAACCAGTGACCTCAGGCAGGGGCTGTGAGTTCTGGCCCAGGAAGCATGGGGGTGTGTACTAAGTCCAGGTAGGGGGGCATGGGGATGTCACAGGGGCCATTTCTGGGCTCCAAACAGCCCATCTGCCCCTGAGTCCTGTTCCAGCCCCCTATGCCACCCCCCCCACCCCCCCACCCCCGCCCAGACAGTCTGGGCTGGCCAGGGGAAGAGGACCATTCTCCGGCATGCTAACTAGGCTGGCGGGCTGTTTCTCCGGGAAGACCTCACAGCTGGCCCAGTGGGGCAATGAACTCAGCATTATCCACCTCCTCAAGGGGCCTTTATTCCCTGCTCTGGGTGGGGGGTAAAGAAGGGGGACTGGGGGCGGGGGCTGGCCTGGCCATCCTTGATGTGTTTCCTGAACTCGACTCTCATCCTGGCCAGGGGCCTGAGTGTAGTCCTCTCTGCCAGAGATGGAGATTAGGGAGGGAGGACATCTTCTCCATGTGGCCCTCCTCAGACTCTGTCCCCCCCTGCTCAGAGCCCTGACATACTTTACTTAGACTCCATCCCAGCCCTGAGCTCACTCTGCCCTGCATTCGAGGTAGTGGTGTGCAGCTATCTTCCCAGGAGATTGAGGCTCCTGAGGGGGCATCTTGCTCCTCCTTGGCACCCCAGTGCCCAGTGCAGTTCCTGGCACAGAGCTGGTCTCCAGTGCATGCCAGGTGAATAGAAATGGAATCGATATAAGCTGAGGAAAAGGCGATAAAGAGCTGGGAGACTGAGAACCCAGCCCTGGGCAGAGGTGGGTGGGGTGGGGAGTGATGGAGAGAGGGGTACTTTTCTTCCCATGGAGGGCGTGGTGATGGGGTTGGGAGGAAGAGCTCCTGAGCTCTCAGTGAAAATGAGGAGACCAGCATAGACTGCACTGGTTAAAAACTTAAAGGCAGCTCAGGACTGAGTACTGGCCCTGGCTAGTGTGGTTCAGTGGATTGAGCACTGGCCTGCAAACCAAAGGATCGCCGGTTTGATTCCCAGTCAGGGCACATGCCTGGGATGTGGGCCAGGTCTCCAGTTGAGGGCGCAGGAGAGGGAGCCACACATGGATGTTTCTCTCCCTCTCTTTCTCCCTCCCTTCCCCCGTCTCTAAAAATAAATAAGTAGTCTTTAAAAAAAAGACTGAGCCCTGGTTTTGTCATTTGCCTACTATGTGACCCCACCCTCTCTGAGGCTTAGTTTCCTCATCTATAAAGTGGTGGTATTAGTAGTACCTTCTTTGTCATATTGTGGAGAGGATTAAATAAGATAATATATGGAAAGAACTGGTTTACCACAGTTCCCGGCACATATTGAGCCCACAATAATAGTTAGTGTTACCATTCTTAATTCCTCCTTAGAGCATGAGGTAAGAGAATGGCATGGAGCAGAGGGAGGCTGGGGGGCGGGGAGGTTAAGGGACAGGGCAAAGAGATCCTGAATATAGTAACTCCACTGGTTGGCTGGGCTGAAATCAGCGCCCACGGTCACCCAGCCATCCTCTTGAGCTTTCCGATTCCATCATCCTGAGCAATCTTTAGGGGTCTCTTACTTCGGAGAACATCTGCTGAAAGCCCTCCCTGAGGTCTAACCTCAAGGGAGGCTAAGTCTTTAGAGGATGGAGATGGAGGCCGGCTTTCTGCCCTGCCCCGTGCACAATCTTGCCCTCCAGCACCTCTGCTGATACCATCTCCAGGCTACCACTGTACCAAGGGCACCCCCCCACACACACACACTTCCCATCTCTGGGCCTGGTGATTAATTAGGAATTGGAAATGGGAGGGGTGATGGGTTCCAAGGGCCAGTAGTGTCCCAGAGGGCGGAGGAGCAGAGAGGTTAGAAAAGGCCAGCTCTGGGCTTCCAGTGGGAGGGAGAAGAAGATAAAGAGAAAACATGTCAATGCTGCCTAAATGCCCCATCCTTCACTCTCAGCCAGCAAAGCTGGAGGTGTTGGTGTGAGGCCAGAATAACTGAGACAGCAAAGGCTTTGACCCTGAGAGCTGGAGGAGGGGCACACTGGACAGGCAGCCTAGGGGTGGGTGGGTGGGGAGCAGTAAAATACGCTTCCTGTACCCTTCCCGTCCCCCCACAACAGGTACACAGTGTTCCAGGAGTGACACACAGCCACCTGCGCCACCCCACCCCCGTCATCCTCCCCTCAAACCCTTAGCACATGGATTGTGGCTCAGAGAGTCTGAGCCAAATGGAGACTGATGCTAAGGGAGGAGGCAGAGCCATATGGGGGGCGTTAGGACCATAGAGTTGGCGTCCAGCCTTCATTTATACCCCGTTTTGTTTTCTCGCCCCTAGTCCCCAAGACTTGCAGTCCCAAGCAGTTTGCCTGCAGAGACCAGATCACCTGTATCTCGAAAGGCTGGAGGTGTGATGGTGAGAGGGACTGCCCGGATGGATCTGATGAGGCCCCTGAGATCTGTAAGTACTTTTCTGGGTCCCTCCCCTCAAGCCTCTGGCTTATCTTTCTTCCTTTCGGCCCAGGCAGTTTGGGATGAGGACAGCTGATCTCTAGCCTGGTGTAGACCTTGCTCTGTGATTGTTTGTTCATGATACAGCTAAAATTGTCCTCTCCCCCCTTCAGTGTGCCAGGCATGGTGCCTGGTGTGCTCAGAAATGGTGCATTGGATTGCTCCCCCAGCTGTTGCACCCCAAGCCTGTCAGAGACGTCTTTTCTGGGAGGAGAAGCCCAACCTCCCTTTTCTTTTGCTCATCCCTCTACTTCCCTCCTCAGAGCCTCCTGACCCTTGCTGAGTGCCCTCAGGTCTGGTCGGGTCCCCTTTCTGTCCTCAGACTCCCAGGCCAAAGGCCACCAACTCTTGCTCAGTCACTGTACCAAAAGTCCCACCCCTGTGCATTTCCCACCACCCCCGCCTTCCCCTGCCCCCAGTAAGTGGTGTAATCAGAGGCAGCTGTTTAAACTGGGAGAAAGGTCCCTGCCCAGCCTTTACTCTGACAGTGTGTGTGTGTTGGGGGGGGGGGGGTAGAGGATTTGCTGGCTGGACCCCAGAGTCCTGGGCAGCTGGCAGAGTGCTGGGGTCTCCACCTTCAGCCTCTCCCCTGCTTAGTTAATCTGGGCTAGGGTCTAGGTGCCCGTGTGTTCTTGAGTCTGTCTCTGATTTATCTCCTGCGTTTATCCTGTTCCAGATGCACCCCCTGTGCTTTCCCCACACTCTCACCCATAATTATCAAGGGTAATTTTAGGGCCGGAAAGGGAGCCACCAGTTCTCTCAGTCTCACCCCTATACCCTGCCCTGGAGGAGTGGGGGCCAGGGATATTCTGCAAGCATTTCTATGGTGGGGTGGTTCAGCCTGCAGCGTCTTCATGTCTGATGCCACCTTTATGCCCCACGTTTCTGACCTAATGCTTGGTGTTAAGGGTTAAGAAAGCCTTGCAGAGGGGCTGGATCTGGCTCTTTTTATCCATTCTTCCTTTGATGCAAACCCCACATTATACATATCCCCACTCTTACACACTCCCAGACCCATCACATGCACAGCCCCTCCTGGACACCGACTTGCCCACCTACCCCCTATCCCGACATATACAAAAGCAGACGCTGGCACAGACATGTTCTTACAGCAACACAGATTCAACGCTCAAGTGGAGGATGCAGAAGCACAACTTGTACTCAGACCAAAGTCCACAGACACTCACACAAACCCATATTCACTCCTAAAGAATGTGGAAATGCACATGTGAGGCCAGAAGCACCAGCACATAGAGACACACGCAGAAATACCCTCACTCCACACCACACACTACCCTCGGCTGCACATGCAGACGTCTACCCAGGCACATGAGATAAGTCACTCACATGGACAGTCTCTCACTCAAGCGCCCTGTCCAGGTTTGTGAGCCAGTAGGCAGTAGTCTGTCTTTCAGCTCATGGGCTCAGCCAGCATCCTAGCCTACGTGGTCTCCTGAGGATTCCGTGAGGCGCTCTCCCCCCATCCTAACCCCATCTTCTTGGGCAACAAAGGAGGTACCAGAGACATCACCAGGGGGCCATCACTTTTGACCCTTCCCAAACCCTTCTATCAGGCAGTCTGCTTTGGGTTTGGGGGTCTAGAATAGTGCTATCCAATAGAAATATAATGCAAGCCATGTAGGTAATTCAAAATTTCCTAGTAGCCACATTTAAAAAGGAAAAAATAGAGCTGGCTTGTGTGGCTCAGTTGCTGGGAGCGTCGTCCCATAAAACCGAAAGGTCACAGGTTTGATTTCCAGTCAGGGCATATGCCTAGGTTGCAGGTTTGGTCACAGTCAGGGCAGTTGCAAGAGGCAACCAATCGATGTTTCTCTCACATGTCAAAGTTTCTCTCCCTCTCTCTCTCCCTCCCTCCCCCTCTCAAAAATCAGTGAACATGTCCTTGGGTGAGGATTAAAACAAAAAACAAACAAACAAACAAAAAAAATAAGCTCTCTAAAAAAAAATAAAAAGGAAAAAATGACAAGGTGAAATTAACTTTAATTTTATTTTACTCAATGTATCCAAATTTTTATCAGTTCAGTATAGTATTCATATGAAATATTAATGAAATCTTTCACATTCTTTTGTGTGTGGGGGGTAGTAAGTCTTCAAAAGCGAGTGTGTATTTATTACTTACAGCTTGAACTAGTCAGTAGCTAGCTACCTATGGCTGATGCTACATAATAGACAGCGCAGCTCTAGAAGGCCTGGTCCTACTCTCAGCCCATTCTCTGTGACCCAAAGCTATGGGAAGGAGATGTTCTTTATTATCATTTGAGCTTCTCTACCCTGGACTCTGTTTTCCTTAGCTCATCCACACCTTTCACTTCTAACCTCGGTCTGTCTCCTGAGTATAGACTGTGGAGGTGTTGTGGTCCCATAGTAGTCATGGGGCATTCGGAGAGTGGACTCTTGGCTGAAAGCCTAGTTCTCCCCTCCACCTGGCTGCTCCCAGGTGTGTGACTACTGTTGGGAATGGTGTAGAAGAGCTCCAGGTGGAAGAGTCTGACCACCCCTGAGGCCACCTGAGATCTAAAAAATGCAGATGTCTGAAATACACGTCTCGGTTCCCCACCTCCCCTCCCTGTGAGCAGCAGGTGAGACAGCCACTGTAACCAGCTTGGTCACGCTAACCTTTCCATCTGCCCCAGGCCCACAGAGTAAGGCCCAGCGATGTCAGCCGAACGAACACAACTGCCTGGGCACTGAGCTGTGTGTTCCCATGTCCCGCCTCTGCAATGGGGTCCAGGACTGCATGGACGGTTCAGACGAGGGGCCCCACTGCCGAGGTAAGGGCTCTTCTATCTCTCCTATCCCAGGTAGATGCAGTGTATTCTCAGCAGGGCACCTGACGGTTCTGGAGCCCCACTGTCCAAGGACTGTCCTTGTACCTCTGGTGGAGATGAGGCCTTGTCCTGCACCCTTACATAGAATTGCCACCAGAGAGTGGCCCAAGTCCAGGGGCCCTGGCCTGGGCACTTCTCTCTGTGTGCTTGATCCCAGGTTCCCACCTATAAATGAAAGCTTTACAGTAGATCAGGTTTTCATACTTTTTTTGGTAAATAAATGGTTTCTTACCTGAAACATGAATATGAACAGAGAAGAGCAGATGCTCTGATGAAAGCTGGGGCTGGGGTATGCAGTCATGCTCACCTGCTTCCCAGGCCTGTGGGAGAAGACAGATCTGCACGCTGTTGCCTCAGGGCATGAGTGTGGAGCAAGGGAATTTGTGGAAGACTTTTATCCTCTCCTTTGGTTGATTTTGCATGTGTTTGTACGAAGCTCCTGGGGTGGGGTGCAGAGTGTGGACCCAGGGGTTGACTTCAGTTACCATGCACACGCCATCTCATTGGGTGGTGCATGTTCAAGTTTACTTCCTTTTGAATACCCTGGATACCCTTTCAGCTTCCAAAACAACAAAGAACCTCAGAAACCTAAGGATTGAACTTCCTTCTCTGATAATATAGAAGTTGATTCTCTTCATACGCCCTGCCCCCATATCCAGAAGAGGAACTCTTTTCTAGATTTTCTAGAACAAATGATACTAGCTCCCTTTGTGGTGGAAGGCTGGACAGGCAGCACATTTGGGCTCTCGGGTAGAGGTGGAGTGGAAACAGAATAACTGGGGTCTGACCCCCCATCCCAGCTCTGGCCTGGCAGGCTCAGAGCTTTTGAACGTCTTAGCATCTGGGGCAGCTCCTAGGTGGGGGTGTGAAGCAGCTGGACAAAGGGGTCTTTGTGGCAGGCCTCCTGGCCCCACGCAAGGCCATTAATTGGGTCGCTGGTTTGGGGGGGGGCAGCTGCTCCCACCTCTCCCCCCTCCTTTCTCATTCCCTTCTGTCTCTCCTGTGGAAGTGGGTCAGTGGCAGGAGAAAGATTAGAGAAAGATCCTGAGGGAACCAGTTCTGCTCCTCCTGCTGTCCTCCACCTGGGCTGTATTTAGGCTTCTCTCACAGGTTTGAGGGGTGCTTCCAAGCCAGAGCTGGGATCCTGTGGGGAAACTCAATTCCATGTCCACTCTTTGCCCTCAGCCCTGGAGCTGACATCGTAGTCCCTGGGCAGTGCAAACAAGAGGCATATGAAGGGGATACAACTCACTGTCCACACTCCCTTTGAGCCCAACAAACTACCACACCTCTCTCCATGGGGACAGAGGGAGGCTAGAGAAGCCCGAGCAGGGAGATGGTTCTAAGCCACAATCGGTTATGGGGCCTTGGGCCTGTCTTAGACCCTCTCTGGGTCTCAGTTCCCCCACTTGCAAAATATCAAAATATAGTAGATGCTTCGTAAGTCCCTTTCATCTCCAATACTGCAGTCCTTGAATGTGGTTTCTGAAGAGCTGATGGGAATGGGGGTGGCTGAAAGGTCTGAGGGCCTCAGTGCATGTCTCCTGCCCTTTCACAGAGCTCCTAAGCAACTGTTCTCGGCTGGAATGCCAGCACCACTGTGTCCCCACACTCAATGGGCCCACCTGCTACTGCAACAGCAGCTTCCAGCTGCAGGCAGACGGCAAAACCTGCAAAGGTAAGTGAGAGAAGCGCTTGTATGCTGTTGGGGGAAGAGGGAGGCGGGGTCAGCGGGCCTGGCTGGGGTAGGAGAAAATTAGGCAGAAGGTCCCAGAGAAGAGGCATGGCTACATGCCCTGTATAGCTTCCAGGCATGACTGTGAGCCCATTTGCTTACACCAGACGTTTAAAAATTCATCTTAAAATTATGTAGGTCATATGTGAGTTTTCTAATTAAAAAAATTAAGACACAACAGATAAAACAGAAGTCTACTTTGACAAATCCTCTTCATTTCTGGTCCCTTTCTCATCTCTATGGAGGTCAACTCTGTTATCAGTTTGCTGTCTCTTTCCAGGGCTTTTCTGTACATCCATATACATGTATTCATGGAAAATTGCAGTGAGTGCACTGTCTATGTGTGTGTGCTCTCTTTTTACATAAAATTATCCTGTACATATCTGTTTTCAATTTTTTCACTTAGTACATTCTAGAGATTTTTCCATGTTAATATGTAGAGATAGATCTACCTCGTTCTTTTAAAAACCACTGTGATGTATGACTATTACCAGAGTTTACTTGGCCATCACCCTATTGATGAGTAAGATGTTCCCAATTTCTCTGCTACAAACAATGCAAACTTTTTTGCTTTAAATTTGCCTCTCTCAAATCTTTGTACAAACGCCACCTTCTTAGAGGGAGCCCTCCCTGGCCACTTCAAAATCATACCACCACTGCCTGTGTTCTCTTTCCCCTCTCTCTGCCTAATAGTTTTCCATAGTACCAGTCACTTTCTAGTGCACTAGCACCTCAAAAAATAGAATTTATCTTTTTGTTCTATTTATTATTGTAATAAGCAGTATTTCATTTATTATCAGAATTTTAAGCTTTATGAGGACAACAGTTTGAATTTATTTTATTCACTGATGTTTCCCCAGTGTCTAGGACATTACTGACACCTAGTAGGTACGAAATAAATATTTTCTGAATGAATGAATGATGTGCACATATGTGCATATTTCTCCAGGGCAGGTTCCAAGTCCAGACTTGCTGTGTGAGTCTGCACATTTCTTGTTAAAAGATTCTGTCACGTTGTCCTTCAAAGTAGCTATAGGGATGGACACATCCAGTAGTAGTGTCTGAGGGCACACTCTTCCCTGGAAATGACCATATCCTTGCCCTTTTCCCCACAGACTTTGATGAATGCTCGGTGTATGGCACCTGCAGCCAGCTCTGCACCAACACAGATGGCTCCTTCACTTGCGGCTGTGTGGAAGGTTACCTGCTACAGCCAGACAACCGCTCCTGCAAGGCCAAGAATGGTGGGTGGGGTCACGTGTGGCCAGAGTGCTAGGTGCCCTCAGTGCTGCTATGATGGAGAATGGCTTGTGGGGTCCTAGGATCCCTTGCTGCATTGACCCTCCTCTTCTCCATCTACAGAGCCGGTAGACCGGCCCCCTGTGCTGCTGATTGCCAACTCACAAAACATCCTGGCCACGTACCTGAATGGGGCCCAGGTGTCTACCATCACGCCCACCAGCACACGGCAGACCACAGCGATGGACTTCAGCTACGCCAATGAGACAGTGTGCTGGGTACACGTTGGGGACAGCGCTGCCCAGACACAGCTTAAGTGTGCCCGCATGCCTGGCCTGAAGGGCTTCGTGGATGAGCATACCATCAACATCTCCCTCAGCTTGCACCGTGAGTTTCCTGCTCCCAGCTTGAAGGGCGCAGAGCGAGGATGGGCAGGGGAGGTGGAGTCTGGTTAGGACAGAGACAGTTAGTTAGACGGGATGACCCCTGTCTGGAGCACGAGCCTAAACAAGAAGCCCCTGACGGAGGCCAGGGCGGGGGCTGCATGTGCTGAGGCCTGTTTGGGGCAGGGACAGAGTCAGGCTGTACTTTTCTGGCTCAGATTTGAGGAAGCTTTCAAAGAAGAAATGACTGATCAGTCTCTAGAGACCAGGGACTGTCCCTTCTCAGAGAGAGAAGTGTTGATTAGACCAACAAGAGGCATTCCTGAGGTGGGAGCCAGGGCAAGGGAAAGAGGGGCCTAAGGCCTGAGGAGCCTTGCTAGGTTGTGGCTGAGGGCAAAGCAGCCAGGGCCTGGCTGGGTCTGTCTTCATGTCCCATCCTTTCCCTTCGGGATGTCGCCAGAATAGACCTTCTGCTGCAGCATGGGTGGGGATCCTGGGGCAGTTTCTGGGGGACTTTGCAGCAATGGATGAGGCTGAAGGAGGAGCGGTGAGTGCTGGGGACACCTGAGTGTTTTAGGATACCCCAGATGTTCCCATTTGGGCTCCCTCCCTAGGCTGTACTTTGCTATCTTAAGAGTAGAGAAGGGAGGGATGTCGCTGGGGATGGAGCCAGGGCATAGATACACTGCTTGGAGCAGTCCCGCCCAGCTCAGATGCTGTTTTATAAACAAATAAAACATCTGGCATCATCACATTCCCCGGAAATGCACCACAGGGCTGAGGGACAGATGGGGCCCGTGGTTGATCTGACCCCCGGGGAGGGTAACTTGATCTGTGACCCTCAGTAAACCAGAGTTGCCTGTCTCTGCTTTGGTTTCTAATCTGCAAAATGGGTTTGAGGTTGTCTCATCAGATCAGATAACTCGAAGTGAAAGCAGAGGTAACCGGAGGACGGCATGCAAAAGGTTTAGGATCATGAACCTTGGGCCTGTCTAGATCCTGAAGTTCCTTCATGGGTCCCAGTGTGATGATCCCCACAGAAGGCAGAGACCACAGGAGGACACAGGGCTTCATTCTGGGGGGGGGAGCAGGGGTTCTTCTGAGAGCTCTTAGCCTCTATGGCCTCATCATACGGCCCACACCTCAGCTCCAGCTTCTGCAGAGCATCCCCATGGTGTCCTTGGGCTGTTGGTGACCAAGGGCCCCCTGTGACCAGACATATGTCCTCCTTGAAGTGCCTGGCTGGGGGCTGCCCCACATGATTGGCTGCGCTCTTGGGGCTGGGCATCTTCAGGGAACCCCATGGCAGGCAGGGTAGGATTGGGGCAAGATCCCATGAGCCATCTTCCCTCTCCCTGCTCCTTATCAATGGCCCCACCCAACATGCCTGTCTGGGCAAATAGCCCCGACAGTTCCCTCCCTGGCCTTGAGACCAGACCATGGTGCCCCGATGGGAACCTTCTCAGCTTTTGCTCTGGCCTGGGCCCCCTTCCTGCCTTCCTCCCCAGGAGAAGCAGGAAATAACCTCAGGCGGGTATCCCTCCCTTGGCAAACATAGCCTTGCCTCCCAGTCTGCTACATCCATTGGGCCCGTCTGGGGCAGAGTCCAAGATGCCAGAAGAGAGCAAAGTTCTGGGGAGAAATGCTAGTGGGGTGAAGAAGTGGGTTCCTCTTGCTCCAGTCTCTGTCCCTTCCTCCCTGCCCTGCCCCCACCCCACACCCCATGCCGCCTGAATGTCTGGCTGTCACCCTGAGGATGGTTGTTTTGCTCTTATCCCACAAACTAATTATGGGCCCTGAGCTGAGGATGTAGGAAGTGTCTCTCCCCTAGTGCCCTCCCCTCATCCCCAGTTTATCCCACCTTCCCAGGCGTGAGAGGCTGAATGGCCTGCCCTGGTGTGCAGGGTGGCTGGTCCCAGGCATTCACCTGTGCAGTGGGCTGCTGGCCTGTAATTAGCTTCCCAACAGGGATGAAGAAGAAAGGTTGCTGCTTTCTCCTGCTTTCTCTCTGCCCTCTGGGGGAGCCATCCCTGCAATCATCCCTTTCTTGGCTGTGACTGTGACCTCCATCAGACCCCTGGGCTAAGCCCCGTGCAGGAGGGAGGAGTCTGACAATGAAGAGGTACTGGGAGCCCAGAAGTCAAAAGATCAAGAGAAGCGCATCTGCTGGTGTGGGAAGAAGGGGGAGCCTGCCCCAAAGAAAACTTTGGATACAGAAATAGAATAGAAAGAAGGAAGGAGGCCAGGAAGTGAGCCTGTTTCACATGGGTCCTGGGGCCAGACCTGCTCTGAGTTCTGAGAGTCCTAGAGGGCCCCATCCAAGGCTCTGGGGTGGCTGGTGGTCAGTGCAGCTTCTAGGAGAGGCTTGTGGAGTAGACTCAGGACTGAAGCTCCTGCTTCTTCCTGTCCTGATCCCCAGCTCCTTCCCTTTGCCTGTACTCAAGAGTGGGGGACATCCACTGACCGATACCCCCAGCATTCTGAAAGGTGTGTCTGTACACTTTTTTCCCTTACCCGAGCCTGGGCTGCTGACCTCCTCCCCCAGCCCCAGTGCCTTCACTGCCCTGGATTGGGGGGATCCCTCCCCCACCCTCATGGGATGTTTTCCCCAGGCCCCTCCTCCCCTCTGCTACTGTCCCTGCAGGATGGGAGGTCCCCGAGGAATCTGGTTTCATGAGGATGAGTGCCTGAGAAGACCCTTAGAGAGGACCAAGGCCTGCTCCTCGGTTTTTAATATTGCCTTTCCCAAAGCAAAAATGCCTTGGTTTCAGGTTGCACATAGATGAGCATTTTTTAATTATTGTAGTTATGTTTTTATTTAATACTCATTAGGAAACTCCTGTAACTAGTATATCAAATCTGTGATTATTTTAAAAGGTTTTATTTATTTATCTTTAGAGAGAGAGAAAGGAAAGGAGAAAGGGAGGAAGAGAGACATCGATCAGTTTCCTCTCACATGTGCCCCAACTAGGGACTGAACCCACAACCTAGGCATGTGCCCTAACTGGGAATTGAACCGGCGACCTTCTGGTTTCTGGGATGACGCCCAACCAACTGAGCCACACCAGTCAGAGCTCAAATCTATGATTTTTTAGATTGTTTAGGATGCAGCAAAATAAGTGAGTCGATTTAAAGAAAAATAGTAGGTAAATAATAATACAACTGTATATAACCATGGTGAGCATTTTGAAAATTATACACAAAAGAGTGAAGTTCTAGAACCTGGGGTCAACAGGCCTGGAAGTACCACAGCCAGGCCTAGCATACATACCCTACCACCTACCTCTGACCACCCTCCTGCGGAACCTTAGGCCCTGCCTAGTCCCCTGCAGGGATGCCACTGGGCTGGGCTGGAGGTCAAGTCTCTCATTCTAACCCCAGCCCTGCATTGCCTAAGCTGAGCTCCTCTGACCTGTCCTCCCTTCAGTTTTGAGGATATTTCCACTGTAGAAAGAATGAGGCCAGACTGCAGGAATGAGGTCCTGAGAAGGTGTGGTGGGGGTTGGGGGTGGGGGTGGTGAGGGGAGGTTCGAAGTTTGCAAATAGAGGCCTTGAAGGAAATAAGGTTTGCTGAGGTAACTTAGTTTCTGACTGTGTATGAGGGGATGCTCTGGAGGGGGCGCTCTGCATTCCCAGGGTTTCCTACCCTGAACTCTGCTGCATGGGGAGGAAAGGTAGGCAGGGAGGCGCCGACAAGGCCCCCTAGGCTGCAGGCAGCAGGGTTGCGAAATGGGTCCCCAATTCCAGCTGGCCAACTTCGCTTTTCCTTTCCCTCCCTCGTGTGTGTGTGTGTGTGTGTGTGTGTGTGTGTGTGTGTGTGTGTGTGTGTGTGTGCGTGCGTATGCTCACATTTAAAATCACAACAGGAAATGGGGTAGTGATTTGTCTACAGAGAAGGCAGAGAGGGAGCAAAGGGCACCTCCTCTGAATCTGTGATAGACTGGCTGCTGCAGCTGGAAGGGGAGCTGGCTTTCTACTGTACCCCAAGCCCTCTCAGCCCCCCGCCCCATGCCCATGGAGCACTTACAGACTTGATGTATGAGAGCCAGCCACACCCTTCCTTGGTCTTTCTTACCCACAGGGTGTCAGAATATTGAGGGGCTCTTGCCACCACTCTCTTTGGCCTTGGGCCCTCTGCATCTTGGTTCTTCGGCTTCCCATTCTCATTCTGAATTTTCTAATCCTTTAACAGTCCTCCTTTCCTCTCCCAGGCCAGGGACAGCACTGTGTCTCTGGCACAGCTCCAGCCCTGCCCTCTTCTCCCTTGCTGTCTCCTTGAAGTTGCCTCTCCACCCAGTCTGCTCGCAACACCCCCCTCCCTACTGTTTTCAAGCCAAACGAAGTAACTTATGCAACAGAAATGTGTTTTAGAGCCCAGCAAGGATTTCTCCACAGCAGGAAAGACGCTGAGTTAGAGCTGCAGAATCCAGGCATCTCATCCCTCGGATCAGGACTGCATACTTTGTGGACCTGGGCCAGGCAAGGGAAGGAAGCAGGGCACACCCCCCCAGGTGGAATTACAAGCAGGAAGGGGGGCCCAGGGGACAGAGGTGACACTATGCGGCTGAGCCCCAAACTTGTTGGTAGAACAAGAAGTGTTGAAGTCAGGACCTGGCAAGAAACAGGAGCGCGAGGCCATGCCAGTTAGCAATGTTTGTGCCAGGCCCCAGACTCTTGATCATCTCCCCAGCCCTTTCCCAACCCTCCCAAGCAGGGGGATTACCAGACAGATGTCTTCTCCCACCATCTTGGGCATCCAGAGGCCAGAGAAGGAGGATTCTGGCAGTAAAAGGGAAGGGAAAAAGTGATGCCCCGACTCTGAGACAACTGAGTGAGGACTCAGTACTCAACAAATATTTGTTGAATGAATCAGTACATGTGTGTCAGGAGCTGGGGACAAAGATGAAAGACAGTGCCTTGGCCTCTTGATACTTGTAGTCCGGTAAACAGGCTGTGATAAAAGGAACAACTGGGGCTATGGGAGCCTGTGAACTGCCCACCTGGAGGGTCCACCTTCAATCAAGAGGCTACAGGGCTGTGGCTGGAGGCACAGACGGTAACTTGGTGGACAACATAGGGACAGGTAGGGTGGAGGTAAAGGAGGACCATGGTACAAACCACAGCTCCCACTTAAGGCATGTTTATTGTCTGCCAGGCCCTGTGCTATGTGCTGTTAATGCATCATCCCATTTTACAGATGACTAAACTGAGACTCGGAGATATTCAGTAACTTGCGCATAGTCCCGCAGAAGGTGATGCAATGATGATTCAAACCCAGGCTGGGCCCAGGGCAGAGCAGAGTGATGAAGGACGTGGGGAGGTTCCTGAAATAAGAGCCAGATGCAGTGTGTTCCCTGAGGTTATGGTTATGGTTAGTGGGATTCCTCTTCCTCACCCAGGGCCCTTGCACCCTATCCTATAATCTTTGGGTGTGTGGATGTGTTGGGGATATGTCCTCAGGGCACAGACTCCCTTCCTTCCCCAGATATATTTTAGGGAGAGTGACTGGAATCCTGTGGCTGAAGCTAGGGTCTTCTTGGGAATGGGGTAGGGCCTGTTGTTTTGGGAAAGGCAGTCACTGTTTAGGAAAATGCCTCTTGAACATTGAGAATGATTGAGAAGTTGTGAAAAACTGAAGTTGTGGGGAGTGCAGAGTGCAGAGCATTGGGGTTGGGGTGTAAGGAGGGCTCAGCACTTACACACCCCAGGTCTATTTTGGGGCCTGGAACTGAAAGTTCTTTGCGACATTGCAGGCAGTCTGCAGTCTATCCTCTGATGTCTCATCTCCCTCCCGGCTTCCTATAGGAGTTGCCTTCTCTATACTGGAATCCCTAACTCCTAGGACTCCAGACCACCCCCAAATTCCTCCCACAACACAGCCTCTCTCCACCCAGGTTTCCCTGAGACTCTCCTGTCCTCAGGACTCGGGGCCTTTGGCCAGAGCCCTTCTGGAGGGTGTGCTGGGGTGAGTCAGCCCGAAGAAGGCTGGACCATGAAGGGGCAGCTACCCTCTGGGTTTGTGGGGCCAGAATGCTCAGGTCCTCTGGGCTCAACTCCAGGACTTTGCTTGCCCCCCCATCCCCACCCCTGTGCCACCAACAGAGGGAAGTTGCCCATCACTGCCTGGGGGGGGCCGGGAGAGAAGGCACCCTCTCCCAATCTGAGCCCATCTCTATGCTGCCCTTGGAATGGTGTGAGTGGCCGAACACATGTGTGTGCATGCGAATGTGTGCGTATGTGTGGTGGGGCGGGCAGAGGAATCTGGACTTGAGGGGAGAGGAAAATAATGTGGTGGAGGGGGGTTGGATAACAAAGGATTTTTGCTTGCAACTAATAGTCTCCAGCTGCAAAAATACCAAAGTGGAGGCCAGACCGGGCTGGGGACTCTAGTTCTTGCCAACTCCTTACCGGCCTGCTGAGTGGGGCCCTGCCTGGCCTTCGGGAGGTGGAAGGAGAGATCAGCCAAGGATAAATATCTGAGAGCAGGATGGTCCCTTTGCCTTTCTTCTTGGAACTGGGAGGGAAGGCAGGCCAGGAGGGAGGCCCGGAGGTCAGCCACCTCCTGAGGCGGGGTGGGGGGTGGGGTGGGGGGGTGGGGGTGGATGATTGTGGACTTGCACCTGGATGTGGGGTGAGGGTGTGGGGGGGCATTAGATCTCTTCAAGTTTCTTCCTCCTCCCCTCGAGGCTGAGGGAAGGGCGGGTGGGGAGCAGGGCAGGGTGTTGCCAGCCCTGGAGCTGGGTAGTGACTCAGGCAAGCCTCAGGGAGCTGGAGAGGAGGACACAGCTGCACCAGCTGGTACAGGGAAAACAGCTTCAAATGATGAAGTTTGTCTATGTGCCAGCAGCCCCCAGACCACCACCATGCCCACCAAGTAAAGGGCACAGAGTCCTGTTTGCCTTTCAGCTACCCTGCTAGCTGCCTGGGGCTGAGAGCAGGTCCCTCCCCTTTGGAACTCTGGTTTCCTCTGGAGGTGGCCCAGCAGCGTTCATGTTAATCTGTTTTCTCTGTGGTGACAGTGTGGGGGGCATTTTGATCACCTTACCCCTGCACTGGGCCCTCTTCCCGCTTTGCCTGGGCTGTTCTACCCCTCTGTCCACCCATGTCAGCTCCGGGCCCAGAGGAGAGAGTGGCTGGGTTCGGTGCATCAGCACTTACAGAGGTAACTCGTACCTGTGACCTTCTCTAGTCACCTTGGAGTGAGGTTCAACAGGGAGGACCTGAAGAGGAAACTAGTTTGATGAGAGCCTTAAATTGGCTCTTCCCTGAACCTCCCCCACTCCCCGCGCCCAGCCTAAGTCCTGTGACCGTGAGTCAGTGTCAAAGCCCAGCCAAGTTCCTTGGGAGCCATGTTCCTGTTCCCTTTGCCCCCCACCCCACCCACTGTTAGGAAACAGACCCTGAGTCCCTGTGGGGAGGGGAAGGTTTAGGGAGGACTTGAGCTGCGTGTCCAGCTGTCACATCTTCAGCTCCGTGGGGGCAGAATAATCCCCACTGTGAAGAGCGTGAGTAGTGGGGGTGAGTTTCAACCAAGGGCAGGCCATCCAGAGATTTCTTTTGGGGGGAATTGGTAGAGGTGGAATGCAGGGCGGGGATCCCAGGGAGTCACTGTTCTGGAAATTTCTGTTTGCAAGAGGCACTGCTGCTGAGGGTGGTAGTTGGAGGAGGCAGTGGTGGACCAGAGCCAGAGGGTTCTGGAGAGCAGAGGCCTGGAGGTCAGCAGGGGTCACTGTCCAAAGACTCCCTGCCTTCTAGACTTCCAACTACCCTCATCCTACCCCTACTCTCTTTCACCCTTTTTGGCCTCTTGCGTCTTCTCCAGACCCGTGGTGTGGACTGAGTGTGGCACTGACCTCCATCCTCCTCCCACACAGGCACCCTTCTGAAACTCCCCTTCTCGTTCAGCCATGCCTCCATTTGCCTTCCAAGTCCTTTGATGGCCCCCTCTCGTGTGCCCCCTCTCCTCCAGCCCTCCCTTACATGAGGAAATTGAGCAATAGGGACATTGAAGAAATGGGAATGGGGATGAATAGAGGAAGTTGGCCCCTGTCACTGGTCCCAACCTTTGGCCACCATAGACCTTCCCTTTTCCATCCATATGGACCCCATATTTTGGCATTCTTTTTTCTCAGCTTGGGTTTATTGATAATTGCCTTGCTTTTCCATTTTTAAAAGTCATGCAACATGTAACAGCTTCCAGCCAGTGCTCTGGCTAGCATGCGATAATTCAACTTACCATATATGAAAGTCCAGCCAAAAATAAAAATGTGTGTGATGTTTTAATTAGCCTGAGTGCTCATATCTCAAGTAAAAGCAGTTTTTTGAAAAACAACTGAAATGAGTTAGGGAATCTGTCCTCACTGTTTTTGGGGACTCCAAGAAGATGGGCTTCAAGGAGGAGCTGGAGTTAGGGAACCTTGTCAGTCAACCAACCAGCCAACACTTACCCAGGGCCTGCTGTGTGCCTACCCTGACTCAGCATGGGGAGCAGGGCTGTGTGGGAAGAGACTCAGAGACTTCTTCTTGGAGAGACCAGATAGGTGGAAAGATGGCAAAGATCACAAGGCAAAATGAGCCACTGCTGTAACTCCCATAAGAGCTCACGGAAGAGAGACAGCTGAAGCCTGGGTGGTGAAGGAGGGCACCCCAGAGCAAGTAGGCTTCCAGTAACGGGTCGTGCACTAGAAGAGGATGGGCATGTCTGTGGGAGGACCTCCCCCCATAGTTCTTTTTATTCACACTCTCCAGATGTAGAGCAGATGGCCATTGACTGGCTAACGGGCAACTTCTACTTTGTGGATGACATCGATGATAGGATCTTCGTCTGCAACCGAAACGGAGACACATGTGTCACTTTGCTAGACCTGGAGCTCTACAACCCCAAGGGCATTGCACTGGACCCTGCCATGGGGTAAGAGGGGCAGACAGGAGCTCTGTCCTGGAAGGGGGAAGGCAGAGACTACAGTGAAAGGGTGGGTGTCCAATATCCAGAACCCTTTTAATGTGCCGTCTGCCCATAGGAAAGTGTTTTTCACTGACTATGGGCAGATCCCAAAGGTGGAGCGCTGTGACATGGATGGGCAGAACCGCACCAAGCTGGTCGATAGCAAGATTGTGTTTCCTCATGGCATCACACTGGACCTGGTCAGCCGCCTCGTCTACTGGGCTGACGCCTACCTGGACTACATTGAGGTGGTGGACTATGAGGGCAAGGGCCGGCAGACCATCATCCAGGGCATCCTGGTGAGGGGGACTCCTTCACAGGTGGCATTGGGGGAGGGCAATATGGTAGCTCGGTAGCCCCGAGCCCTCTGGAGGTCCGGGGAAGGGTGGTCATGAGCACTTAGGGGAAAGGACAGGATATGGCTTCCACTCTCACGGGAACAGCCATTTTAGAGACAGCCTTTACTTTCTTCTCATTTGCTCCTTACACCAGCCCCTTGGAGATGAGTAAAGTACATAGATGACTCAGTCCCCTTTAGACAGATGAAGTAGCAGGGTTCAGGAGGTTTAGTGGCCTGCCTGAGGTGACAGAGCTGGGAAAAAGCCCTGGAACCTAGTCTAGAAGCCCCATCAGCTCAAAGGTGGCCCTCCATTCTGGGATAGTTAGGGTGACCAGTCATTTCGATTTATCCGGGACTGTGCTGGTGTTAGCCCAGAAGGACCCACGAACCAGCAAGCCCATTAGCCTTGGACGAAGTGGAACGTTGGGTACCGTAGATCAGTTATATGTGCAGCGGGGGCTGTTACAGGGCTTGCTTAGGGCCAGTCTGTCCTCTCAACCCTCCCAATGCTGGGGGCTGGAGTTGGGCCAAGTATGTTCTCTGTGGACAGTGTTTAGTCCCCCGTTCCAGTTTAGTCCCGAATCCTGCCATCATCTGCTGTGTGTCTGATTCTGTGGGGGATGTGGTCCCTGCCCTCAAGGGATTTGAGCAGAGTAGGTGGAGTAAGTCCACAAATCATCAGTCAGTGCACAACAGCCAGAGAGATGGAGTGTGGAAGGAGAGACCATCTCTGGTTAGAAGATTCCAGAAGCTCTTCAAAGAGATGCTCTGTGGAGGATGAAAGGGATAACAACAAGCAAAGATCACAAAAACAGGATAGTCCAGCCAGAGGAGAAGTGAAGCATGGAGTTAAGACAGCTATGGAATGAATGTGGGGGTGCAAGTCATGGAGTTTGGATGGGAAGCTGAGGGGCTCTGCAGAGGCTCAGGCAGGATTTCTCTCTCTTGTGCTGACCATTCCTCCTGCCCATCTCAGATTGAACATCTGTATGGCTTGACCGTATTTGAGAATTATCTCTATGCCACCAACTCGGACAATGCCAACGCCCAGCAGAAGACAAGTGTGATCCGCGTGAACCGCTTCAATAGCACTGACTACCAGGTCGTCACCCGTGTGGACAAGGGTGGCGCCCTCCACATCTACCACCAGCGACGTCAGCCGCAAGGTGAGTGGGGCTCCACAGCCCTTCCAGGGACCCTCTGGTGGGAACCTCTGATTCTCTCATATTATGAGTGCTTCTCCTAACCATCCACTCCAGACTATGTGTCCCCCAGCCCCTCAGCTTCTCGGCCAGCCCCTTCCTGCCCTCAGCCCCCAGGGAGCCCTTTCCCCCTTCTACTAAGGACACAGAGTGCCCCTCCCAATCCCTGGCTGGTCTAACGGAGAAACACCTGGCCAAGGGCGACCGTGTGACTCTCCCTGGCCACAGCAGCCCCCACCTGAGTGGCTAGGTTGTGGTGCGGCAGAGGAGTTCCAGTCCCGTGGCTTCTAAACCCTCCAGTGGGACACTGGGCACAGAGACCTCAGCAGGAGGGAAAGTGGGCAGACTTCCCGAAGCCTTCTCAAGGCTGAGGCACAGGGTCTCTGAGGGGTCCTGACCAACTCTCCACTCTGCCCCCAGTGAGGAGCCACGCCTGTGAGAACGACCAGTATGGGAAGCCAGGTGGCTGCTCTGACATCTGCTTGCTGGCCAACAGCCACAAGGCACGGACCTGCCGCTGCCGCTCTGGCTTCAGCCTGGGCAGTGATGGGAAGTCATGCAAGAGTGAGTGACGGGGCAGGGTGCACGTGCCTGCTGGGATGGGGTGAGAGGGTGTCCTTATCTGCCTCCCCATAGCCCTACTACTTCTGTTTGAGATGCAGAGAAGTTAAGGAACTTCCCCAAAGTTTCTCCACTAATGCAGGGCCGTGACAGAACTTGAACCCACATCTGAAAACAAGGTTTTTTCCCACTATCCTACTCCAGCTCCATCAAAAACTGTAAACTGACCCCCTTCTCCCTCCCTCTTTTCCTTCTTTCCTTCCTTCCTTCCACAAGTAAGCAGTGAGCATGTACTATGTGTCTGGCACTGTCCTAAAATAAGAATTCAGCAGTGAACAGGTAGCTGTCGTCTCTGTCCTCCAGGGGCATATAGTCTGACAAGGAGACAGACAAACAAGTAAATATAAAACTTCAGGTGGTGGTAGGTGTTAGGAAGAAAGTAAATGGAGAATAGAGTTAGTGATGACATGAGGGCTCCAGCTGAGAGAGTGCAGGTGGGGAAGATCTCTGCAGAGGTGGAATTTGAGCCTAGCGATCTGTGAAGTGAGGAGGAGGAGATACCTGAAGGAAGAGCATTTCTGGCAAAAGGGGTCAACAGTGCCAAGGCTCTGAGGCCAGTGTGAGCTTGGCAGCTTTTGAGCAGAGAAGTGACATTATTTGATTCACGTTTGTAAAAGCATTACGCTGGCTACTAGGTGGAGGGTGGGCAGCAGGGATGTGGCAAGAGGCTATTTCTGTGGTGTCGACAATAAGTAATATGACTCAGATTAGGATGGTAGCAGAGGAAGTGGTCAAAAGTGACCAGATTCCAACATATTTTGAAGATGCTCCTTTTGGGCCACTAAGTTCACTACTGAGCAGTGCACTTAACTGAAAACATGCTACTTGCTACACTTGCCCCATTTCCCACCCCTAGAGGACAGGTAAAACCCCCCACCCCCGGACGTTGTCCCCTAAGCCTTATGTGTTTGTGTGTCTGTCCATGTCACCCAGAGCCTCTGCTGCCCCACAGCCCCTGACCCAGTGTAGCTGGGCATTGCAGCCCCTCGGGCCACTGCCCCTGAGGCGGGGTGGTGGTCGTGTGTGGTCCTGCATGCATGTGTCTGACTTTGTGCCTCTGTCTGTGCCTGCCCTAGAGCCAGAACACGAGCTGTTCCTTGTGTACGGCAAGGGCCGGCCAGGCATCATCCGGGGAATGGATATGGGAGCCAAGGTTCCAGATGAGCACATGATCCCCATCGAGAACCTCATGAACCCCCGGGCCCTGGACTTCCACGCTGAGACTGGCTTCATCTACTTTGCCGACACCACCAGCTACCTCATTGGCCGCCAGAAGATTGATGGCACTGAGCGGGAGACCATCTTGAAGGATGGTAAGGGCCCCAGAAGTGGGAGGTCGCGGATAGGACTCCCAAGGGACGTCACCCACCTAGGATGGGAAGTGATTTGGGGCCTAGGCCTTTCTTTCCTGGTGCCCTCTCAGCATGAAGAGTCCTGCTGACAGGCTGGCTGCGCTGGTTGGCATGGAGATGAGGGGATAACAGATTGACCCCTGTGTGACCCCTTCTTGGCTGAGCCAACAAGAGGCAGGAAGATGGATGGATTAGACAGCGTGGGCCGTCCTTGCCAGCCCTTGGGAAAACTCAGGGTCTCTTAGCCGTTGGCTCTGCGCCCTGGAGCCGTGTGTAGCACATAACCTGGGAGAGGCCTGAGGCCTCGAATCAGAGCAGGCACAGCGACACCCATGTACACACGCAGCGTCTGTGCTACCGAAAGCTGCGTTCTTACACATTCTGAGAAAATTGTGATTTTTTAAGAGAATTGATTTATTTTTAGAGAGAGGGGAAGGGAGTGAGAAAGAGAGGGAGAGAAACATCAATGATGTGCAAGAGAAACATGGATCGGTTGCCTCTCACACACCCCCAGTTGGGGACCTGGCCTGCAACCCAGGCATGTGCCCTGACCGGGAATTGAACCAGCAACCTTTTGGATCGCAAGTTGGCATTCAATCCACTGAGCCACACCAGCCAGGGATCTGTGTTGTCTTTGGAATGTCCATCTGCATGGAGGCTCTGAGCTGAGCTCTGCCCCTTCTCCGCCAGTGTCAGGAATTCCCACACTGACACTCAGGCCCCCAGGGTAGGAGTCCCTACCTGATTAACATCAATGACACCAGTTACCACCCTTTGCCCTGCTCCCCACCCCTCACCACAGTCAGAGAATCTCAGCAGTCAGCAATCATAAGACTGGAGAAATCAAAAGTAACTCCTCATCAGGAAAAGATTAGGGTTCCCTGTATCAGGGGAACTGCTATTTAAAGGACACTAGAGATGAAGCCTTTAGCTAAGTAAAAAATCACTTCCTAATTTATTCATTTTGTTAGCTCAGGACTTTTCAGCTTTGGAAAGTGGCGTCACACTTGTGCCCAGAGCACATTGCTTCAGCACTCCACCCTCGCTCAGGCCCAGACATGCCCTCACACGAGAGCCCACATCTGCCGCATAGGTGTGCTGGCTGCCCATGGGCAGTTTTGAGAGGCTTCGTGCCTCAGCACAGATTGGCAACACCAATGATCTTCCAGCTTCTTCCTCCAGCCTCCCACACCTGTCCTACCCACTGTCTTGGGCACAGAAAGGCTCCCTGCCCTCCCTACTAGCCAAGCTGCTCAAAGGTGCATGCCTCATAAGGGGCAGGGGCAGGCAGTTTTGAGCTTCCTCTGTGTCTCTCCATCGTTGCACTCTTCTCTCCCTGCAGGCATCCACAATGTGGAGGGTGTGGCCGTGGACTGGATGGGGGACAATTTGTACTGGACGGATGACGGGCCCAAAAAGACCATCAGCGTGGCCAGGCTGGAGAAAGCTGCTCAGACACGCAAGACCTTAATTGAGGGCAAAATGACACACCCCAGGGCCATTGTGGTGGATCCACTCAATGGGTGAGTCCTCCCGGGGCCTTGGGTTAGGTGGGCCAGGTGCCCTGTGGTCTCAGAAGTGGCGGAAGAGATGGAGAGTAAACGGGAGGGCCGCCTAGGTGGGATGCTGAGGCAAGAATGGGAAGCTGAAAGAGGATGTGGCCCTGTCTCCAGGACAATGGGAATGATGCCTTAAACACATACATAGAAATCTGATCCTGTCACTCCCAGCTCAGAGCCCTTCCCTGGCTTTCTTGCCCTTAGAGTGAGATCCACATTCCTTATCAGGCCTAGAGTCCTACAGGGTCTGCCTGCAGCAATTTTGACCTCATCTGCACCTTACTCCCTGACCTTGGAAGTTCTGTTTTCACTGCCCCTGTCTGTGCCTCAAACAGACACTGTGGAGTTTTCTGCCTCAGAGCTTCTGCCCTTGTAGTTCCTCTGCCTGGATTTCCTGCTCACTTGCAGATCTAGCTCCTTCTCAGCATTCACATCTCAGCTCAAACGCCACCTCCTCAGGCCTTCCTCACCTGCTGTCTGGTCATTCTCCATGCTATCACCTGCTTCTGTTCTTCCTGGTTCTTCCTGGCTTTTATCATTCTCCAATGTGTGAGACCCTTGGTTGACTTGGGTAGGGCATGAGCCTCAGGAGAGCAGGAGCCTTGGCTGCCTTGATCTTTTCTGGTTCCCAAGTGCCAGATTGTGCCCAGCTTGCAGTAGGCACTCATCAAATTCTTGTTGAATTGGAAGAATGAATGAATGAAATGTGTGGGACAGGGTTGAGCAGGGCAAGGAGGGCCCTGTGATGGGCTCTGGGACAACACATGTGGGATCACAGGGAGGCTCTTGATAGCAGCTCACATGGTGCTGACCAGTTGCTGCCCACAGGTGGATGTACTGGACAGACTGGGAGGAGGACCCTAAGGACAGTCGGCGAGGGCGGCTGGAGAGGGCCTGGATGGACGGCTCACACCGAGACATCTTTGTCACCTCCAAGACAGTGCTGTGGCCCAATGGACTGAGCCTGGATATTCCAGCCGGGCGCCTCTACTGGGTAGATGCCTTCTATGACCGCATTGAGACCATCCTGCTCAATGGCACCGATCGGAAGGTGGGTAGGTTTGCACCTGTGTGTGGGTGTTCGTAAGTGCATCATAAATCACTTTTGTGTGTGGATGAGGTTCTGTGTGTGTGACTGTGTGGGCATCTGTGTGTGGTTAAGCCTGTGGGCTTTCTGTGTGTGTACCTCTGTCCCATGGATGTGTACATCTGTGCACTTGTGTGTCTATGTGTTGTGTTGTTAGAGTGTATCCGTGACTGCATGTTATCTGCGAGCTGACCATGGTTTGGAATCCCCGGCACATGTCGGAAGGTGCTGCCCTCTGTGGCCTCTTAAACAGTGCTTTCTGCCTCCACCCCAGCTCCTCCTCACCTGGCACACTGCGCAGGGACCACCTCCTCTAGGATGTCTTCAGTCCCCACTTCTACCCTAGATTACCATGTCTTCCTAATTCCTTAGTGCCTACCACAGGTTGGCCTTTAATAAATCCTGGCAAATGCCTGTTGGATGAAGAAATGAATAGATGAGTTCTGGCTGTCTGCTCAGTACTTTGTATGTGTGTGATATGTGTGTGTTGGAGGGATGTGAAGGAAATGAATGGGCCCAAGAGAAGACTGTGTGGACAAGCTCGCCATTAGCCTCCTGCTGGGTTCAGGGTCTGGCACCTCATTCTATGCAAAGCTATCAGCCTTAGAGGCTCCCAGGCTAATGGAGGAAACAAGACCCACACCCAGGATATAGATAAAGAAGGTATAAAGCAGTGATCTCTCTGGATCTTCCTGAGTCCCCCTGTTTGTCTCTAGCTCCTTAGTAACCTCCCCTCCATTGCTAGATCGTGTATGAGGGTCCTGAGCTGAATCACGCCTTTGGCCTGTGTCACCACGGCAACTACCTCTTCTGGACTGAGTACCGGAGTGGCAGTGTCTACCGCTTGGAAAGGGGCGCAGGAGGTGCACCCCCCACCGTGACCCTTCTGCGTAGTGAGCGGCCCCCCATCTTTGAGATCCGCATGTATGATGCCCAGCAGCAGCAAGGTACCCCCTGGGGCTGGGATGGGTGACAGGGTGGGACCTAGATGGGGGGTGAGGCTCCCAGGAGGATGAAGACACTCTCCCTGGGATGCTAGGCTCTGACTTTTGAGGCTCCCCAAAAGAGAGACCCCCAACTCTTGCCCTTAGAGTGAGAAGGCTTGGTGTCCTAGAGGGTCTGCCAGCAGCTTGTTTGACCTCATCTGCACCTTCCTTCCTTATCTCCCTCCCTGCCCCATACCTACATCTGCTTTTCTTCAACATGCTATGGGCCTCTCAGTGTTTTTTCCCTTCCTGTCTCCTCACTTTATTTTTTCAAGATTTTATTTATTTACTTTTTTAGAGAGGGGGGAGGGAGGGAGAAAGAGAGGGAGAGAAACATCAATGTGTGAGAGATATACATGGCTGCCTGTCACACGCCCCCAACTGGGGACCTGGCCCGCAACCCAGGCATATGCCCTGACCCGGAATTGAACCGGCAATGCTTCAGTTTGCAGGCTGGTGCTCAATCCACTGAGCCATGCCAGCCAGGGCTGTCTCCTCACTTTAATGCATCTGCTCCCTTCTCTTCTCAATTTTCCTCCATCCCCTGTCCTCCCCCTCCTCTCCTGACCCCTCCCTGTGGCCCTCCTTCACAGTGGGTACCAACAAATGCCGGGTGAACAATGGTGGCTGCAGCAGCCTATGTCTGGCCACCCCTGGGAGTCGCCAGTGTGCCTGTGCCGAGGACCAAGTGTTGGACGCAGATGGTGTCACTTGCTTGGGTATGAGGGGCCCAGCTGGGGTGGAGGTCAGGAAAGCCGATCCCAACAGGAGGAGGCCATGGGTCCACTTAGAGGTGAAGGAGGCAAAGAGGGCCCTGTTGGGGCAATAGGATGTGGGGGGTGGGGCAAGAGAAGGCTCTGGGGACCAGGAAGGAGGGATGAGAGGGATGTGAGAGGGCTCGAAGATTAGGGGATACTGATGAGCAGGACAGCTATGGAAAGAAGAAAATAGTCTTTTACGTTTATTTCTCCATTATTAAAGTAATATAGCAATAGTTCTAAGTATTAGAAATTAAAGAAGAGAAGAAAAAAGCCCAAATCTGACCCACAAACCCCACTGTATTGTTAGCATTGTGATAAATTGAACAGCATCCTTTTTTTGTTGGGTGGGTTATATGGTTGGTTTTTACGAAGCTGTAATCATACTGTATATAAAATATCTTCTGCCCTTATGAGTTCATGTGTTATAAGTATTTCCTGTGTTATTCTTGCATTATTTTAAATAGCCTCATTTTTAAAATAAAAGTAGGTCACGCTCATTACAAAAGGAAATAAATAAACATTACAGAAAATAGAAGGAGAAAGTACAAGTCACCCAGATACCACCACCAATTGATACCATTGTTACCATTTGGAGACCATCTTCCCAAACATTTCTCTACTCATTTACCTTTCTTAAACAGAATGATGCTGCACATACTGTTCTGTTTCCTGCTTTTGTCACATGACAGGATGTCATGAATACATAAGCAGAATTTTAAAAAATATTTTATTTATTTCTTTTTAGAGGGAGGGGAAGGGAGGGAGAAAGAGAGGGAGAGAAACATCAATGTGGAGAGAAGCATCAATCAGTTGCCTCTCACACGCCCCCAACTGGGGACCTGGCCCACAGCCCAGACATGTGCCCTGACTGGGAATCAAACCAAGACCTTTTGGTTTGCAGGACAACACCCAAACTACTAAGCCACACAGTCAGGGCTGTAAGCAGAATTTTTAATGGCTGAAATAGATTTCATTTAATAAAAGTTCCATAATTTACTTAACCACTTCTCTACTGTTGAATGGTTAGTTGTTTCCAGTTTTTTGTTGTAATCACAGCCAAGATATATTGTGCAGACCATGTACTAGGCATGGTTATAAGCAATTCCCATACAGTAACTTATTTATTCCTTAAAATATTCCTGTAGGAAGGATATTTTTATTATTCCCAATTTACAGGTGAAGAAATTGAGGCCCAAAGTTAGAGGAGGGATATGAACCCAGATCCCATTTCTCTCTCTCTTTCCTTAAGATGTTATTTATTTATTTTTAGAGAGAGGGGAAGGGAGGAAGAAAGAGAAGGAGAGAAACATCGATGTGTGAGAGAAACATTGATTGGTCTCATATGCGCCCCTACCAGGGACCAAACCTGCAACCCAAGCATGTGCTCTGACCAGGAATTGAAACGGCGACCTTTTGCTTTGCAGGACAACACTCAGCCAACTGAGCCATGCCAGTCAGGACTAGATCCCATTTCTCAATCACCCTCTCTGCTATTTCTCATGCCTTCATGCCTTCCCATATTCTGGGTGGGTTCCTTACAGTCGAATCCCGGAAGTGCACATGGGTCAGTGAGGCCTTAGTGCACAGCTAAGAGTGAGTGTCTGAGGCAAGGTGGAGGCAAGAGCAGTGGTGGAGAGAGAAATTGAGTGGCAAGGGTAATGGAAAGATTCTCTACATGGGCTTTGAAATCACCAAGAATTAAAGCAGGAGTGATTTTGGCGAAAGTGACACTGAGCCAGGATCTAAAACCCTTAAGGATGATAGGGAGTGGCTGGGGTCCTAAAGACACAGGGGTTGGGATGATCTGGTAGAATGACAGTCAACATGGATGTTTCAGAGGGAGGGAGAAGCGTAGGGGAGCAGTAGCGAGCAGCAAGGTGGACACCTCAGGTCCAAGGGCCGTGAGAGAGAAAATAGCCATACCCGGGGCCCATGGGAAGGTTCAAGGAGTCAAGTAGGGACGAGAGATGGGTCAGAAAGGGGTTGCACAGAGCTCTAAGGTCCAGGGACAGGGCCTGGCGTGGGAGTCCTGGGCTTCATGAGATTACTGGTACAAACACAAAGGATGGAGAGTTGACTTCTAATAGCCTAAGGCAGATGGGGTTGTGAGATGTGAGTGCCAGGTAACAGAAGCCCGGAGCCTGCAGAGTTCTGGGGCCTGTTTTCACTCCTGTTGGTGCATCTGTGAAGAAAGAAGTCCAGGGACCAGGGCAGGGCCCTGAAGATCCCAGAGACACCTTCCACGGAACAGTTTGTGGAAATGGCAGGGTGGCGTGAGGAGTGCTCTGCTCAGCGGGCACCGGAGTATGGGGGGCTCTGCATATTCTGAGGCCAATCTGAGGGACAGGACATGTTAGAGCAAACATCAGCCTGTGGCTCGAGAGATTTGCGGTTTCCTTCCAGATAATTTGTTCCTGAAGAATTACATACTAGGAAAATTTACCATGTGTATTATTTTTAAATAACAAAGCAAGCAAAGTACAGGGGCCTTAGCACCTGACCCACGATCTGGGTCTGACTTTCCCCCTCACACCCCTGTGGTGCCCACAGCGAACCCATCCTACGTGCCCCCACCCCAGTGCCAGCCTGGCGAGTTTGCCTGCGCCAACAGCCGCTGCATCCAGGAGCGCTGGAAGTGTGACGGAGACAACGACTGCCTGGACAACAGTGACGAGGCCCCAGCCCTCTGCCGTGAGTCACCTGTTCCCCCTGTTGGGCGATGGGCCCACAGGGCAGCCTGTTGGGAGAGCAGGGCCTGCCCTCTCGATGACCTCTGATCTGTTCCCTCCCCAGATCAGCACACCTGTCCCTCAGACCGCTTCAAGTGCGAGAACAACCGGTGCATCCCCAACCGCTGGCTCTGTGACGGGGACAACGACTGTGGGAATAGTGAAGATGAGTCCAATGCTACCTGTTCAGGTGTGGAACAGGATGGAGCACACTGGGCATCCCTCAGTCAGGGAGGCAGTGTAGCGGGAGCCAGGCTTGGGAAGGCAGCAGGGCCTGAAGGGAAAGAAAAGAGTGCGGGGCATTGGAGCAGAGAGGGTGGAGCCCCAGGTAGGAGGAGTGGGGTGCTGTCCCCTTCTGCTGAAGGACAAGGTTGGCTGGAGGACTGAGCCTGCAGGGAACAGAACGTGGCTCTGGATGGGAGCTAAGAGCAAGGCAGGGTGGATTGTCTCCTTGAAGGATACCACAGGCCCCCCTAGAGATGAGGTGATACTGCCACTGTGGGACCATATGGTGGTTTTAAAGTTCTCTGAGAGAAATGGCCATGAAACCCGCGGGAAGACTTCCTGTTACACAGAGAATAGTAGAAAAGGAAAGGAAAACTAAGAAAGGCGGACAGCACGCTGAGCACTCTCACCCGTTCCTGTCCCCAGCTCGAACCTGCCCACCCAACCAGTTCTCCTGCGCCAGTGGCCGCTGCATCCCCATCTCCTGGACATGTGACCTGGATGATGACTGCGGGGACCGCTCTGATGAGTCAGCCTCATGTGGTAAGAGGGACAACAGGAAGGCCAGGCTGGCACAAAGGAGATGACCCGTGTGAACATCCCCGGGGGGCAGGAGGTTTAGAAAGACCCTGCAAGTTAGTACTATGTGGTCTTGAGCAAGTTACTTAATCTCAGTGGCCACTGTGCATTTTCATCTGCAAAGTGGGGATAATAATAGCACCTATATCACAGCGTTGATGGGGGGGCGGTTCATTCAGGCACGAAAAACACTCAGCACAGGGCCCCCTTGGCAACTGCTAGCTTTAAAAGAGGATGCTCAGCAAGCGCTCCCTCCCAGGACCACACCCACACCTTTCCCCTCCCCCCCATCACCCTCAGGCGTGAGCATCTCCTAAACTCTTAAGGGTCACCACAAGACTTGCAACCAGGGGACCATGAGCAGCGGCAAGCAGCTTGTTTCAGGCTCACCCCCTGAGCCTCTCTCCAAACCCCCTTTCTCTCTGACTCTCCAGTGAGCTGACAGCAGCCCCTCCTGGGCTCCTTTCTCTCTCATAACGTTTCCAGGGAGCCAAAGTAGCCCCACCTAGGCTCTCTCCTGTTGCTTCTTCTATCCTAAACCCTTTAATAAACATATTCTCAAAATAAAAGTAAATACATAAAAAGAGAGCGCTCAAGGAGGTAGGGAGAGAAGGGCAGAGTTCCAGGCGGAGGCTTTGCTGCTTAGCCTCCTCTCCCTTGTCTGGCTGCGCTAAGGGCTGCTGGTTACAAGAGGCCCCCTGCACCTACCTGCTTGGTACTCTGATGCTGTGTAATTTGAGGGCCCTACTCAGTTCCACTTTCTTCCTGACAGCCTATCCAACCTGCTTCCCCCTGACTCAGTTTACCTGCAACAATGGCAGGTGCATCAACATCAACTGGCGCTGTGACAATGGTAAGAGCATGCCCCCCCCCCCTCGCCCTGATTTCCCAGGAAAGCTAGAAGCTGCAGCCAGGCCCTGGGGGTGTAAGGCCCAAGGGGTTTTAGAATCAAGCCAGGGCCTCCCTCTGCTTCACTGAAGCCCCACTGGGTTGGCTGGGAGAAAGGAGGATGAGCCAGAAATGTGTGGGGAAACCAGGATGGACTGAGGGGGACCCTGCCCTTCGCCTATCTGCACTGTTCCTGATGCTGAGGCCTGAGCTGTCTATGCTCTGGCAGAGGTTCAAGGCTGGGGAGAGATAAGCAAGGAGGGCTAGGGGGAAGGGGCCAGGGTGGGTGCAGAGCAACAAGATCTCAGTGCCCAACTCCCTTCCCCCTGCAAACCCCACCCCTGAAGTCCTTGGTGCACTCTCCAGGCTCAGGAGCCCGCCTGGCGGTCAGCCACGGACCAGGTGATGTCAGCCCTGAGCCCCAGGAGCCAGTGGATCATCTTGTGTGTGCTGTCTCAGGGCTCTGGTTGTGTCTGTGTGTTGTGATGTGTTGTACCAGCGGCTCCAGCCCTGGCTGACATGTGAGAGGATGGACTGGGTCAGCGCCATGTTGCCCCTCATCTTTGCCATGTCTCGTGTGCCAATGGTTGCCTTGGCGGTTTCTGTGTTTCAGAGAAGGATTGTGGGGACGGCTCTGACGAAAAGACCTGTCCTGAGCCTGCCGGTCAGTGCATAGAAGCACATGCACCATCATCCCCAGAGCCCAGCTGGCCTCTGGCCGCCGCTCAGGACTCCCAGGCAGCTCCCCACCCAGAGCTCCTAGGGTGTGAAGGAAAAGCTCAGGAGAGGAGCAAGAGAGAGGAGGCAACAGAAGGAGAAAGCAGAGTGGAAAGGAAAGAAGCAGAGTGGGCAGAGGGAACCTCTCAGAGGAGAGGAAATGAGAGAGAAGGGGACAAGGAGACCAAGACAGAGGGGAAGGAGAGTCAGAGAAGCAAATCCAGGTGGAAAAGAGGCAGGAACATTACCCAAGGGAAGGAGCCAAACCCCGGGCTTCCCGATTGGCCAGTAAGTGTGGAGGGAAGTCCACAACCCCTGACCCTCAAGACCTGGATCGTAGGACATCATTTGGTCTCCCCCAGATGCCTTCTGGTGGTCCCGACCCTTCCCAGCTGTAGGCAGTGTCCCTAGTGAGCTGGGTGCTCAGCACATGAAGCTCAGCAACACCCAAGTTCAGGGCAGGTCCTGATTAAGCCCTTCCCTTCCCAGCAGAGAGGCCTCTCCTACACTCTACCCATCTCTCCCCTTCAAAACCAGAGAAATCCCTACCTTTCCCCTAAAGCAAACAGACCCCTGTTCCCACACCCAAACTAAAGGAACATGTCCTGCGTCCCTCCCAGCCAGCCTCCTGGGACTCAGGGAAGAGCCCTCTTGGAGCCCCTGCCCACCCCCACCACCCCTACTCTCCACCACGTGGGCCATGGTGCATGCTGCAGTCTATGCAGTTTCTGTGTCTTTTCTGTTTGTTTTTTTCTCAATGGGGGTGTTGGGGTGGGCAGGGGTTTGAAATGAGGAGGAGGTGGGAGTGGGGGCCCCAAGCTGGGGTCACAGAGGAGGCTGCTTGCTGACCTGCTCCTTGCTTCTCCCCTTCTTGCCTCCCCCCACCTGCCAGACAATGACTGTGGGGACAATAGCGATGAAGCCGGCTGCAGCCACTCTTGCTCTAGCACCCAGTTCAAGTGCAACAGCGGGCGCTGCATCCCAGAGCACTGGACCTGCGATGGGGACAATGACTGTGGGGACTATAGTGATGAGACGCACGCCAACTGCACCAATCAGGGTAGGCACCTGGGGCCAGCGGGGTGGGGCACGATTATCCACATGACAGTTACTCAGCCATCCATCCATCTGTCTATCCTCCCCACTGCATGTCACTGCCACCTGGGAGCCAGAGATAACCCAGACACGGCTCTTATCCTGCAGGAGTTTCCAGTCCTGTGGGAGAGGGAGATTGCAGACACCTCATTGTCACACACTGTTAAGATCACAGGCGCTGCAGCTGGGTGGCCTTGGGTTTGAGCTCCAGCTCTGCTACTTACTCTCCGGGTGGCCTTGAGCAAGTTACCTAATCTCAATGGCCTCTGTGCATTTCATCTGCCAAACGGGGATAATAATAGCACCAACATCACGGCATCGACATGGGGGATTTCGGTGAAATCATCCACAAAAAAAAGCACTCAGGCATGTGGCTGTGTTTGGGACCCAGTAGCTTGGAAAGGGGATGCTCAGAGGTGTAGGGATGAATGAGTACAGTGGGAACCAAAGGAGAGAGGGGTTGGCTCTGTGAGGGTCCCTAGTGCCCAGGCCTCCAGGACGCAGCTAGAGGGCAGTGGAACTGAGTTCAGGCGAAGGCAGATACTCTCAGGGGATACTGGTTTCTCAGCTCTGGCCAATTGTTACGATGGAAGAATGCAGACCCAGCATTGCCCTGGCTCAAGAAAAATCAGAAATGCGGATTTTTTTTGGTGAAATCTACCCATTTTTAGATACCTATATTAGTGTCCTAAAGCTGTCACAAAAGTTCTCAGAGTTTTGGAGGCTAGAAGTTCAAGACCTAAATGTCAGCAGTGTTTGTGCCTTGGGAGCGCTGTGAGGGAGAATTTATTCCAGCCTGTCTCCTAGCTTCTGGAGTTTGCTGGCAATCTCTGGCATTCCTCAGCTTGTACACGCTGCACCCTGATATCTGCCTTCATCTTCACGTGGCGTTCTCCCTGAGCGTGCGTCTGTCTGTGTCCATATTGCCTCTTTATGTAAGGACACAGTCATATTGGATTAGGGCCCACCCTAATGACTTCATTTTAAATTGATCACCTGTAAAGACCTATTTCCAAATAAGGTCACATTCACAGGTACTGTGAGTTAGGACTTTACCATCTTTTTCAGGGAACACAAATCAAACCATAACAACTGGCAATGAGTTTTAAAAGTTTTAAAAACACCACAGGCCAAAATCTGTCCACAAACCTCATCTGGCCCCTGGGCCACCAGCTTACAACCTCTGCCCTGTTGAGTTAAGGTGCCCATAGTGGAATAGTGCTGAGCACAGAGCAATCCCTGTGGGCCCCGCCCCGAGAGGGAGGATGGGGAGACTCACCGTCACTGAGTCTCCAGGGCCACCACTGACATAGGCTAGGTGAGGAGAACAGGTAGTAGTGCCTTGGGATTCTGAGAAGGGGACCGTGGAGGCCGGTACGTGGCCTGGTGGAAAGAGCTTCCAGTCCCTCACTTACGAGCTGGGTGAACTTGGGCAGGTTGCTTCCTCTAAGCCTCAGCTTCCTCCTCTAGGAATTGAGAATAGATCATGTGGGGCCTGGCACATGGGCACAGGGATGTCCTGATTGGTAGTGATAGTTAGCTATGGTTGTGAGCTGAAATGGTCTGGGACCGTTCAGGAGGAGCTGGGATTTGAACTGGGCCCTGATTCGAGTCTGTGTAAATGGATAAGCAGGAGGGTCTGCAGGGGGGGGGTCGGGGGGGATGGCCTCGAGAACCCAACAGTAAGACTTAGAGGGTGAAACTGAGCACTCTCTCAGGGGCTAGTGGAGCCAGGTGGGGCCCCTCAGACCAAAGAGGACAGCGAAGAATGAGGCTGTGTCAAAGGGCGTGGATCACAGCAGGTGAAAGTCAGGCACTGGGATGTTCAAAGGATTTCGAAGCTGCAAGGTGATATGATATAGGAGGTCTTTTGGAAGATAATCCTGGAAGAAGATTAGTTTAGAAATTGGTTCAGAGGCCCTGAGGAAGGAAACTCAGCTTGGAAGCTGCTGCTAAAGTCCAGATACAAGATGAGAGCATTGCCCTGGCTGGTGTGGCTCAGTGGATTGAGCACCGGCCTGTGAACCGAAGGGTTGCTGGTTCGATTTCCAGTCAGGGCACATGCCTAGGTTGCGGGCCAGGTCCCCAGTTGGGGGCATATGAGAGGCAACCACACATTGATGTTTCTCTCCCTCTCTTTCTCTCTCCCTTCTCCTCTCTCTAAAACACTTAAGTAAATAAAATATATTTAAAAAAAAAAAAAAAAAAGGATGAGAGCATTGGCCATGTTTGTGGCAGGACAGGTGGGAAAAGGAGGGCCTGCAGCAGCAGTGTGAATGTTAGGTCAGGCTGGTGGGGTCACCTGTGCTTCCCAGGTGCTGTTCCTGTTCCTTCCCCGACTTCCCAAGCAAGCAGCCAGAATGATCCTACAGAACCTAAGTCAGATTACTCCCCAGCCCTGCCCTCAATCCTACGCTGGCTCCCCGCATATTCAGAATCAATACCCAATGTCACTCCATGGCCTGCAAGGCTCCCCTCACCTCTCTGACCTACGTTCCTGTCATTCATCCCCTTCACTCTGCTCTGGCTGTGCAGCCTCACATGTGCCCTGGGCATTATTCCAATATGCCCTGCATAGTCCTATCTCCGACTTTGCACAAGCTGTTCCCTCTGCCTGGAATACACCTCCAGGTATTCATGCCATTCAGGCCTCTGCTCAAACATCCCCTGCTCAGAGGCCTTCCCTGATCATCCCATGTAGAGTAGCAGCCTCATCCCCCTCTAGTCTTGACCTGGCTTTCTGTCCATAGCTTTGATCGACTACCAGCAATTTCATTCTGGGTTTCTGTCACATTTTCATCATCTATCTTCACCAATAGAATTTCAGCTCCATGAGGATAAGGACTTCGTCTTGCTCATGCTGGCACCTGAAACAGTGCCTGGCACAAGTAGGCGACCAATAAGTACCTGTGGAGTGAACGAGTGAAACAGGCTAGGTTAAGGTGGGGAGCATTTGAGCTCTGGCCTAGCACACTGCTTATCCAGTCAAGCTCTTGTGTGTAAAATAGGGAAGTTAGATGAGAAGATCTTTGGGGTCCTGGAAGGTGGAACATCCCTAACTCTCAGTTAGTGCTTTCCAGGAGTGTCAGCAGTGCTGAGAGAGCTCTTCATCCCTGTCTCTGTTCATAGTGTCGGGCTGGGCATAGTAGGAGGGGGTTTGGGAGGGCAGAGATGGGAAGAGCTGACTGGAGCTCCTACCCCCACCCGATGCTGTCCACCTGTCCTCCTGCAGCCACAAGACCTCCTGGTGGCTGCCACAGTGATGAATTCCAGTGCCGGCTGGATGGTCTGTGCATCCCCCTGCGGTGGCGTTGTGATGGGGACACTGACTGTATGGACTCCAGTGACGAGAAGAGTTGTGAGGGAGTGACTCATGTCTGTGACCCGAACGTCAAGTTTGGCTGCAAGGACTCTGGTAAAAACCAAGTATTGCACAGAGCTTGGAATGGGGCAATATGAACAGGAGGGAACCACATTGAGAACAGAGCAGTGGCCAGGGCGATAGCACTGTACCGTGAGGGGTGGAGGTGCAGACATTGGGGCAAAAGCCTGCACAGAAAAAGCTTTGTGTGATTCATGGGGAAGATATGAAGGAGCCAGGGCCTGCCCTAAGGGCCCTGGGAACCAAAACCCTAATCAGAGTGGAGTTTCAGTACCTCCTGTAGGTTCTTGCCTTCTTTATTATGTGTGTGAATTTCACAGAAAAAGCCTCAGGGTGCCTAGCGGATCCCAAGGCATTGCAGTCATGACCCTATTAGAGAACTCTGTTGAATCTGGAAAGGACACAGGGAGCCCTGCTACCCAGGCCTGGCCCCTCACACTGTACCCATCCCTCAGCTCGGTGCATCAGCAAAGCCTGGGTATGTGATGGTGACAGTGACTGTGAAGACAACTCGGATGAGGAGAACTGTGAGTCCCTCGTCTGCAGGCCACCCTCGCACCCCTGTGCCAATAACACCTCAGTCTGCCTGCCCCCCGACAAGCTGTGTGATGGCAATGACGACTGTGGAGATGGCTCCGATGAGGGAGACCTCTGTGGTGAGGCCCTGGGAGAGGAGGGGGGAGGGTGGCTGGGTAAGGAGTCTGGGCCAAGGCCAGGGCAAGTGGGACAGGGCAGGCTCTATGGGCAGAGAGGTCTGAGACTAGGAAAGGGCAGCTCTGGCTGCTGGGCAAGTAGTACCCAGAGCACTTACCAACAGCCCATGTTGATTTACAATTCCTCTTAGTGAGAGGCTGGGCTAAGCGCATCACACAGTTACAGCATTTAATCTGTAGAGCAGCCAGCCCTGTGAGGTGGATACTATTATCATCTCCATTTTACAGATGAGAAAACTGAAGTCCAAAGAAGTTAATAACCGATCCAGGGGCACCCAGTTCCTAAAGTACTGTGGAGACAGTGCAGTGCAGCCCCTTGCTGCAGGCACAGACCCCTCACCCACACGCATGCCGCAGAGCAGTGGAGAGCAGTCCAGAGCTGGCTTTCGAGAGAAAGGCACCAGGTTGAGTGTTGATGTGGTCAAGGCAGGCTTCCCAGAGGAGGTGGGGATTTTACTGGGTTCCTAAAGATGGGCAGATCTTTCAGAGTGAGTGAGAATGTTGGGGGAGGAGGGTGTGCTTTCAAGATCAAAAGAAATGGGGGTCAACAAGGGCCACATGGTGTGACTTGGGGATGAGGAGCAGAGCAGAGCAGCCTTATCTCCTGTGAGCCAGGCAGACAGAGCATCGGGTTCCTGAAAGGAGAGGAGTGAGAGATAAGGCGGGTTGGGACAGGCCTTGGGAACTGCTGATGGGTCATCGTCAATGCTGGCAGATCCCAGGGTGTGTCAAGACCCAGGGAGGGACATTCTATACTGCACCTCTCCCCAAATCAGGAGAGATTGAGGAAAAGGGAATGGAATTTCAACCCTCCCAGAAAGAGGCAAAAAGCTGGGGCCCCCACCTTGGGCTCAAGAAGCAGCAAGGAAGTAGAGACCAGAGAGATACAGCATGATGTGGGAAGAGGAATGGGAGGGGTGGCCCCACTGGTGGGTGCTGGGGTTGCAACCCCGGTGCTGAGAAAGTCTGGGAAGCAGGGAGGAAGAGGGCTGGCCAGGGATGGAAAATAAAGATGCCACAGGCAGGGTACCAGGGTTCTTTTTGGGCTGCCCAGGACTTGGGGCCCAGCAGGGCCATGGTCCTGCCTCCTCTGTGATCCTGACCCCAATTCTGCCCCCCATCCATCCCCCAGACCAGTGCTCCCTGAATAACGGAGGCTGCAGCCACAACTGCTCGGTGGCACCTGGCGAAGGCATCGTGTGTTCGTGCCCTCTGGGCATGGAGCTGGGGCCTGACAACCACACCTGTCAGATCCAGAGCTACTGTGCCAAGCACCTCAAGTGCAGCCAGAAGTGCGACCAGAACAAGTTCAGCGTGAAGTGCTCCTGCTACGAGGGATGGGTGCTGGAGCCAGATGGCGAGAGCTGCCGCAGCCTGGGTAAAACTCAGGGGAGGATGGCCGGGTGGTGGGCTGGTCAGGCAACTGGGCAGGCCGAGGCAGGCTCCTGAGTGCTGGCTGGCTGGGCTTGGGCAGCTGAATGCCAAAGGCTAAGGTTTCCACCCAGGTCCAGCCCCAGAGCAGAGAGACCTTGCCTGCCTCTTATAATCATAAAAACATCCAAACCTGTAGAGAATTTTTTGGAGTTTACTTGAGTCAAACTGACAGCAATTGCCAGGAAGTAAAATCTCAACGGACTGAAAAAAATGCTCTGGAGAATAGCAGTTTTGCAGCTTATTTTATGCATTAGAATCAAAGGAATAGCCGTAAGGAGAGTTACGTGAAATCCACTGGTGGTCGATGAAGGAGGCGGGAGAAAACAAAGCAGGGAAATCTCTGGGATTGGATAAAAAGTAAAGTGGAGAAGCACATACGTCTTTATATTGGTGAGTACAGGATAGTTAACTAAAATTTATAGCACATAGAGGTGGCATTCTTGGAACAATATGACAATGAGGGGCTCTGTGGTCTCCGCTCTGGTGCGAGGTGAGCCCTGAGATTACTCTGACATTTCTGAGGTGTGTTTACCTTAGATGCAAAAAGGAAAGGCACAGGCTCACTCGAGGTAAAGATTGACCTTTGTAGGGAAGCGACAGGGCTAAGAGTGACTACCTGCTATGACTCGCTTTTAGTCAGGAAATTTTTTGTTCAGACCATTCGGTGTGGTTACTTTCAGTCTGTAAGTGCGTGGGGCCCACCAGGCTGGACTCCCTGGCGCTGGTCGGGTTTAGCATATAGATCTCCTTTTTTGTCCACACCCTGGACCGGGTGGCGCAGAGGCAGCAAGCCCCATGCTGACTCCTATCTCAACCCTCCCCAGACCCCTTCAAGCCCTTCATCATCTTCTCCAACCGCCATGAAATCCGGCGCATTGACCTTCACAAAGGGGACTACAGCGTCCTGGTGCCTGGCCTGCGCAACACCATCGCCCTGGACTTCCACCTCAGCCAGAGCGCCCTCTACTGGACTGACGTGGTGGAGGACAAGATCTACCGCGGGAAGCTGCTGGACAATGGAGGTGACGGCCTGGGGCCGAGTGCGGGGTGAAGTGCTCCCGGGAGGGCCACTTGGGTGCTCAGCCCAAAGCAGAAGCCCTTCACTCCCCCACCCCCTCTCGTTAATTAGGTTAGATTTTGCTGTGGTCTCAGTGCCTGACGCCCCGTAATTATCGTCAGCAAAGCTGCCAGCCTGATAATTAACAAAATGATTAGCCTTTCTTTGAAAAGGCCTGGAGCTCGGCTCCCCAAATCCTAGAATTACAGGCTTGAAAGTAAAAAAGTCATTTATGGGTGGGGGTACCTGAACTCTGCCTCTGTCCCATGGCGGCCTGACCCATCACAGACTTCTTCCATTTAATCAACACTCATTTTGAGCACTTGGCCCTGCACACTGGGCCCTGGGAGGCAGCAGTGATCAAAACGGACCACAGTGTCCTCATGGAGCTTACATGCCAGTGGGAACAACAGCTGTAGACAAAACCGAGAAGTACACTGTGGGATGGGACAGAAGAGGATATTGCCATGGATCAAAAGAAAGGGGGCAAGGAGGGGTAGGGAGAATGGGGGTTGACATTTTAAACTGGATGGTCCAAGAAGACCCCCTGCAAAGGTGACATCTGAGCAAAGACTTGAAAAAAGCACATCTTACTATAGGAGTTTGTATCATTTGTAGTAGAGAAAACCTGGAACCACCTCAAATGTCAAATATCCAACAAGGGGATGGCTCAGTAGACTAGGATCATGTTCACACTATGCAACAGTTTCTAAAATAATGAGGTCCATATATATATACATTTTTTGATAAGAAAACCTCCAAGATAGTTTGTGGAGTGACTTCTAGAAAGTTCTGTCCTCCTCATATTGGGTCGAGGTCTGTCCCAAAGCCTCCACCCTCTGCTCTGACTTCCTCCCATGTGTTAGCCTTCCAGAGATCTGCAAGCACCCAGGACCCCTCCTTCAGGGTCCTGGAAGTCAGGCTTCTCTCCTATTTGACCTCCTGGTGGGTTGGGGGACCTGGTTGAGGAGAGTGGGGTGTCTGGGAACCCCAGTTGAATCTAGGGCTCATCAGAGGTATTGACAGAGGTGTGAGAGTTGAGAGTGGGTCATGGAGGGTTCCTAGGATGTCTCGGCTTCAGTCCAGCTTACCTCATGGGACTCTAACCTCCCACAACCCTCTCTTCTCCAGCCCTGACCAGTTTCGAGGTGGTGATTCAGTATGGCCTGGCCACACCCGAGGGCCTGGCTGTAGACTGGATCGCAGGCAACATTTACTGGGTCGAAAGTAACCTGGACCAGATTGAGGTGGCCAAGCTGGATGGTACCCTTCGGACCACCCTGCTGGCTGGTGACATTGAGCACCCAAGGGCGATCGCACTGGATCCCCGGGATGGGTGAGGACCCTGCCTAGCCCTGTTCTGGCCCCCCAAAGCCTCGTTTGACCTGGCCAGAGATACCCATCTCCTTAATGCTACTCAACCCCTTTGGCCCTTTACCTAGGATCCTACCACATCCCTTTCCCCAGGCCCCTGGCCTTGGTCCTACTGACCCCCCCTCTGCTCCCCAGGATCCTGTTTTGGACAGACTGGGATGCCAGCCTGCCCCGAATTGAAGCAGCCTCCATGAGTGGGGCTGGACGCCGCACCATCCACCGGGAGACAGGCTCAGGCGGCTGGCCCAACGGGCTCACTGTGGACTACCTGGAGAAGCGCATCCTCTGGATTGATGCCAGGTCAGTGCCCTCAACCCCAGCCCCCAGGGAGGCCTCCATCTCCCCACCCTTCCAGGGCCAAGGTGGGCCAGGGCCCCAGGCAGGACCTGGCAGTGAGGAGGGTGATAAGGAGGACTGGAGAAGTTAGATCCAGAACCAGCATAGCCAAGGGCTGGGCCCAGCCACAGGACCACAGTGAAGAGAGAGGCTGGGCTAAGAGACAGATGAGGATAGAATAAGGTGGAGGCCAACTGTCACTCTGCTCTGAATACCTGGCCGAGGGCTGAAATACAACCTCCTGTCCTCACGATCTGTGCACTCTACTGGGGGGCTCTGTCTGCCCAGGGTAAGGGGGATCTTTTGCTAATTGGTCTCCGTAGAGGGGGTGCCTTTTTTGAACCTTTAGCAAAGCCCTGTGTGCTAATGGCCACCCTGGGAAGAAGTGACAGGAGTACGGGAGCTGAGGACTGGGGGCTGGCACCACATGGTCCCACTGCTTGGTCATTCTGTTTGCCTTCTCTGGCCATGAGGGTTGTGAGGAGGGCCGCTCCAGTGTGCTGAGGTGGGGGCTGTGGGCCAGGGCCTGGGGGCTGCAGCCCAGCTGGCACCCTCACTTTGCCCCAACCATGCTCTCAGGTCTGATGCCATCTACTCAGCACGTTATGACGGCTCCGGCCACATGGAGGTGCTTCGGGGACACGAGTTCCTGTCGCACCCGTTTGCAGTGACACTGTATGGAGGGGAGGTGTACTGGACAGACTGGCGAACAAACACGCTGGCCAAAGCCAACAAGTGGACCGGCCACAATGTCACCGTGGTACAGAGAACCAATACCCAGCCCTTTGATCTGCAGGTGTACCACCCCTCCCGGCAGCCCATGGGTAAGGGCCAGAAGGAGCCAGTAGTCTTGTTAGAGGCCCTTAAGAGAGGAGGGGGCAGTGGGAACAGGTGGGGGGGGTGTCTGTGCTGGAATAGGGGAGGAGATGGGAGCCTGCTGACAGAGAAGGGCTGGCAGCAGGTGCTGCTGAAACAAGGATGATGAGAAGGGGCGAAGAGGGGTTGTTCAGGTGAGAAAGGCCAGGGAGGGGCCAGCAAGTCACAGGATGTTCTTGCTTCTCCTCGCTCCCCGCATCCAGCTCCCAACCCCTGTGAGGCCAATGGGGGCCGTGGCCCCTGCTCTCACCTGTGTCTTATCAACTACAACCGGACAGTCTCCTGCGCCTGTCCCCACCTCATGAAGCTCCACAAGGACAACACCACCTGCTATGGTAGGAGGCCCCTCCCTCCAGAGTGGGGGTAAGCCAAGGCTGCAGAGGAAGGTGTCAGCAGCTAGGCTTCCCATTGTAACTAAAGGTAGACAGTCCAGTGTGAAGAAACTGGTGGGGGAGGAGCCAGGGACCACCCCTGTAAGATGAGGCTGGGGCTCTGGCAGGGAAGTTATACCCAGTAGAGGCACTTCTTGATGGCTAAAGGTCAGCAGCAAATGGAAGGAACACGAAGAAGGAGGGACCCTAATTGGGTGGGTGGGTGGTAGGAAGCACGGAGGCAGGGGGCTGCCCTCAGTAACCTACCCTGTGACCCACAGAGTTTAAGAAGTTCCTGCTGTACGCACGTCAGATGGAGATCCGGGGAGTGGACCTGGATGCACCCTATTACAACTACATCATCTCCTTCACGGTGCCCGACATCGACAATGTCACGGTGCTGGACTATGACGCCCGCGAGCAGCGTGTTTACTGGTCCGACGTGCGGACGCAGGCCATCAAGAGGGCCTTCATCAACGGCACAGGCGTGGAGACAGTTGTCTCTGCAGGTTCTGTCTAGACCCTGCCGAACCCTGTGGGCACAGGCACTCCTGACCCAGCCCTCACTCCCTACCCTGGCCCTAGTGCCCACTTCCTGTCCACCTCAGTCCCTTGAAAGTACTGCAGCCTGGTTTTCTGGTCCCTGTTCCCAAAGAAATCAGGCTGCCCCCCCACCTCCCAACCTCTGCTCTACAAACCCCCAACCACTACCTCCCCACTGTGCCCCCAGACTTGCCGAATGCCCATGGGCTGGCTGTGGACTGGGTGTCCCGGAACCTGTTCTGGACAAGCTATGACACCAACAAGAAGCAGATTAACGTGGCCCGGCTGGATGGCTCCTTCAAGAATGCAGTGGTGCAGGGCCTGGAGCAGCCCCACGGTCTGGTTGTCCACCCCCTTCGTGGGTCAGTTCGGGGCCTAGGGTTAGGGAGTGTGAGGTGCAGGTGGGGAAAGAAGACTCTGAGCATCCCCTCCCTACACCCCTTGCTCCCCCAGGAAGCTCTACTGGACCGACGGTGACAACATCAGCATGGCCAATATGGATGGCAGCAACCGCACCCTGCTCTTCAGTGGCCAGAAGGGCCCTGTGGGTATGAGCTTGCCCTGCCTGCCCCACAGCCTTCCCTAATTCCTCGGCCAGGACACGCTCCCAGGGTTCCCCAGTTGCCCCTCTGTCTCCCCAAACTCCCAGCTTAGTGTTTACTCTCACCCTCTTCCCCCCAAACCACATATGCCTCATACATTTCTAGAGGTGAGCTGCCCGGCTGGGGCAGGTGTCATGCTCTCCACCCACCCTCTTCCAGGCCTGGCTATTGACTTCCCTGAAAGCAAACTCTACTGGATCAGCTCCGGGAACCACACCATCAACCGCTGCAATCTGGATGGGAGTGAGCTCGAGATCATCGACGCCATGCGGAACCAGCTGGGCAAGGCCACTGCCCTGGCCATCATGGGTGAGGGCCGCTGGTTGGGCGCTGGGATGAGAGCAGACCAGGGCAGGCTAGATTGGCTGAGAAGAGGGGAACTGGCCTGGGGGCAGCCTGCTTGCCCTGCCAGGCCCTTCAGGAGAACTGGGCAGGGTAGGGGGAGGGCCTTCCCAAGGGTCTCATCCCCTCCTGCTGCTCCAGGAGACAAGCTGTGGTGGGCAGATCAGGTGTCAGAGAAGATGGGCACGTGCAACAAGGCTGATGGCTTGGAGTCCGTGGTTCTGCGGAACAGCACCACCCTAGTGATGCACATGAAGGTCTATGATGAGAGCATCCAGCTAGGTGAGACGGGTCCAGGGGCAGGGGGTGTGGGGTGGGAGCCAGAGCGGTCAGGGCTGTAGCCAGGAGGGCTGCAGGAACCCCTGAGCAAGCTGGTGTGTGGGAATGAAAATGGGATGAGTTCCTCCCACCACCCAAAGGGGCTCCCCCTTCTAATTCTCACAGCCACCCTGGTCACTGGGCCAGGGGCCAGGAGGACAGCTGAGTTGGGTGGTGACTCCCACAAGGTCCAGGGCGAAGACAGTGACTTATCTTGTTCCTGCATAGCATCAGCCTGACACTGAAGTCCCAAGGAGGGCTACTCACCCTTTTTCTCTGCCTCCCACCTCCTCCCCCAGGGCACGAGAGCACCAACCCCTGCAGTGTCAACAACGGGGACTGCTCCCAGCTCTGCCTGCCCACGTCAGAGTCAACCCGCTCCTGCATGTGCACAGCTGGCTACAGCCTCCGGAGTGGCCAGCAGGCCTGTGAGGGTCAGTGCCCCTGCCTCTCCTCCCCACGTTGACCCAAGTCCCCAACATCGATTGGCCCTGTCCTATAGCCCCACCTTCCTCTCCTCCCCTTGGCAACAGGACTGCTTTCATCATGTATTATCAAGGGCCTTCTGTGTTGGATGCTTAGTCAGCCCCTCTGTGCTGGGTGCTGAGGGGGAAGCCAGAGGACAGAAGTTCCCTGTCACTGTGCTCTGCAGCCTTAACTAGAAGTGGGGCTAAATGTAGGTGAAACTGCATCATGAAGTGGCTCTGACTTCAGTAGGATTTTGGAGAAACAGACGTAAGAAGGCAGTGCCAGGGCCAGCTCCGTGGAATGAGTGTGCTGTGGGCTAGGTTTTATAGGCAGGTAGGATGTGTATGTGTGGCTCAAAGGAGAAGGGACGATATATAAGGCAAGGGGTCCAGAGCAACCAGAGGGTGTGTGCCTGGGCCCTGATGTGCCAGGCCCGGGCGGTGGGCCGGGTGTGGTGGAGTCCTGTGGTAGCTATGAGGTAGGGCAGGGCCATGGGTTCTCAGACAGGAGTGGCTGGAAAAGGGTGTTTGGGGCAGATTAACTTGGCGGCATAGAGCCAGCTGACTGGGGGAGGGAGAAACTGAGGCAGTTTCCAGTTAGGAGGCTGTTAGAGTAACCCCAGTGCTAGAAGATGGGACCTAGGCCGGGGCTGAAGAGAAGGGATGAAACTGAGAGACGTTTCAGAAGAACTTGCTGACTGATTCATGAGCCTGCCCCCGGACAGCATTTCCCAAAGTGTGCTCCTGGGCCTCTCTCTCTTTGATGGGGGTAGACGTTACAGAAATGAACACTGGGTTGAACAAAATGTAAGTGTTTTCTTTTTGCTGCAGAATGTCTGAGAGCCTTGACTATGCTCATCTGCACTGAAAAATTTTCAAGACTAGTGTTAAGAGTTTCCACCAACCCACTCAACCATGAACCTTTTTTTTTCATGGAACCTGAGTAACCAGGGCCTATTTGGGGATTCATTTGGGGGCACACTGTATCAAGTGATAAAGGCAAGAGAGGATTCTGGGATGCGTGCATAGGACACCTCATGAGAAATGGGAAACCAGAATGAGACTGCTCAGGAGCAAGATGGGACTGTTGAGGTTCAGGTGATAGAGATAGGAGAGGACAAAGCGGAAACTCAGGCGGAAATCTAAATTTGGGGTCATGCAGTGCAATTATCTTGTCTGAACCTTCCAGATTCTCTGGAACAGCTTTTGTGGGTGCAGGGTTGGACTGAGGGAATCAGGACTGGAGGGCAGAGCACAGGGAGAGGAATCCAGGCCTCTGCTGCCCTCTGGTGGGAGGCTAGAGGTCTTACAAGTAGTTCCTCAGAGTATGTTCCTTTCCTGACTCCCAGCGAGCTGGGCTCCCTGCCCAGGAGGCTAGGGTGTGTGTGTATGTGTGTTGAGGGGGGAGGAACGATAGCTGGGGGAAAGAGAGCAAAAGGGATGCAGAGAAGAACAGGTTTGAGAGTGACAGAATCCAAGCTTAAAGAGGTGTCCCTGAGGCCCATGCCTGAAGTATTCTTGTTTCAGGTGTGGGTTCTTTTCTCCTGTACTCTGTGCATGAGGGAATCCGAGGAATCCCCCTGGATCCCAATGACAAGTCAGATGCCTTGGTCCCGGTGTCGGGGACTTCTCTGGCTGTCGGCATCGACTTCCATGCTGGTGAGCCATTTGATGGCAAGAGGTAGTGGGGTGACCTTTGGGGGTGGTGTGCTCTTGGGGGTCCAGTGTCAGGCTGCCTGACCTCACCTGGAGGGGGAGGCACTACACACAGCTGTCCTCACCCCTCTCTATCTGCTCTTCCAAGCCGCATCCCCACCCCCGGCACTCACTCACCTCTATCCTGACCCCATATTATCTTGACCTCTCACCTTGGCACTGCCTTGTTCGGCATCCCATGTTTGCTTCTCCCACCTCCAGAAAATGACACCATTTACTGGGTGGACATGGGCCTAAGCACCATCAGCCGGGCTAAACGAGATCAGACGTGGCGTGAGGATGTGGTGACCAATGGCATTGGACGCGTGGAGGGCATTGCAGTGGACTGGATTGCAGGTGAGCCATGACAGAGTGCGGGGCTCCAGGTGAGGCGGGCGGGGGGAGGCAAGTGGGTGTCAGAAGGAGGGATCTGAGGAGAAGGGGCGGGCAGGAACAGATCAGGGAGCAGCAGGGGCATCTGGGGGCTGGGAGGGGACCAGGTATGCATGTTCCCACCCCAACCCTGAGCAACCACCTACTCCTTCCCCAGGTAACATCTATTGGACGGACCAGGGCTTTGACGTCATCGAGGTCGCCCGGCTCAATGGCTCTTTCCGCTACGTGGTCATCTCCCAGGGCCTGGACAAGCCCCGGGCCATCACTGTTCACCCGGAGAAGGGGTGAGGAGGGGAACATGCTCGCCAGGCCCCATTCCTGGCTCCAGTCTAGCCCAGTCACTCTGGCCACAGCCCACAATGACAAGGGTCTTTCTTCTTCGTGTTCTGGGACTGAGCTCCGTGTCCCTCTCCATCCCACAGGTACTTATTCTGGACTGAGTGGGGCCAGTATCCGCGTATTGAACGGTCTCGGCTGGATGGCACTGAGCGAGTGGTGCTGGTTAACGTCAGCATCAGCTGGCCCAACGGCATCTCAGTGGACTATCAGGTTTGGACGCAGACTTGGCCCTGCAGCCTAGGGGCAGACCTTGTTCTCTGGGGGAAAGCTCCCCCTATCCCACGCCCTGCCCGACTGTGAGTGTCCCTGCAATGGCTCCCCATTTGGTAGGAAGATGTGGACACAGGGAGTCATGGGGCCCTCTGGCCCTGCCCCCATCCAGAGTAGGACTCCTACCACCCTGGAGATGGTGGAGGAGGGTCACTCAGAAGTGGGGACTGGAGGGAGCCCTGGAGATCAGCAGGTCAGGGATCAGAAGGGGATGGAGGAAGGAAGAGAAAGAGTGAGTGGGGCCGTGGAGACCTGGAAGTGAGGTGGGTGCCTCCGGCCTGTAGGATGGGAAACTGTACTGGTGCGACGCCCGGACAGACAAGATCGAACGGATTGACCTGGAGACAGGTGAGAACCGCGAGGTGGTTCTGTCCAGCAACAACATGGACATGTTCTCCGTGTCTGTGTTTGAGGATTTTATCTACTGGAGTGACAGGTGAGGGCTTCTATCCTGGTCTTCTCCTCTGCTCTCTGCTCCCTCCCTCCTGGCCCCAACTGATGTCTTTCTCATGGCCCTTCCCTTCCCCCAGGACTCACGCCAATGGCTCCATCAAGCGTGGGAGCAAAGACAATGCCACTGACTCTGTGCCCCTGAGGACGGGCATCGGTGTCCAGCTCAAAGACATTAAGGTCTTCAACCGAGACCGGCAGAAAGGTGAGGCAAGGCTCTGGACTTGGCGGGAGAGGCCAGAGGGGCCGTGGCCTGTGAGTGTGCTCCCCAGAGAACCCAGTGTGAGGGGGGCTGGGAGAGAAGTAAGACCCAAAGGGACACTTTCCAGTGACCCCAGAGACCCAAGGGTGGTGAGCAGGAGCTGAGGAGCTCTAGGACTGATCTGGTGCTTGCTGTGAGGACCTGGAGGGCTGTCTAAACTGGGGATACTGAGGCAGAGCAGGGTGCCAACCAGCTGAGATGACAGAGGCACCGGTAAGTTCCCCCAAGGCAGGCCCTGCCCTCCATAACCTCCTCCTTCCCCTGTGCCCGGCCCCCAGGCACCAATGTGTGTGCAGTGGCCAACGGTGGGTGCCAGCAGCTGTGCCTGTACCGGGGCAACGGGCAGCGGGCCTGCGCCTGTGCCCACGGGATGCTGGCTGAAGATGGGGCATCGTGCCGTGAGTATGCTGGCTACCTGCTCTACTCGGAGCGCACCATCCTCAAGAGCATCCACCTGTCAGATGAACGCAACCTCAACGCGCCTGTGCAGCCCTTCGAGGACCCCGAGCACATGAAGAACGTCATTGCTCTGGCCTTCGACTACAGAGCAGGCACCTCCCCGGGCACCCCCAACCGCATCTTCTTTAGTGATATCCACTTTGGGAACATCCAGCAGATCAATGACGATGGCTCAGGAAGGACCACCATTGTGGAGAGTAAGCCCAGATACTGAATCTTCCTAGGAAGGGGTGTGGGGTGTGGGGAGCAGCAACACAGATGCAGGGTAGAAGAGCTGGCAGACCTCAGCCAACCCACCCCTGCCCCATCTGAATTGCACCTGCCTTGGTGTTCCTGACAGGCTGCCAGCGGATCACACTGTGCCCATTGTAGTTACTGAAGCGTTTCTTCTCCTTTGGACACAGACTTGGCCCCCTTCCACTCCCCCTCTGGTCCTGGTTCACCCCCAGGCTGCACAGAAATAGCTCAGCTCTCCTCTGTGGGTCCAGTGCTCACAGCACGGGCTGCAAAGTTGGGCCAGGTTCAAGCCCAGGCACAGGATTTCAGTCACTTGGGCAAGTTTCCTACACTCCCCAGGCCTCAGATTTCTTGTCTGTATAGAGACAGGAACACCTGAGGTAGCAGGTTCAAAAGCTTAGCTCAGCACAGGACGTGTTGTGCCTGTTCTGTGAAGGGTAGTGGGTGCTACAGCTGTTGTCCTAGGACAGCCTTTCAGCTGTTTGAAAACTGTATTTTGTTCCGCTACAGTCTTCTCTTCTCCAAGGTGGCATGCCCTCCCCCACCCCATCCTTTGACTCATTCATTTGTTCATTTATCCATTCGCTCATTTATTCATTCATCCCATCCATAAAGACCTGCCAGACAGTAAAGTAGGTATTGGGTATACAGTGGTGATAAGAACAGACCTGTCCTTTCAGCCTCCTCTGGAAATTTCCTGCTTCACATAGTCCGGTGTACATGTCTGTCTAAAAACATAGTGTCCAAAACTGAACTCGATACTCTGCAATCTGGGCTTGATCCGGAGAGACTGGCAGAAAGTCCCCTCCCTCCGGGCCGTTGTTCAGGCTACAATGCTTTCATTAAGGCAGCCTTTTGGCAACAACAGGGTCATACAGCTTGAAGCCACTAAAACCCCTGAGTCTTTTTCTCTTAAAGACTAGTGCTCTGTGTCTCTCTCATTGTGCACTTAGTTCTTTAGCCTGGGCCCTGGTTGGTGTAGTTCAGCAGACTGAGCACTGGTTTGATTCACAGTCAGGGCACATGCTGGGTTGCAGGCCAGGTCCCCAGGTGGGTGCATGTGAGAGACAACCAAACGCACATCAATGTTTCTCTCCTTCTCTTTCTCCCTCCCTTCTCTTCTCTCTGAAAATAAATAAATAAAATATTTTTTAAAAAATTAAAAAAGATTCTTTAACCTGAATTTAAGATGGGTACGAAACAATCTAGTTCAGGGTCTTTTTTAAGTAGAAAGCTCCTCACTACAATCCAGGTAGGATTTGATTTACTAAAATCCAGTTTGTACCCAACATGGCAGGACTCTAGCTCCAGGGAAATAGGACTACAACATAAAGTCGCATCTACCCAGCAGTGGGCAATGCAGGAAGAAGGGTCAGGCAGATGGACCATGCATCATCTGGGCAGGAAACAAGTAGAGTGATACCACAGGGTTTGGGGGCATGGGGGGCTATGCCCCCACCAGCTCCTCAGGTCCCACACATCTCTTTCAACATATGCCAGGGAAGTGGGTGCCCAGGCTGTCCCCCTTAGCTCTGCTTTTGGGCCCTATCCCAGCTCATGGGTCTTCCTTTTTCCCCCTAGATGTGGGCTCCGTGGAAGGCCTAGCCTATCACCGTGGCTGGGATACTCTCTACTGGACAAGCTACACAACATCCACCATCACCCGCCACACAGTGGACCAGACCCGCACAGGGGCCTTCGAGCGTGAGACCGTCATCACCATGTCTGGAGATGACCACCCAAGGGCCTTTGTGCTGGATGAGTGCCAGAAGTGAGTTGCCAGGGCATGAGGAGGGGTGGGCCACAGATGGACAGAAACTGCCCTAAGCACACCTGGGCAGGAGATGCAGAAGAGGCTGGCTCTAACCTGAGCTCAGCTACTTCCTTGCTGTGTAAGCTTGGACCAGCTATATGACCTCTCTGAGATTTGGTTTCTTCCTCTCTAATATGAAGATAATAATATTTCACTGAACCTAGGGGAGGAACAGAAAAGGGGCTACAGAGGATCTTCTAACTTACTGATTATTTGATTCATTCGTCAGAGCCATTGTTCAAGGCACATAGTAGGTCCTCTGTATTTCTCAGACTCCAAGCTTTAGGCAAAGATTGTCTACCTGTTGTATGGACACCTTGAGTGGGGCCTATTCAAGCCACCTAACTGGGGAGAGAACTTGTATTGGTGGGGAGCACTGATGAGCAACTCAGGGCTGTCGTGATGGCTGAGAGGCATCATGGAGGCGGCGGCTGGCACAGGGCCTGGATGTGGAAAGGCCAGGGAAGGCAGAAGAGATAGGGGAGTGCTTTGAGAAAGAGTGAGAGGAGAGAGAGCTCCAGGCAGGGAGAGACTGCAGGGGAACTCCCACACCTGATCAGAAACTTCCCATGGAAGCCTGACCCACGTCGCTTGGCTGGTTGGGCTTCGTGCCTCAAAGCGAAAGGTCGCTGGTTTGATTCCCAGTCAGGGCACATGCCTGGGCTGTGGATTCAGTCCCTAGTTGGGGCACATATGTAAGGCAACCAGTCAATGTTTCTCACATTGATGATTTTCTCCCTCCCTTCCCCTCTTTCTAAAAATGAATAAATAAAATCTTAGAAAGAAAACGTTCCCATTGGGGGGTAGGGGGCGGTGCAGGCCTGAGGAACGCCTAGGAGGCTGGGCTGAGGTTGCAAAGGAGTCCAGAACCCAAGCCATACAAGTCCACTGGCCGGAGGACCGCTCTGTGGCCAGAAGGTCAGAGGGGCGGAGGTAGGAGGGGCATAGAGGTACTGGGGGAGGAGGATGGCAGATCCTCGAGAACTGGAGAATGGAACTGGCTTCTGTGCAGCTCAGTGGTTCTCCAACTGCAGGATACGTGAGGGTGAGGATGGCCTAGGGACCGCTGGTCCCCGGCTCCACCCCCAGGCCTGATCAAGGGAATCTCTGGGACCGAGGACCTGGAATCACGATCCACTGCAGTTGGTGTGAGGACCACACTGTCACACCCTCTGTAGTACTTTACCAGTCCCGAGGTCTTCCACACCCATCTCTGGAGCCTTACCTCCCTGGAGAGGAACACGGCATGGCTGGTTGGCCCCCCCACCTCCTTTACTGAGAGCAGGCCAAGAGGCTTGTTCAAGGGCAGAGTTGGGCTCAGACCCCAAACATGCAAAGGCCCTAAATGATGGAAAAGGTGATTCTTAAGAGCTTCTTGAGGGCAGGATCCATGCAACCCTAGGACCTAGGACAGAACAGACACTCAGCACCGGTCTCCTGGGTGCAAGGAACAGAAAGCAGTAATAAAATAATAGAAAATACTCACAGAGCATTAACCGGCTATCATTAAAATGAATACTAACTTATTCAATCCTCAATCTTCAAACCACCCTATGGAATAAGCAGTAGTATCCCCATATCATAGAGGAGGAAACTGAGGCACGGAGAGGTTAAGTAACTTGTTAAGACCCCTAGGTGGTAAGTGGTGGAGCCAGGACAGGAACCCCAAAGCCTCACTTACTTGGCTCCTTGGCTACACTGTCAGTAAATGCAGACGGTCATCTCGCAGCCACTGAGGAACACGTGTGAGCACACACTGTAGCAGCTGGGCCCTTCCTAGGCACTGGGGCTGTGTGGGCCTCAGCAGCGCGAAGCTTGCCTTTGGAGCTGGGGTCTGGTTCACACCCTGGCCGACCCCTGGGCTGGTCATCTGCATGCCCTGGCCTGGCCCCTCCACGGGGACCCCGTGGCTTTGACTCCTGTCCTCTGGGCCTCTTTCCTCCCCCAGTCTGATGTTCTGGACCAACTGGAATGAGCAGCACCCTAGCATCATGCGAGCGGCCCTGTCAGGAGCCAACGCCCTGACTCTCATCGAGAAGGACATTCGCACGCCCAATGGCCTGGCCATCGACCACCGTGCTGAGAAGCTCTACTTCTCCGATGCCACCCTGGACAAGATCGAGCGGTGCGAGTACGACGGCTCCCACCGCTATGTGAGTCCCCAGGGCAGGCCCGATGGTGGCACCGGGGGCGGGGTCTGGGGTGGTCAGCCAGCCAAGGAGGAGACCGACTGTAGGCAGAGTAACTGAAAGGGAGGCCATGTGGTAAGAAGAACCAGAAAGACCGGAGCAGTCCCGTCCAGGCCCTGATGTTGCTGCTTAGCTGTGTGGTCCTGTGCAGTCCTCCCCTTCCAGTCTTGGCTTCCTCATCAGTTAAGTGAGGGACGTGGCAAGATGCCTCTGCTGGTCCTTCCCATTCTGTGACTGTCTAGGGGGCTAGGCCAGGGAGCCAGCTGCAAGGGGGCAGAGTCAGGGCGAGAGGCCCAGTGACGCTGGTGGTGATGGCACCGTTCCCACAGGTGATCCTGAAGTCGGAGCCAGTCCACCCCTTCGGGCTGGCCGTGTACGGGGAGCACATCTTCTGGACCGACTGGGTGCGACGGGCTGTGCAGAGGGCCAACAAGTACGTCGGCAGCGACATGAAACTGCTGCGCGTGGACATCCCCCAACAGCCCATGGGCATCATCGCCGTGGCCAATGACACCAACAGCTGTGAGTGGGGCCACTGCCTCCAGCCTCGCCGTCCTGCCCATCCTACCAGCGTGCACCCACGCACACATGTGCACGCCCGCATGTGCTCATACCACCCTCCTCCAGTCTCATCTGAATCCGTGAACATCCCAGCACATACTTCGTCACTCCTCCCCAGAACCACATATCCCCCTGGAACCTGATCACACACCCCAACCAGGCTTTGCCTGCACCGCCCGCTGCATCACATGCACAGACACCCCCACACACGGGGCCTGGCTGACTGACTTCCCCCACACAGACCTGCAGCTTCCCCCAGCCTCTCACACAGGCCCTGGGCCCCCCCACCACCACACACCTGATCTGAAGACTCCATAGACTTGACTCGCCCCACCTGTAACTCCATGTCACACCACTTCAGGCTCCCCAAACACTCCACGCCTGGCTCTGCACCACGGGCCTGTCATGCATGGCCAGTGCCTGGAAGCTCAGTGAAGCGGCGGGGGTGGGGGTGGCATTCTGTGCAAAGCAGGCAGCACTCTCAACCCCGTCCACCCTCCCTGCCCAGGTGAACTGTCCCCTTGCCGCATCAACAGTGAGGGCTGCCAGGACCTGTGTCTGCTCACCCACCAAGGCCATGTCAACTGCTCCTGCCGGGGGGGCCGCATCCTCCAGGAGGACTTTACCTGTCGGGGTGAGACAGGGAGTGAGGGAGGAGGGTGCTGGCGGGAGACCCTGGGCACACACAGCAGACCAGCTCCTCCCCTACTCTCCAGCAACCCAGTGCCCTGAACCTTTCATGGAGGAGAAACTGAGGATGACCTCAGTTCCAGCGGGGAGAGAGGGACAGGAGTGCTCGGGCCCCAGGGCCCTGGCTCACGAAGCTCCTCCATCTCCCTCCCTAGCGGTGAATTCCTCTTGCCGAGCACAAGATGAATTTGAGTGCGCCAATGGGGAGTGCATCAACTTCAGCCTGACGTGTGATGGCGTCTCCCACTGCAAGGACAAGTCTGATGAGAAGCCGTCCTACTGCAGTAAGGATCCACCTCGGCCCGACCCCCGGCCTCCAGCTACCAGCCTCAACCCCCGGCAGGGCGTGGGAGTGAGAGGAGCAAAAGCCTTATGACCCAGCTTCATGGCCTAGAAAGAGTTTTGGGAGCACGTGGAGGGCAGAACCACCGTGACCCCTGTGCCAGGCCCATGGCGGGGGCTGCACGGCTTGTGGAGGGAACGAATTCATGGCGTCTCATTAGACGCAGACGCAGCCCCTCCACGGTAGCTGCCACTGACTCGTGGCCTGCTCCCAACCCACAGATGCACGCCGCTGCAAGAAGACTTTTCGCCAGTGCAACAACGGGCGCTGTGTGTCCAACGTGCTGTGGTGCAATGGGCTAGATGACTGCGGGGACGGCTCTGATGAGATTCCCTGCAACAGTAAGTGGGACACTGTGCCCAGGCCTCGGACCCTCAACCTCTGCCCCACCCCCACCTGGCCGAGCTCTGGGCCCCAGGCCCCAAGGGGTCTGGTTCGGGGCACTCTGTGACGGGCTTTGGGCCAGGCGCTCTGGCTGGGCCGTCCTGCCCTCCCCCGCTCCAGGGAAGACCCAGTGTGATGGTACCTGGTGGGCACTGTTCTAGAGACGGCCTGTAGTGTGGGCGAGTTCCGCTGCCGGGACGGCACGTGCATTGGGAACTCCAGCCGCTGCAACCAGTTCGTGGACTGTGATGACGCCTCGGACGAGATGAACTGCAGTGAGTGGCGTCCCCGCCCCGGGCCTCCCTACTCCTGCCATGCTGCTCCCCCATCCCCGTCCTGCCTGGGACCCTCTCTGCCTTCCTTCTGGCCCAGAGCAGCGGCCTCCGTCCCCTCACAGCCTGCCTGTTCCCACTCCTGTTTCCTGCCTCTAGGCCTGAGCTCTCCCCGGGATTCAGGGAGGGGCCGTGAGTGGGAGGTATGGACAACACCCCACCTGAAGGACACTGTCCAACTTTCCAAACACATAAAGGTCCCCTGGGGCCAGCAGCCGCCTGGGATGGTGTTTGGAGGGAACTGGTGTCACCCCTCATCCCTGCCCTCCCCAGGTGCCACCGACTGCAGCAGCTACTTCCGCCTGGGGGTGAAGGGCGTGCGCTTCCAGCCCTGTGAGCGGACCTCCCTGTGCTACGCGCCCAGCTGGGTGTGCGACGGTGCTAACGACTGCGGGGACTACAGTGACGAGCGAGACTGTCCAGGTCCGGACAGGGCTCAGGTGTGCGGTGGGCAGCAGGCGTGAAGGCAACGGTGCCCTCATGCCTCTCCCACCCCCAGGTGTGAAGCGCCCCAGATGCCCCCTGAATTACTTTGCCTGCCCCAGTGGGCGCTGCATCCCCATGAGCTGGACGTGTGACAAGGAGGATGACTGTGAACATGGAGAGGATGAGACCCACTGCAGTGAGTGACCACAGCATCCCCACCCCTGAGCTGGGTACCCAGGGACCTAGGGGGCCAGGGCTTCACCACGGCCACTAAGACCCTATCCAGGCCTATCTCTCAGTTTCCACCAGAAAACGCCCTCCTAGGAAGAGGGCACCCAGGGCCTTCACCCCAGGCCCCCACCCAGACCCTCAAAAGTGAGGGGTCATCTCTCTCGCTCCTGTTGAGCCCCCGTAGAGAGGTACTGGAGATCTCTCTCCTATGCACCCTGTGGTACCTGCCTGCCCAGTTGAGTGATCGACCATCCCCTCCCCTGTCTCACTGTGGCTTTTGACTGCCCCAGACAAGTTCTGCTCAGAGGCCCAGTTTGAGTGCCAGAACCATCGCTGCATCTCTAAGCAGTGGCTGTGTGACGGCAGTGATGACTGCGGGGACGGCTCCGATGAGGCGGCTCACTGTGGTGAGAGGTGGCAGGGATCAGGATGGGGAGGTGCCCTGGGAGGGACGGATCCCTGCACACACACACACAGTCTCTTGCAGGAGGAACAGCAGAGCAATGGGGCGTCGCCCAGCTGCCTGGCCCTGCTCTGCCTGCTCCCGAGTCCCTCAGCAGCTCCCTGTTCCCTCCACAGAAGGCAAGACGTGTGGCCCTAACTCCTTCTCCTGCCCGGGCACCCACGTGTGCGTCCCTGAGCGCTGGCTCTGTGATGGTGACAAGGACTGTGCTGACGGCGCCGACGAGAGCGTCGCGGCCGGCTGCTGTGAGTGAGGAGTGTGGGGTGGACAACAAGTAGCCACAGTCTGACTTTGCACAAAAGGGGAAACTGAGGCCCAGAAGAAGTGCTTCAGCAAGGGTCACTCAGGTGGTTAGCGGCAGAGCCTTGTCTACAGCTCCGGTGTTGGCCCCTCCCCAGCGCTCTGCCCGTTCTACCGCTTGGACCACAGGGAGGTCTAGCGGGGACAGTCAGCAGCTGGCTGGGGGGCACTGAGGGGCCACGTCCACCTCTGTCCACAGTGTATAACAGCACCTGCGATGACCGCGAGTTCATGTGCCAGAACCGCCAGTGCATCCCCAAGCATTTCATGTGCGACCATGACCGTGACTGTGCTGATGGCTCTGACGAGTCCCCTGAGTGTGGTGAGCCCGGGACTGTGGTGGGACACAGGCCCTGTCCTTTGCCATGATGGGCTGCACCCAGGTCACCAGCCTCACCCACCCCCTCCTCCCCCAGAGTACCCGACCTGTGGCCCCAATGAGTTCCGCTGTGCCAACGGGCGCTGCCTGAGCTCCCGCCAGTGGGAGTGTGATGGTGAAAACGACTGCCATGACCTGAGCGACGAGGCGCCCTTGAACCCGCACTGCACCAGCCCAGGTAGGCCCGACGCCCGGCTCCCCCTCGCACCGTGCCCCGCCCCACACCTGTTCCCAGGACCCCACTGACCTGCCGCCTCTGCCCCCCACCCCCAGAGCACAAGTGCTACGCCCCCTTGCAGTTCCTGTGCAACAACGGGCGCTGTGTGGCCGAGACGCTGCTGTGCAATGGCCAGGACGACTGTGGCGACAACTCCGACGAGCGTGGCTGCCACATCAACGAGTGTCTCAGCCCCAAGCTCAGCAGCTGCAGCCAGGAGTGCGAGGACCTCAAGATTGGCTTCAAGGTGTGCCCCACCCCGGGGTGGGTGCCTCCACGCCCCCAGTCTGATGGTGGACTCCTTTCTCCACGCCGCATTCATTCATTCATTTACTCAACAAGGGCTTATGCAGCACCTACTCTACCAGGCAGCATTCTAGGCAGTGGGGATGCAGCAGTGAACAAAACACAACTCCCCTTGGTTGGGATCTGTGTCTACTGGGAAGGCAGAGCCAGCAGGCTTTGCTGGTGCATGAGGGGACAGCTGTGAGAGGACAGAGGGCGTGCAGGTGTCAAGCAGGCGATGTGCGGGTCTGCAATTCAAGGGAGAAGCCAGACAGGAGAACAAAATCTGGGAGTTATCACTATAGAGATGACATTTAAGCCCATGAGTTTGGATCAGATCCCCAAGGAAGTGAATGTAGTTGGAAAGGAGGGGAAGTCCAAGGCCTAAAGCCTGTGCTCGGCCACCCCAAGGGTGGGAGGTGATGGGAACCGGCTGAGGCACCTGGGGCTGAAGAACAGCAAGTGAAGAAAGCACTGGAGAGGAAGGAGCACAATCAGCTCCATCAAATGATGCCCACTTGTCACATAAGATGAGGCCTGAGCACTGCCCTGTGGAGGTGGAAACATGGCGGTTGCTGGGGACTCACTCCAGTGGTTTTGGTGGGCTGACGGCCAGATGGCTGGCACCATCGACACAGTACCTGTGTGCTGCCTGCCTCCCCTGGCAAGTCTGGGCTTTCCTGGTGGAGGGAGCCAGAGTCCCATGAGGGCTTCTGACCCCAGGCCTCTGGGGTGGATGGCCATCAGATCCTGGGGAGGCCCAGACCCCTGTCCGACCCCCAGCCAAGGCCCCCTGTGCCCACAGTGCCGCTGCCGCCCCGGCTTCCGGCTGAAGGATGATGGCCGCACGTGTGCTGACGTGGACGAGTGCAGCACCACCTTCCCCTGCAGCCAGCTCTGCATCAACACCCATGGCAGCTACAAGTGTCTGTGTGTGGAGGGCTACGCCCCCCGCAGCGGCGACCCCCACAGCTGCAAGGCTGTGACTGGTGAGATGGGCATGGAGGGCATCTCATGATGGTCTGGGCAGCTGGGAGCTGTGGAGGGAGGGCTGAGACAGCAGAGGTCACACAGGCTGAGGACCTGGGGTGCTAGAATGTGCCCCCAGCTAGTGGCTGAGGCAGGATCCTTTGCCTTTAGACGAGGAGCCATTTCTGATCTTTGCCAACCGGTACTACCTGCGCAAGCTCAATCTGGACGGTTCCAACTACACACTGCTCAAGCAGGTAGCAGGCCCAGCCTCCTTCCCGCACCTGCCCCCCAGGCCCAGAGCTCCTGTCCTCACCCAGGACAGCCCCACATCCTCCCCCTGGACCCATGTCTTCACACTGTACTGACTTCTCCAGCCACCCCTCTCTGGACTTTACAGTCACACCTGTCCCCACCCCCCAATCCAGGGCCTGAACAACGCTGTCGCCTTGGACTTTGACTACCGAGAGCAGATGATTTACTGGACAGATGTGACAACTCAGGGCAGCATGATCCGAAGGATGCACCTTAACGGGAGCAATGTGCAGGTGGGGCTGGGGAAGCCCACTTCCCTGCCAATAAATATGGGGGTGCAGAGATCCAGCCCCTCAGCATCCCTCCCCAAGGACGCTCTTTGTCAAGGCAAACTCCCCTTCTCCCCACTCCCCTGCCAGTTATTTCCTTCTCCCTGTTCCTTGCTGAGTCACTACACCCCTCCCTCTCCTCTAAGCCCAAAGAAAGGTCTAGCAGATGCCTCTTGCTCTTTCCCTAATTATCAGTAAGTTCCTCTTTACCCCTGACCTTCCCAGGCACTGTGGAGTTGGGTGAGAGGTCTCTCATCTAGAGATCCTTTTCCTAGAGCCTCAGCTGACACCGGACCCGAGGCTGGGCCTTTTCCATTGTCCTCACAGGCGAGCTCCCTACTTTACATGTGGGGAAGCTGAGCCTCCTCTTCCCCTGTCTGAAGGTGCTGCACCGGACCGGCCTCAGCAACCCCGATGGGCTGGCCGTGGACTGGGTGGGCGGCAACCTGTACTGGTGTGACAAAGGCCGGGACACCATCGAAGTGTCCAAGCTCAATGGGGCCTATCGGACGGTGCTGGTCAGCTCGGGCCTCCGTGAGCCTAGGGCTCTGGTGGTGGACGTGCAGAATGGGTAAGCGAGCAAGGAGGGCGGGGGAACCTGTGGAAGCAGGTGGCACTCTCAGGCCCCCAGGCCCAGCCTCCCGCACACAGCTAAGGGCTGGAGGGACCAGTCCCTGCATTTCTTGTGGCTCACTGCCCACACTCCCACCAGGTATCTGTACTGGACAGACTGGGGTGACCACTCACTCATTGGCCGGATTGGCATGGATGGGTCTGGCCGCAGTGTCATCGTGGACACCAAGATCACATGGCCCAATGGTCTGACCCTGGACTATGTCACCGAGCGCATCTACTGGGCTGATGCCCGGGAGGACTACATTGAGTTTGCCAGCTTAGACGGCTCCAATCGCCACGTTGGTCAGTATGCCAGGGAGGCTGCCTCCGCACATAGACCTAATGGGGATGGGCTTAGAGCTATAAGGGATCAGGCCTTTGGCGTAAGAGTGGGCATAAAAGCCGGAGGGCATGGTCCAGGGCTGTGTGGGGTCAGAGCACTGCAGGGTACACCCCTGGGGTGGACCTCGGTGTGAGGACCCTTCCCATGCACAGTTCCAGATGACAGGGCCCCGAGGCAGATGGGAGGGGGAGGCCTGGGGTGGGCGTACTTCAGCACTCCCCACTTCCTGACAGGAAGCCATGCAATCTTACGGTGCAGGAGCCTGCTGTCAGACAGGCCTGGATTTGAGTTCCAACTCTGCCACTTATTAGCTGTGTGGCTTTGGGATGCCCCTTAATCACAGAGGACTGAGCTAGTACCTTTTCTCATGAGGCTGTTGTGGGATTAAGGAGGCCCAGCAGGGAAAGGCGCCCATATATTCTCAGTGCTGACCTGTCCCCTCCCCTGTCTGCAGTGCTGAACCAGGACATCCCACACATCTTTGCACTGACCTTGTTTGAGGACTACGTCTACTGGACCGACTGGGAGACCAAGTCCATCAACCGAGCCCATAAGACCACGGGCGCCAATAAGACACTCCTCATCAGCACACTGCACCGGCCCATGGACCTGCATGTCTTCCATGCCCTGCGCCAGCCAGATGGTAACTCACTGAGGGGTGGGAGCAGATGAAGGGTGAGCTGGCATTAGGGGCCCGCGGGATGGAATGGGGCCCCAGCAGGGTTGGGACCCTCACTGTCTCCCCAGGGGCTCCTGCCCACCCCTTCTCCAGCACTACCAAGCAGTGCCTTCCAGACACTGGGGGAATCACGAGGCTATAGACAGGCTCTAGTCTGGCTCTCGGGAGCTCAGCCAGCCTGGGACCAGCCCTGGAGTCTCGTAGCAGCAAGGCCTTGAGGCCAGTCACGCAGGGTGGGTCTGGCAGCAGGGACCACGAAAGGCAGGCAGGCCATGGCTGAGGGAGGGCACAGCTGAGGCAGTGTGGGCTCTGGGCCTGGCCTGATCCTGGGACCTTGAGAGGGTTCTCTTCTGTCTCTGGCTTCAGCTCCCTCCTGAAAGAGCGGGATTTGAATCCGTGTCACCTCTGCCTGGCATAGAGAAGGCTAGGCAGCCTCTGAAGGAGCAGAAAATGCGTTAGCAACGGGCGCTGCGCTCACCCTGCCAGAGGCCAGGGACTCAGGGTTGTTTATGGCCCAGCCAGCCACCTTGAACCACTTTTTCTCTGGCAGTGCCCAATCACCCCTGCAAAGCCAACAATGGCGGTTGCAGCAACCTGTGCCTACTGTCCCCTGGAGGTGGCCACAAATGTGCTTGTCCCACCAACTTCTACCTGGGCGGCGATGGGCGCACCTGTGTGTCCAACTGCACAGCAAGCCAGGTGAGGCTCTTCCCCTGGACCCCCATTCACCAATGCCCCATTCCCCTGGCCTCTCACACCAGTACCCCCACTCCTCCTTGGACCCCAACACCCTCTCTAATGTCCTCATGCATCTGGTTTTCCCACGCTAACGCCCCCACATTTCTTGCCTACCTCTTGTCTCCCCACAGCAATACTTTTACACTCACCACCTCTCACAAACACCCCCACACCCTAACCCTGAGCCTCCCTCACCAATACCCCCAACCCTGACCTGCACATCGATAGCCCCTCTCCTGGCCCTCCTGCACACGTCACCTCCCAGCCTTGCACCCGGTGCAGCCTCCGCCCAGAATACCCTGGCCCTGCTTCTCCTTTGACATGTCCCAGCCCCGCAAACGAAAACTCCCTGAGTTCCCCATACCCCCATCAACTCCTCTTGCCCCCACCTGCCCTCCAGTTTGTGTGCAAGAACGACAAGTGCATCCCCTTCTGGTGGAAGTGTGACACGGAGGACGATTGTGGGGACCATTCGGACGAGCCCCCGGACTGTCGTAAGTTCCCGGGGGTGGGTGGCGAGGGCCCCACGCAGGAGCAGCCCAACTCCAAAGCCCTGCCTGGCCACGCCCACCCACGGCCCCTCTGACGCTGAGCTCCTCTCCTGGCAGATGAGTTCAAGTGCCGCCCTGGACAGTTCCAATGCTCGACAGGCATCTGCACGAACCCTGCCTTCATCTGTGACGGGGACAACGACTGCCAGGACAACAGCGATGAGGCCAACTGCGGTAACGGGCTGCCCAGCCCCTGGCTGCTCGCCTTCCCTCCTGTGTCCGTCCTTGGGTTTGGGGGTCTCGTGCCGCGCTTCAGGGGCAAGGATGCTAAGCCAATGGCAACCTCCTCTCTAGACCCTGAGCCTGCACCTTCCCACGAAGGGGGTGGGGGTGTCCGCTCCCTGCCCCTTCGTCCCCCACCCACCAGTAGTTACCCTGCTCTCCACCCCCTGCAGACATCCACGTCTGCTTGCCCAGTCAGTTCAAGTGCACCAACACCAACCGCTGTATCCCCGGCATCTTCCGCTGCAACGGGCAGGACAACTGCGGAGACGGGGAGGACGAGAGGGACTGCCGTGAGTGCCCAGGCTCTGGGCGGGCGCGGGGTGGTGGGAAAACACAGTGCATGCTGAAATCTACCCACCGCTGCTCATAACTAATGTTAATAGAGGGGAACATGCATTATATTGGGTGTTACTTGGTTTGCTCATACAGTTATGCTTGGGGCACGAGCAAACAAAAAGCACCAAAATTGGAGATAAACTGTTCCTTCCTCCCAGGAAATCACTGGCAGGAAGTAGAGAGGGGCAGGGCCTGGAAGAGGAAGAAGATGGTGATCTTGAACTGTGGGGGGAGGCAGAAAGGGCAGGTCCTCATTCTGTCCCCCACCCTACAGCCGAGGTGACCTGTGCCCCCAACCAGTTCCAGTGCTCCATCACCAAGCGCTGCATCCCCCGCGTCTGGGTCTGTGACCGGGACAACGACTGTGTGGATGGCAGCGATGAACCTGCCAATTGCAGTGAGTTGCCTGGCGCCCCTGGAACCCGGAGCCCACCTCCTACAAAGAGCTGCCCCCCCAAACCCCTGGAGCTCCATGGTGTCTGCTGCTCCTACCAGCCCCACGTGCGACCCCCTTGGTGGCCACTCCTGAAAGTCGCCTCCCGTTCACCACTGGTCCCACCCTCCTGCAGCCCAGATGACCTGCGGGGTAGATGAGTTTCGCTGCAAGGACTCAGGCCGCTGTATCCCAGCACGATGGAAGTGTGATGGGGAGGACGACTGTGGGGACGGTTCTGACGAGCCCAAGGAAGAGTGTGGTGAGCTCCCCAAGCCCTGACTCCAAGGGGTGAGGCAGCGTCCACTGCAGGGGCAGAGCCACGCTGCTTGCTCACCATGCTTCCTGTACCCGCCTCCTTCTGTCTAATTGCCCTGTCCCCAAGCTCACCAGTACCTCATCAGCACTTACCTAGGTGGGTTCTCTGAGATCTGTTAATCCCCTCCCACGGCAGCTCCCCCTACTGCCATCCCTCCCACCCCATAACCTCCTCATAGACACTGCATCTGGGAACACTGCCACCCCATTGTCGGGCTGGAACGCCCACTCTCCCCGTCCAGGACACCCTGACCATGCCTGTGTGAGACCCTCACATCTGCCCTGACTCTGTCCCTGACTGCCCCCCAACCTTGCCCCCTAGATGAGCGCACCTGTGAGCCCTACCAGTTCCGCTGCAAGAACAACCGCTGTGTGCCAGGCCGATGGCAGTGTGACTATGACAATGACTGCGGGGACAACTCCGACGAGGAGAGCTGCAGTATGTGCCCCACCCCACCCCACCCCACCCCACCCAGCAGGTGCCCTTCCCCCGGAGATCTTGGGTACCTCCCTTCTAAGCACCCCTGCCTCCACCAACACCCCGCTGCAGAGGGCAGGTGGCCGCCTCCCAGGGCTGGGGGTCAGGAGCCCCTCCCTCCTCACCCCACCCCACTCCATGTTGTGTATTTGAGTTTGTACCATTTCACCTCATCTCATGTTTCTCTCCATTTTCACACTGTCCTCTCGGGGTTGCAGAGGTAGGTGTCTCTGATGTGCCATATGTTCCCACCACACCCCTGCCTCTGCCCGGAGCCCACCCGTCCCCGTGCTGTGCCTCAGCCCATCACCCGTTACTGGCCGCTTCCTAAACCCCGGTGCTTGTCTTAGTGGTCTTGCCCCTCCCCTCCCTTCCCTGCACACAGTACCCTCTCTTACATGTCTGCCCGAGGGGTAAGTGAGGGCCCTCTGTGCCCGGCTGGTCCCACAAGGGCAACCAGTGGCCATGCAGGATTGGTTGAGCATTTTGGTCATTACACAGAGTCAACTGTAGCCTTTAGAAGCACAGCAGCGGCGGATAATACTCTGCCCAGGGCTGGAGCTGCCCTCGAGGGCTGAGTGCCTATGCCCACCCTCCTTCCCCAGCCCCTCGGCCCTGCTCAGAGAGTGAGTTTTCCTGTGCCAACGGCCGCTGCATTGCTGGGCGCTGGAAATGTGATGGGGACCATGACTGTGCAGATGGCTCGGATGAGGTGGGCAGGGAAACCAGAGGAGGGGGAGGCAGAGCCGGGACGAGGGGCACCCAGGTCTGACCAGCACGCCTGCTCCCTGGCCCACAGAAAGACTGCACACCCCGCTGTGACATGGACCAGTTCCAATGCAAGAGTGGCCACTGCATCCCCCTGCGCTGGCGCTGTGATGCAGATGCTGACTGCATGGATGGCAGCGATGAGGAAGCCTGTGGCACTGGCGGTGAGGCCCCCCCTGCCGTCCCCTGCCCCACAGCAGCAGTTAGTCCCAGAGCCAGCAGAGACCGGCGGGCTCTGTCCACTAGGCCTCACCCCATAAGTCCCTAGAAGGCAGTTGGTTGCCCTGAGAAACGGTCCCCACTCACTCTCCTTTCCCGGGGCAGTGAGGCCACACCTGCCCCTGGCTCACCGGCCTGGGCTCAGAGTGGGCAGTGTGAAGCCCGGCTGAAGGTAGGTTGGGTGGGGCTTGGAGCAGAGACCCCAGCAGTGAGGGCAGGCATCCTGGGTCTGCCCTGGGGATGCTGAGAATAGGGACTGAAACCTAGGTCTCCCTCGTCCCGGCCCAGTGCTCCTCCTCTGTATCTGCCATTGAGCTCTATGGCAGGCCCCGGTGTCCTGCCACAACCACCAGAGAAAGAGCGTTCTCTAGACTCTGCTGGACACTCTTCCCCAAAAGACCTCTTCTCTCTAAACACCAGAGGAGGCAGATCTGCTCCAGCTGTCCGGCTGGTAGAAAAGCGCACCTGGGTGCAGCCTGGGTACCGCTGCTTGCCTGGTGACCCCTCTGGGCCTCCTCCTGCGGAGGAGGGGTCTGGCCGAGGCCCTGCCCGTGCAGCCTGGCACTCAGCACTCACTGTTCGCTCTTTGCTGCCCTTGACTTTAGTACGGACGTGCCCCCTAGACGAGTTCCAATGTAATAACACCCTGTGCAAGCCCCTGGCCTGGAAGTGCGATGGCGAGGACGACTGCGGGGACAACTCCGACGAGAACCCAGAGGAGTGTGGTGAGGCTCTGCAGGCGAGAGGGTGGGGCTCTCAGGCTCCTGGTGGCGGGGTGGGGGGGCGCAGTTAGCCTGCAGGGCTGATGCTGGCTCGGTCCCCTGCAGCCCGGTTTGTGTGCCCTCCGAACCGGCCCTTCCGCTGCAAGAATGACCGTGTCTGCTTGTGGATCGGGCGCCAGTGCGACGGCACTGACAATTGCGGAGACGGGACTGATGAGGAGGACTGCGGTGAGCACTGGCTGGTGGGAAGGAGCTGGGGAGGCCTCTGCTGAGGTGTGTGCAGGAGGTCAGGGTGGGCCAAGTGGGTGCTGTGTCTGGGAAATGGACTTATTCGGAAAGGGGAGGTCCCAGGGCTGAGAGCCTAGGGGCCCTTCCTGATGCCCTAGCTCTTGAGGTAGAGACTGAATGTCTAACCAGCTTCCCCTGCAAGCTTGACAGACATCTGACCAGGCTTGGGTCCCTCCTTTACCCACAACTGACTGGGGCCCTCTCTGGGAGGAGGGGGCGCGGTGGTGAATACCCAGGACCTGAAGCCTCCACCCTCCCCAGAGCCCCCCACAGCTCAGACCCCCCACTGCAAAGACAAGAAGGAGTTCCTGTGCCGGAACCAGCGCTGCCTCTCGTCCTCGCTGCGCTGCAATATGTTCGATGACTGCGGGGACGGCTCTGATGAGGAGGACTGCAGCATCGGTAGGAGGGGCGTGTGCGGCCACTGGGGGCCAGAGGTCCAAAGTCCCAGCCTAGGGCAGCTCAGGGAAGAGGATCCACTCTCTGTCCCCCACAGACCCCAAGTTGACGAGCTGTGCCACCAACGCCAGCCTCTGTGGGGATGAGGCACGCTGTGTGCACACCGAGAAGGCCGCCTACTGTGCCTGCCGCCCTGGCTTCCACACAGTGCCAGGACAGCCTGGGTGCCAGGGTAAGACGCAGGGACAGGGTTGGGGGTGCGGAGCAAACAGAAACCCCAGCCACACGGGTGTCTCCATGACCCTTCCACATAACCACCAGACATCAACGAGTGCCTGCGCTTCGGTACCTGCTCGCAACTCTGTAACAACACCAAGGGCAGCCACCTCTGCAGCTGTGCTCGAAACTTCATGAAGACACACAACACCTGCAAGGCCGAAGGTACCGGAGCCTGGTCAGGGAGAGGATGAGAAGAGCAGGCAGGGCTGGGCCATACCAGGGTATAAAATGGGATGTTTTTCTCCTTATACCCTTGCCCTAGTGTGGAATCCCAGACCCACAGGTGCAGCTTCCTGTGTGCAGAGGGCACAGGTTCTGGGCAGGCTCATCAGAGGAAGTCTGGGGTGGGGGCAGCACACACATGCCTCCCACACACGCCTCGTCACCCACCCCTCCCAAGAGGAACACACACAGCCATGCATCACCACAATTACAGTCATGTGTACCCCGCCTGCATATTCCTTTTATGCTTTTCTTTTTTCAGCTTTATTGAGATAGAATTGACAAAATTGTCAGATATTTAATGTGGTACAGGGTGATGATTTGGTAGACACACAACTTTTGAAAGGATTCCCCTCATTGAATTAATTAATGCATTCGTCACCTCACGTAGCGTATGTTTTTGTTTTTGAACATGTAAGTTCTTGCCCATATGCTTAGACACACACCTGCAGCTCCCTCGTGCCTGTGCAGAAACACACCCACACACCATGTACATACACCCCTGTGCACACTCAAGGGCACGCATGACCCCACCCCATACACCCAAGTGCATTCTCGTGCACATGCATGCCTACACCCCTCTGTGTCTGTGCACAAAAACTCGCATGTGTGCCCGCAAGCACACACCAGGCAGTGTGCAGCAGAGAACCTGGTGATGCCACCCAGAAGCCGTGAGGAGGCAGCAGTCTCTGGGCTGGAGGAGCAGAGACAGCTTTCTGGAATAGCAGGTCCCACTAGAGCAGCTCAGGGGAGGAGAGGAAGAGGACATTTCCAGGGCTGAGACTGCCTGGGATGGTGGGAGGAGCAGAGGCTTCTGACAGGACAGGCAGTTTGATTAGGAGAGAAGGCATTGTTAGTATGGAAGGGGCTGGGCCGTGGGGGGAGCGCATCCCAGGCAGTCCTCCTGGCATCGGGCCTGACAGCCCCCAGCCCTGGCCTACTGCCCTTGCCTTTCCCCCTACACCTTATGTCTGGCCTCTTGCCCCTCCAGGCTCTGAGTATCAGGTCCTGTACATTGCTGATGACAATGAGATCCGAAGCCTGTTCCCCAGTCACCCTCACTCAGCTTACGAGCAGGCTTTCCAGGGTGATGAGAGTGTCCGCATCGACGCCATGGATGTCCATGTCAAGGCTGGCCGCGTCTATTGGACCAACTGGCACACGGGCACCATCTCCTACCGAAGCCTGCCCCCCGCTGCGCCTCCCACCACTTCCAATCGCCATCGGCGAGAGATCGACCGGGGTGTCACCCACCTTAATGTGAGTATCCAGCCTGGGGTGGGGTCTGCATGGACTGTGTGGAGGGACCCCAGAGAGCAGCTGGTTCTGAGCAGAGTTTAAAAAAGACAGTGGAGGGGCAGAGGGTGAGACTGGAGGGCACGGGCGGTCAGGATTACGGTGGAGGCACAGGCCACAGGCGGGCAGAGCGGTGGGAATCTGTCATTGACTCTGCCACACTGCAGCCCAAGCACAAGGCACCGTGGGCGGACAGGCCTCCCGCATCAGGGCCACGGCCAGTTCCTGATTGTTGCTGCCGCTCACTGTCAATCTTGGCCAACCTGTTTGACGTCTTTGGGTCTCACTTTGTTCCTCAATAAAGCAGGGTAATAATATCTAATCCAGCAAAATAGGTGAAAGCTTTAAGGGTGTCCCCAAAGATAAGTGCCCGTTGAATCTCTTCAAAGCCAGGGGATTAGTTCTCAGTCTGGAGTGAGTTTTTAGAAGAGACAGGCTGGCAGATTTGGGGGGTAGATAACGGGCAGGAAGACAAAAGGCGGCAGCTCCTGACAGTGTGACCCCCCCATTCAGATTTCAGGGCTCAAGATGCCAAGGGGCATCGCCATTGATTGGGTGGCTGGGAACGTGTACTGGACTGACTCAGGCCGGGATGTGATCGAGGTGGCGCAAATGAAGGGCGAGAACCGCAAGACACTCATCTCTGGCATGATTGATGAGCCCCACGCCATCGTGGTGGACCCGCTGAGGGGGTGGGCAGGGCTCTGGGGGAGGCACCTGGGCTGGGACGGGGGTGGGGCCTAGCACCCTCAGTGTGCTCTTTCCCTCACAGACCAGCCGGAGGCTAAGTCTTCCTCAGCCTCAGGAACCGTCCCCCCACCCTACCCCCGCAGTCTGCCTTGGCCCAGGACTCCCAGCTCCTGCTCAGACAGGGGCCTGACTTCTCCTTGGCTGGCTCTCCTGGGCAGCTAAGGTCTTGGCTGCTCCTCCGCCCCAGGGGGTAGACTGTCCACACAGCTGATTCTGGATTGGCACATTGTGGTTTTAGGGTAAAATATTCTTAACTTGGTCAGGAAGCTGGCTCCCCCTGATTTTCTCTGGAGAAGGCTGATAGATTGCCCTCGTCCTAAGACCCAGAAGTCCCTGAGCCCAGACCAGGAACCTGGTGGCTGCCTTGGTTGGCCTCCTCTGGAGGCCTCAGGTCCTAACCAGACTCACCTCTTCTCCATCCCCAGCACCATGTACTGGTCAGATTGGGGGAACCACCCCAAGATTGAAACGGCAGCAATGGATGGGACCCTGCGGGAGACACTGGTACAAGACAACATCCAGTGGCCCACAGGTCCGTGGTGGCAGGGGACAGAGGCTGTGGAAGGGACGGGTTTGCTGAAGTCACACAAAAGCTAGGAAGGAGGTAGAGCTTGACTGGGAAGAGGCAGATGAGGTGTGGAAGCTTTTCCAAAAGAGGTGACTGGCCGTAGAGATGGGAACAGGGTGGAGCTGCCCCAACATGGAGACAGTTCTGCCTTCTCCCTCAGCGTGAGGTGAGAGAGGCCAGGCCTCACCACGCTCTCTGCCTCCCCCAGGCCTGGCCGTGGATTATCACAATGAACGGCTCTACTGGGCAGATGCCAAGCTCTCAGTCATCGGCAGCATCCGGCTCAACGGCACTGACCCCATTGTGGCTGCTGACAGCAAACGAGGTCAGTGTCTGGCAGTAGCCTCGGCCCGCCCTGAACCCATACCTCCCCAGTGCTGGCCAGCCTCCCCCACCTGGCCCCCAGCCGTCCTGCGGTGCCTTCCAGCCCTCTCCCAGCTTGACTCCCGCTGCCGCAGCCCTGCAGGCCTGAGGCCTGCTCAAACCCTCTGGCCCACGTGTCCATGTATTCATTATATCCATGAATTTTTAGCTGCATGGAGGCAACAGAGGTAGCAACAGGAACTTAGCAAATGAGGGGAGAGGCAGCAGAAGTCAACCCTGACCCCAGAAATAGAGGGTGTGGTGAGACCTTGTGCCAGTAGTAGCCACAGGAGGGAAAGCCTGGGGGGAGTTTGGTTTCGGACATGTTGGGTTTGAGGTGCCTGGGAGCCGCGGAGGCCAGTATCCTGGAGAGTGCAACCAGGGCCTGAGTCCCTCCATGTCCTCCCCAGGCCTCAGCCACCCCTTCAGCATTGATGTCTTTGAGGATTACATCTATGGTGTCACCTACATCAATAACCGTGTCTTCAAGATCCATAAGTTTGGACACAGCCCCTTAATTAACCTGACAGGGGGCCTGAACCATGCTTCTGACGTGGTCCTGTACCACCAGCACAAGCAGCCTGAAGGTGGGCAGGGAGGGAGAGCCCCAACTGGAGCAGGGGGGCTTGGGGGCATTGGGTCTCCAGGCTGTGGCCTGGGTTCCAGGCGGGCAGGGAAGGGTTCTGGGTCCACGGGGCTCAGCCTTCTCCTGCCCTGGCCCACACCTGCAGTGACCAACCCTTGTGACCGAAAGAAGTGTGAGTGGCTCTGTCTGCTGAGCCCCAGTGGGCCCGTCTGCACCTGTCCCAACGGGAAGCGCCTGGACAATGGCACCTGTGTGGCTGTGCCCTCACCAACGCCCCCACCGGATGGTATGTTCACACCCCTCGCCTGCCCCCCACCCCACGCCCCAGGGCCCTCCACCCGCAGCCCCTGAAGTCCCCTCTCCCTGTTGTGACCACCACCGCCCTTCCCTCCTCCAGCTCCCCGGCCAGGAACCTGTAACTTGCAGTGCTTCAATGGCGGCAGCTGCTTCCTCAATGCACGGCGGCAGCCCAAGTGCCGCTGCCAGCCCCGCTACACAGGTGACAAGTGTGAGCTGGACCAGTGCTGGGAGCACTGTCAAAACGGGGGCACCTGCGCTGCCTCCCCGTCTGGTATGCCCTTCAGTTCTCTCAACAGGACTACTCCCGGCACCTGGGCCCCAGACCCCGACCCACGGGCCCCAGCCCCCGACCCACGGGCCCCGCCTCAGGCATACCCCAGCCCCTGCCCTACCTGGCTTCACCTCTGCCTCCCCTCGCACCTCCTGTCCATAGCCCAGTGTCCCATTCCTCTTCTATCTCCCTCCCACCTGGGACCTCAAAGCCCTGTCTCTCTGCAGTAAGGCTGGGTGGTTCAGTGGGCCACAGTCCTGCTCACACATCCTATCTCCCACCAGGCATGCCCACCTGCCGCTGCCCCACGGGCTTCACGGGCCCCAAATGCACCCAGCAGGTGTGTGCAGGCTACTGTGCCAACAACAGCACCTGCACTGTCAACCAGGGCAACCAGCCCCAGTGCCGATGCTTACCTGGCTTCCTGGGCGACCGCTGCCAGTACCGTGAGTCAGCCATCTCTGGGCCCCCAGAGAAGGGTCAGGGGAGCTAGGGCATCTGAGAGCCTAGGGTGGTAGCCACAAGGGTGAGCTCTAGGGAGGGAGGTCATTCATAGCTCAACCAGGCCCAGCGTGCTGGTGGTCCCTGGTGGAAGTGTTGGCGCTTCCCCTGAGGAAGTGAGCCCTCTGGCATCAGGACTATTCAAGTAAAAGCAGTGCCCTGTCAGGATGCTCGAGGATGTCCTTGTACCCTGGAGCCTGTGAGGTGGGGCAGCTGGGGGCTCAGGAGGAGGTGGGGGCTACCTAAAAGACCTAGGGCTCCCCTCAGGTGTCCAACTCCCCACCACACCACCTGTGGAGGACCCTCATACACCTCTCCACCCCCCTAAACCACAGGGCAGTGCTCTGACTACTGTGAGAATTTTGGCACATGCCAAATGGCTGCCGACGGCTCCCGGCAGTGCCGCTGTACCCCCTACTTCGAGGGGCCCAGGTGCCATGTGAATAAGTGCAGCCGCTGTCTGGATGGAGCCTGCATGGTCAACAAGCAGAGTGGAGATGTTACCTGCAAGTGAGTGAGGCCCTGCCCCCACAGCTGTGCCTTGCTGGATCCTGCCTTGTTCCAGCTTCATGCCCCCCATCTGCTCCTCCCCGCCCTGCCTTGCCCCTTCCTCAGCACCTCAGGCACCCCTCTGCCAGCCCTGCCCCAGCACCCAACACCTTACTTCTTCCTGCAGCTGCTCTGATGGCCGAGTGGCCCCCAGCTGTCTGACCTGCATTGGCCACTGCAGCAATGGCGGTTCCTGCACCATGAACAGCAAAATGATGCCTGAGTGCCAGTGAGTTGGGCCTGAGCCTTGCCAAGGCCTGAACCACCCTCCTTCCCCACATCTCAGAGACCATCAGAGTCCTATGGCCCCTCTCTATTTCCCTGGTAGCCATGGCTTTGGCAGTCATGCCTGCTCAGCTCTGCCCTCCTGTCTGCAGGTGCCCACCCCACATGGCAGGACCCCGGTGTGAAGAACAGGTGGTCAGCCAACAGCAGCCTGGACGTAGGTGGCAGGGGGTGGGGAGGAAGGGTTGTGGGGCCTGGAAATGGGGGGGGTGGTCTGTGCCTCCTGTGCCTTTCAGACTGTTTCCTACCTCCTCCCCTCTTAGATATGGCCTCCATCCTAATCCCTCTGCTGTTGCTGCTGCTGCTGCTTCTGGTAGCCGGAGTGGTATTCTGGTACAAGTGGCGAGTCCGGGGGTGAGTGAGAGGGAGTCTGGAAAATTCTAGTCATTACCACCCTAGCCTTGCCCCTTCAGACTCCTTGACCCCTGTACCCCTGCCTCACCCCAGGGCTAAGGGCTTCCAGCACCAACGGATGACGAATGGAGCCATGAACGTGGAGATTGGGAATCCCACCTATAAGATGTATGAAGGCGGGGAGCCTGATGATGTAGGGGGCCTACTGGATGCTGACTTTGCCCTGGACCCTGACAAGGTGGGCTGGGAAGACAGAGGTGGTGGCTTCCAGGGCAGGGACAAGAGGCTCTGGATGGGGTGTCTAAGGGTGTTGAGTTGGATGAGGGAACAGAGGTGGGGGTAGGGTACCAGGGCCATAGAGCCCAGCCTCTGATCCCACCTGCACCCTCTATCACCTTGCAGCCCACCAACTTCACCAACCCCGTATACGCCACACTCTACATGGGTGGTCACGGCAGCCGCCACTCCCTGGCCAGCACGGATGAGAAGCGAGAACTCCTGGGCCGGGGCCCTGAGGACGAGATAGGGGACCCTTTGGCATAGGCCCCTGCCCCATTGGACTTCCCCCAGAGAGCCTCCTGCCCCCTGCCAGAGAAGTCCTTCAATGAGCCCCTCTCCTTCCCAACCAGCCCTCCCCGGCGCTGCCGGGATGTATAAATGTAAAAATGAAGGAATTACTTTTTATATGTGAGTGAGCAAGCGAGCAAGCGAGCACAGTATTATCTCTTTCCGTTCTCCTTCCTGCCCGCTCCTCGGCGCCCCCCATGCTGCCTTCAGGGAGGGGGGACATGGAAGCTTCTGGGGGCTCCTTTGGCTTACAGGTATGAGGGGCCCCCTGCCTCCCACCTTCCCACCAAAATGCACCCCACTGGGAGAGCTGGTTGTGCTGCCTCCCCTTCCCTGTACAAGACACTTTGTCAGGGCTCTCCCCTGTAGCTCCCCCTTCCCCCCTCCCAGCTCCCTGAGGGCTAATTCTGGGGAGGGAGGAGAGTCCTTTGCGGCCCCTGTCTGGAAGATTTGGCTCTGGCTGAGGTAGGAAGGAAAGGATGGAGTTTTTTAGTTCTTGGGGCGTCCATCCCATGCCCCAGCCCCCATTCTAGGGGCATATTTGAGATGGCCACACTCAGTACCCCTCCCAGACAGGCACCCCCTCTCCAGTGCCCCCAACATGGCTCCAGGGCTGGAGACTTTTCTTTGGTAAACAGTCCCCCAGCCTCCCCTGCCCTGGGGAGGACATGGGGCACCCCAAGGAAGGGCAAACGGGCAGCCCCGTTTTGGGGACACGAACGTTTTAATAATTTTTGCTGAATTCCTTTACAAATAAATAACACAGATATTGTTATAAATAAAATTGTAAAAAAAAAAAAAAAGAAAGAAAGAAAAAGAAAATAGCCACTTGTGTCTACCTTTGAGTGGGAGACTCTGGGAGCTGGGCTGTGCTTGCCTGCTTCGGCCACCAGAGGAAGCCTTACTCCGTGCTGGGGGAAGGCTTGAGAGTCTGATCTAGAGTGTCCTTCTCCCCCAAGCTCTCTCCCTCTCGGTCTCGAGGTGGCAGGAGAAGCGGGTAGCACTGGACTTGACAAGAACGACCTGCTTCTCCTGGGTGTGTGACCTTGAGCAGGTGACTTTACCTCTCTGGATCTTGTTTCCCTCTGGCTCCCCAAGACCTGTTAATCTGCGTTGTCGCTTTTGTGGGGCACCACCACCACCCCTACCCAAATCATCCCCCACAGTGAGGAATCCAACCATGAGAAATGAACACACTGGGTTTGTGAAGGGATTTCTAATCCTTCAGGGTAGTCCCATACAGCTATCTCTGTCTGATGTTGTTCTTAAAGCACTAACATCTCACATTTCATGGAGACTAATTAATCAGATGCCAAGAGTAGAACCCTGGATTCAGGAGAAGGGAGGGCCCTGGAGTGAAGGAGAGCAGGGAAAACCAGTCTGCCAGGCTCTATGGCTACCAACAGACCCAGTTCACCAATCATTTTCGACATCCCAGGGGTGGAAAGAAGAGGGCAGCTATAATTTAGGGACCCCAGGTATACTTCAGCCCCTGTCCAGAGAGAGGGGAACTTCTTGAAGAAGGTCACGCAGCTTTACACTGACAGAGTTTCAGCCCCACTCTCCCCTCAAAAGAAAATACAAGCTTAGAGAGGGCAGCTGCAAAAAACCCTTACCCAGTTCCCAAAGGGGGAACACTGCCTTACATTCTCCCTCCCTCCCTAGTTCAGGAACCTCTAGAAACAAGAGCCCTCCCCTTCCCTCTTACTCCTGAGATCCCATCTCCAAGCCAGCTTTGAGATCCTCCACTGCCTCGGTTCTCCCCAAAGGCCCCGGGACTGAGAGACCCTGCTGATAAAAGGGGGCGTCCTTGTTAATTGTTGAGAGGGAGGCTTCTGCGCCCATCTGTCCACCAGGTGGCGCACGCTCTCCTGCAGCGCTCTTCATCCGGAAGCCCAGCACAACCCGCTTCCCAACACGCACTAATTATGCACCTGCGAACCGACCCCAGCCCAGCCTCTCACTTTCTTCCCTCGGGCTATTCCGCCACACCCCCTCCACCCTCCGCCAGCTCCTCCCCCTCCCCCAGCGCCTGTCTGCTCCCCCACCATACTACCACCAGCCCCACCCCCTCACTCTCTCCCTCTGCCAGCCGTGCATCTGGCGCCCCCGGGGAGCCACTGATTCTCTGCCTGTCGCCTCAAGATCCTGGGCAAAGCAACCGGGGCCCCCAGCTGCGGCTTGGAATGCACACCCCTTCAGTCAGCATCCTCTCTCTGCCCTCCGGGAACAGCCAGGAGAGGGTCTACCAAGAGGAAGTCCTAGAAAACTCCCTGTTTGACAAGAATGATAGGGGGGCCTAAAACAGATGGAGAAGAGATGGGCAGAACCGGGGCAGAGGCGATATAAACAGAAACAAGAGATACAGAGATGGAGATACAGGGACAGAGGCAAGACACAGAGGGGAGGAGGGGGAGTGGTGTGTGTGTGTGTGTGTGTAGCTGGAGAGAGAAGGGGGTGACCTGAGATTGTAGCAAAAGGAGGAGAGATGGTGTGGGCCAGGACTCCAGAAGATCAAGACCCTAGTGATGAGCATCTGTCCTGGGCACCTGAGGCCTGGGTGTGCCCACTGCTGCAGCAGCCCATGTGCTTGGGACCCGGGCTCAGGATTCTGGGTGGAGTCTTGAAGCCTAGGACCTGGCCACTCCTGCCCCTTCCTGCCTTTCTCCTCTCCGCCCACCTTGCACCCAGGTTCCTGCCTCTTGGCTACTGTCTGCCTGTCTTTGCCTCATCTTCTCAGCATCCCTGATCCTTTGTGTGTGTGTCTGTCACACCCCTCTATCTGTACGTGCCTGGGTTTGCCTTTCGGACTGCCAATGCCAGCATACACCTGTGTGTGTGTGTCCATCTCTGTCTGGGTGTTTGCCTCTCTGCCAAGGCGAGGAAGCAGGGTGGGCTCTGAGTATCTGGTTGGGTATACTTGTCTCTTGGTGCAGCTGTGCATTTCTCAGCCTCTATGCACATTCCTGTGTGTGTGTGTAAACCAAGTGTGTCCATCTGTGTGTCAGTGCCTCTAGTGTGTGCTGGTCCCTCCAGGAATGTGTTTCACTCTGCCTTCGTGCTCACCTCTGTGGTGTGGTCCACCTCTGTGAATGCATCTGCGTGCACACCTGGGTGTGTGTGTACTGGCGGCTCAGGGTATGCACCTGTCTCTCTAGCTCTGTGCTTGTCTCTACGTCTCTGCTTGCTCCTATCTCTGCTTGTCCCTATCTCTACCTGTCTAGGTGTCGGTCATACCACAACCTCAGCCACAGCCTCAGTGCATAGCAACAGCTGACAGCTGAAGACTCCCTGGGCAGGGGGAGAGAGAGGGGGAGAGACAGGCAGAGAGAGAGAGAGAGAGAGAGAGAGAGAGAGAGAGAGAGAGAGACTAGGGGGAGGAGAGAGCCTGCGAAGAAGCAGCCAAGAGGATAGGGACAGAGACGGAGCTGGGGACAGAGACAAGGACAGAGACAGAGGAGGAAGGGGACAGGGATGGAGAGGAGCTCATGGTGAAAGATGGGACAGTGAGAAGCAAGGGATAGATATTGCACCAATAGTCCAGGCAAGGCGGCGCTGAGGGGGACTTTCTGCCCAACCCCCACGCAGGGACATTCTGGGACACGCGCGGTGGGGATCAGCGGTGGGGGTCTAGGGGCAAAGGTGAACGGCCGGTCTAGCAGAGTCGTCCTGAGACTGTGGAGGTATCCTGGGGGCGGGTGGACGGGCTCCGGGCGCCGTTTGTCAGCCCTATTGACAGACGTGATGGGGTTTCCGTCCGTGATCAATGATTCTCATCTCCCGGCCGAATGAGCCGCGGGGCGCCCATCCATCCCCGTCAGCGGTGCACGGCGGCAGCCGCCCGAGGCCCCGCCCGCCTTCACCTCGGCCTCGACCCTGCACTTGTCTCGGGACCCACTTTGGCCCGCAGCATCGAGGGACCCTGGTCGTGCTGGGCCGTTTGGGGACACAGTCCCGAAGCTCGAACCCCACGCCCTGCCCTGTCCTCCTCGTCGGTGCACAGACCCAGCCTCTCGGGTTCTCCGTCCCTGGCGCTGCGGCCCTCTCCGAGTCGCACCTGGGCCGGGGGCGTGTCCGGGGCGTGTCGGGGTGAAAGTCACCTTCGGTGCCCCCCAAGCCGGGCGGGAGGGGGCGCGCAGGGCGCGGCCGGGATTGGAGCACCGCGGAGCCCCGCCCCCGCCCGCCGCCTGAGTCCGACCCAACTTTCTCCCCCGCCCGCGCCCCGCCCCCAGCGCCGCGCTCGCTCTTAGCGCTCGGTCCTCTGGCCTCGCCGCCACTCCGCCGCTCCCGCAGCCGCCTCGGGCGCGCCGGCCGGGAGCCTCTTTCCCTCCGCCAGGCAACGGCCGTCCCCGGGACCAACTCTACCCGCCCCGCTCGCCGCCTGGGAAGATGCGGTTGCTCCCGGAATGGCTTCTCTTGCTCTTTGGCCCGTGGCTCCTGAAGAAGGTAAGGGCAGCAGGGCTGCAACGCAAGCACAGGGGTCCGGGACGCAAAGGTTCCAGAGTGCAAGGGGCTCCGTGAGCCGTCCCCGCCCCCAGCCCTAAGCATCCCAACTTTGTGCGGCGTGGGGGACGCAGACAACAGACTCCCCGATCCAGGACAGGCGCTCTCCCAGCGCAAGTTGACTAAGGGGCAGGGGCAGGGGTGGAGGCCCGACTCGGATCTGGCTCCGGGCGCGGCGGGGGAGGGGACGAAACAAGACCTGCGAGTGCGCCAGACGGTGCGGGAGTGCGAGACAGACAGACAAGCCAGCGGGGTGTCAGCCTTGCTGCCTTGCCGCGCCAACCTCGCTTGACACCCTCGCTGTCTGTCCTTCCACCGCTCCTCTCGCGCCTTCGCATGTCTCTTCTCTGTACTTGTTACCATGCCAGGTGGGCACTGTGTTCCGAACATACACCGCCCGAACACACGTGTGCACACACGGACGCACACAGATGCGGCCGAACTAAGCTACAGTCTCCCATCACATTTACCGCGGAGACACCGTCTCCCCTGCACAACCTCACTGACACACCCCTCTCTGGCGCCGGCTGATGGGGGGGTAGGGGCTGTCTGGAAGGGGAGTCTCTCTTCCCGTCCCCTCCATGCCCCCACCTCCTTAGGCTGACTCTTTCCCTGAGGATCCTGGACGAGGACCCCGAGGCTAAGGGGGCCCAGGCTTGATCTGCCTCCCTCCTGACTTGGAGACTTCAAGTCGAGTACACAGTATGCTCATTTGTGCTGGTGTAGAGTGTGTGGGGCAGCGTGTGCACCTGTGTACACGTATGTGTCCAGGGGCAGCCAGGTTTGGGTTTCTAGTGCTGGGGACCAGGGTGCGTGTGCACGCCAGTATGGTGTGTGGTGCTGGCTTTGAAGGGCTGAGTGCAAGTGCCTTTTTCACAGGGAAGCCATCTGTGCCCTGCTGTGTGTCCCACAGTGGGGACCTAGGCCCTGGCCTTCTGTCTTGTTCAACCAGCTCCCCTGCACGCTGCCTGTAACCTACCTAGTCAGGGGGCAGGCAGGTGGCTTCCTAAACCTCTGCTTCCTGCACCCAACCCCCAGCCCCTGAAGAGGCTGGAAGGGGTGTATCTCTGCCCCCAACACTTGGACCCCCCCCACACCTGCTCAGCCAAATCACACTTAGCTGCTCCAGCAGCACAGGGAGTGCCCAGTGAAGCTGGTGATTGAACTCCCTGATTCTCCCAAACCAGCCCCATGACCTTGAGGGGCTGGAAGGTGGGCTGAGGAGCCCCCTCTACAAAAACTGATTTCATCAGCTGGAACTTCTTTTATACTTGCTGCCCAGCTTTGCCCTTAGAGGAGTGCAATGCCCCAGAGCCCACTTGCACTGTTCGTGAAGGCTTGGGGGAGAGGGAGGAGGAATGGTCCTCCCTGCCCCCTCCTTTCTATTTCCTTCCACTGTCCTCTCCACTCTCCCCATCACATAAACTCCCCTGTGGACAGATCTGGTTTAATTTCCTTTGCCCCCTGAAGGGGAATGAAACATCTGGTAGACTTGAGGGAGCGTAAGCATGAGGATGTGAGCAATGGGGATCTAGCTGAGTGTGTGTGAGAGCTGCAACTGTGGGTCTCCCAGTGGGGGAGTGTGTATCTGCCATGTAGTCCAGCTTATGTGTGTGTGAGAAGGGGTTTGCCTGTGTGTACAGACTGTGGGTGTGAGGCTATTTATAAACTGTGCATGGGGAGTGTGTGTAGAACAGTGTTTGTGTGTCCAAGTACCTATCTGTGTGTGCTTGTGTGTACCCGTAAGTATGACTTGTGCACATGTGTGAACCCCAAGATGTACTTGTGTGCTGCGGCCCATGTGTTGTCTGTATGAGTCTCCAAGGTTTGTGATTGTGTATCTGAGTGTTTGTGGTTTTTAGTGCATTTGAGTGTGGATATTGGGCTGTAAGTCTCAGGATGTGTTCATGTATGAGTGGTGTGTGTGTGGGGGGTCAGGGCTGTCTCAGTGCCAGTGTTGGCAGTGGGTTGATACTGGGTAAGAGGCTGGTGGGGAGCAGTTTACAGGGCAGCTCTTTAGGTAACCCTAACTGTCAACGAGAACAGCCCTGCTTTCTCTCACCCTGTTCATTGGCCCTCTGCCAGGAGCTCTTTCTCTCTCCAGGCTGCAGAATCCTTGTCTCCTCTCAAGACCTGGGACTCCTGGCTTCCATTGACCCTGGGGCTCTGCCCTCTTGGCCAGGTCTTCTTCAGGATCTTTCTAATACAGTCTGGGGTCTGACTCTTTCTCTCCCTCTCTGTCTTCCCGACTCCTTGCCAAAGCATCTGCCTACTGGGAGAAGCAGCAGGCAATCAATAGTTACTAATCACTAATCACTAATTACTAATTAGGTGGGGGAGGGCAGAGGTGGGGCCCTGTGGGACCTCCCAGCTCTATCCTGCCTGGGGAAGGATTAGGCACAAGCGAGTCTCAGGGCCAGCTGGACCCAGCCACACGTCTAGCTTATTTCTCTTGCCTCTGCAGCCCTCTCTAGCCCCCCAGCTAATCTCTGGCTGGGCCACTTAGGCACGTGCAGCCTGGGCTAGGGCCCAGAGATGTTGGTAGGGATTTGGGGGTAATCAGGGCCGCAGATGGGTTAGGGGCACAGGAGAGGGAGTCACTGTGCCAGGTCCCTTGGGCCAAAGCCTGTGAGTATGGAGAGGTACCCACTGGAGAAAATCTAGAGTGTCCGCGGGTGGGAGCCAGGGAGAAGCTGGAGATCCAGGACTGGGTGACTGGAGAAGATGTGAGGTAATTGAGGGACAGAAGCAAGGAGAAAGGATCGCTAGAATCAGAGAGAGCTACGGGATCATTGGGAAGGAGCGAGATAACATTTAAAGAGACCAGGTAAGTGAAGAGGGCATCGCAGGGGTCAGAGAGAAGTCATTGGCAAGGAGACTGGGGAACTTTGGACAGAGCCCCGCAACTTCACATGGGTGGGGTCCAGGAGGGGGGCAGATAACAAAGAAAGGTCAGGGTGAGTGGGGTGAGGGTCCCAGAACTCAAGCGATTCGGGGCGCAGCGGGGAGTTTCGGGTCGTTGGATGGAAGTGAGCTGCGGGGCGGGGGTGGAGAGCAGGGAGCGCTGCCTTGAGCGCTGGAAATTGGCGAGTCTCCCCCCCTCTCCCTCTCCCACCCCTCCTCCATCTCCACCCCGCCCACTCCCCCTCCAGCTCCGGCTTCGGGAAATTACATCCCCGCTCCGCGGCTCCCACCCACCCCCACCCCACCGCGCCCTGGAGCCCGCGCCTTTATAGGCACATTTATTGCAATAATAAAGTGAGGCGCAGGGCGGGGGCGGGGGGCGCTGTTCCCGGAGGGACCGCGCCGGCTCTAGGAAGCAGGGAAATAAAATAAAATAAAATAAAATCAAAATTCAGATAAAGGTGAGCCTTGCGCTGCAGGCCGAGAGCAGGCTGGCAGACGGGGCTGAAGGGGAGTTGGTACCCGGCCCAAGGGCAGAGTCGGCCCCACCAGTGGTCCCTGCCCCCCTCACACTATAATAGAGTCTGGAGGGAGGTATCTGCACCTCCACCTGCCTGTCCCCCTCAGCCTAATCGTTCCCTTCTGCCTTTTCCTCTGACTTGTCTCCCACACCTGTCCTCGGCTCCTGTCGTCGGTCCCTTTTGTCCACTCCCTTACTTACCCTGGTTTTCTCATTCCAGTCCCCATTCACATTCCCCTTCCTCATCCCCATCCCCTGGGTTTCTGTATCCCTCAATATCCCTGTTGCTGCTCAATAACCATTCCCAACCTCCCATTTCTGTTCCCACCCGGCATCCCATCCCCATCACCCAGCCTCTATCCCTTTCTCATTCCTGCCTGTCCCCAATGCCAATCCCTCATCCACCAACCCTGTCCCCCCCCCCCCACCCTCATTGTGGTTCTCATCCCACTCTGTCCCCTCTCTTCCTTCCCCTGGTCCTTACCCCATCAGCATCCCTGTCTCTGCCCATTGCCTGTCCACCATTTCTGATCTCTTCTTCATCCCTGTCCCTACCCTTGTTCCATCCTCATCTCTGTACCCAATACCTGTGCTTCCAGGTCAACACTCCCAATCCCCCTCCAGTTCTGTGCCACTCCTTACCCCAGCCTGTCCCGTCCACCCCACTTCTGTCTTCACTCCTATCTCCATCCCTCATTCCCAGCCAGACCCCAGCTACTCCACCCTCCCCTGACTGCAGTGCCCCCACCTATTTCTAGGTGCAAGGGCTCAGGACACTCTTCCCTCCTTGTCCCTAACCCAGGCCAGAGCGCTGTTCCTTCCCTGACCACAGGGTGCTGTCCCCTCCCCTGTAGGAATCTTAAATAACCCTGCCTGACCCACACAGCAGGAGAGAAGCTACCAACCAGTCTGGAGGCCCTGGGGAGGTGCACCCTGCAATGCGGCTGGGGGGCTGAAAGTCTGATCCTCCACCCATTCCCAGCGGTCCCATCTCAAAACAGCACACACACACCCCCAGCAGAGTTTGTTCAGCAGCAAGAGGCAGCCTCAACTCCCCTCCAGTGCGTGGGCTCACTGCCCTGGGGGTAAAGCACTCCTGGTTCTGCTCCCACCCTGCATGGGCCTGGAGGCGCCTGGTGAAGCACACCCCCCACCCACCCCTCATCCCTGTCTGCCACTGAGCACCTCCAACACCCCCACCCCCGCAGCCAACAGCCTGGCTAGCCTCTCCCCTCTGCAAATGTCACCGCACTCAATTAGCTTAATTAAACCAGCTCTGGATCAAGAAGGACCCCTCCTCGGACAACACCCTGCTCGCATGTTAGCCCTAGAAGGTGGGGGGTGGGGAACAGTACCACGTATTCTGGGCAAAGAGGGGCTCCCTTGTCACCCTGTTTTCCCCTTACTTCCACCCCCATCCACAGCTACAGAGAGACAGACAATCCAAAGCATAGAGGAAAAGAACCACAGTTAGAGACAGAAACAGGGAGAAAAATAGAATCATAAAAGGAAAATTAGAGACAGAGTGAGGAAGAGACTGAGAGACAGAAAATGAGACTGAGAGGAGAGTCAGGGAGAGATGTTGGAAAAACAGTGAAAGAGGGAGAGCAAGAGAGGGAGAGGGAGCGGGCGAGCAAGGAAGCCAGAGGGAGGATTTTATTTTATTTTATTCCATGTTCCCATTTCTCGGCTCGTTTCCTCGCAGACTCTTGCCCCTCTCTGTCCGAGCTCCCACCCCGCTGCAAGGTTGCTTTGGCTGCCCCCCAACTCTTTCCTTTTATCTTAGCTGTCTCTGATGGGCTGGTGGGGGTGCAGGTGCCCAAAGTCCAGAGATTTGTCAGGACCAGAGAAGCACAGACAGAACCCCCCTGGCTCCTGGCACCCCCACTGCCCAGTCAAACCTGCTGCCCTGTCCCAGCGCCTGCATGGGAGGAGTTACTAGATGGAACCAGCCCTCCACAGTTCCTAGGCAGGGTGCGAGATTTTGGGAGCTGCTGGGGAGTGCTGGGGGTGGGGTTGGCTCAGAGGCATTCGGGGTTTGTAGCAGCATGCTTCAAGGACTGATGGAAATCCCTGGAAAATGCAGTGGTTGGGCCCAAAAGGGTGAGGAGGTTAGGTGTCAGAGTTCAAGTGCCCCCCAAGCCCCACCCCTCCACTTTTCCTTGTAGCTTCACACACTCCCTCTCAGGCCTGCCCTCAGGGTGTTAGCTGCCGACTCAAGCATGTCTGTCTGAGTCAATCACTCTTGCAGCCCCCACACCCCTCACCTGAGCTGGGAGAAGGTATGGACGGGAGGAGGAATGAGGGGGGCGATAAATATGTATGACGATCCGGTGGCGGCTGCATTAATAACCCAGGATCGCAGCGCTGCAGGGATGGGGACCAGGCGGTGGAGATTCTAGCCCAGCAGCTTGATTCTGCCATTCCTGTCCCCGTGGACACATGGTGTATACACATGGGTATGTACAATGTGGAGGGGGACACCCGTGCTGTCAGGCCTCTTTACCTACCCCGAGCTCAAACACCAGGGACCATTCATATACAGCTCACACACATGCACCACCCTGCTAGGGGAAACACACTGAGAGAGCATTTGTTCTATCCTTGTGGGTATACTGACACATACCCTTTAGAAGGAGCTTGACACATGGACATAGCATGATAGAAACTCACACAGGAAAAGTGACACACCCAGAGAATCACACACAGCCAGCCTGGCATACAACTAATACCAGTCACACAGATGCAACTACCACAAGCTGATACACAGCCTCACTCAGATTAACACACACAGCCAATCCAGGTACACACACAATCCAGGCACACACACATGGCTATCACAGACTGACACAACAGACATTGAGCCACCACAAGCACGCAGACACACATATACACACATCCTCCACAGACTGATAGACATGGGCATACAGACACACATGTACATGCAGTCACCAGGGCCACACACATAACCACCATGCACAGCCACCCCAGGCAGACATATACCCATCACCATAGCTACACACACAGTCTCTCCAGGTAGACAGACACACACAATATAACCATCCTGGGCTAACAGAATCACAACCACCCCAAACTGACACATTCAGTACTCCCTCCCCCCAGTATGAACCCGCAGGCGGTAAGGGCCACCCTAACTGCCACAGCTAGCACAGCCTGACTGACACACTCTGACAAGCACAGCTTCCCTCCCTCCCAGTTCCCTTGCTGGAGCGGCATCTCCATATTTCTTCCTCTAGCTCTGACCGACTGTCTCACTCCCGGCCACCCCTACACCCCCACCCCCAGATAATTGATGGCCTGGGCCTGGCCCCGCTGCTCCCGCCTCTCTATCTATCTTGTACTCGCGCCCGCGCCCGCTCTGTCTTCCAGATTGCAGCCACCTGAGACGCAAGGAGACGGGTGGGGGGAACTAGGGCGGCTCCTCCTGCTGCCTCGCCTCTGAGCCCAGGGAAGAACCACCAGGCGGCCTCCTCCACAAAGCAGGACCACTGGAGGCGAGGAGGAGTACCCTGTGTCCCCCAAGCCTTAACCCACAGCTCCCAGACTCTCCACTGCTCTCCTCAGCTCTACCGATTTCCCACACTCTTCCCCACAAGGGAGTAGAGGATGAGGCCTTGGTGGGGGCTGTAGTCTCCGCAGGGCCATCTGGAGGTCTTCACCTCTTTCTTGATGCTGGATGTTGACAGGGGTCATGGCCTCACTTGCCTGAGTCAAACTCCTCCTTGGCCCATTACTCTGAACCAGTGATTTTCAACCCATGGGCCGAAGCACACTGGTGTGTCCAAGAATTTTTACAACATGCGCTACCTTACTATTTAGTCAAGGGCATTGAGCTCTTTTCCCATAGGTTGTCAAATAAAGAAATGACAGCAGCCAACACAATAGCCGTCAGGTGTGAATGAATCAAAACTATATCAATTTTTTTTTGAATCGGATTGGCAAAAGAACAGAAGTATTTTTTCGGTGTGCCACAGAATTTTAGTAATTAGTTTATGAGTGCCATGATGTGAAAAAGATTGAAAAATTGCTTCTCTGAACCAGCCAGGCTCCAGGCTGGAGGAGACCGAGTGCCAGTCCCCCTGTGCAAACCCACATTGGCACGGGCTTTCTCAGCTGCATTGGAGATCTGGAAGAACATAAGGATTCTCAGTGTCATTTTACAGCGCATCTGTAAAATGTAAAAAAATGTGAGGCCTAGATAGGTGAAGTGACTTGGCTTGAAAGGGCTGCAGGTCTACTCTGATGCACACCCCCGGAACCATTCGCTGAGGACTGACCGATTCCATTGGGTCTCCTAGTGGCTGTGCAAAGGGACTGGCTTGGGTAAAGCCCTGGTGTGGTGCCCAGGGACAACCCTAGGGTCCGTTTTTCTTCCTCTTTCTTCTCCCACAGGCCGTCAGTGCCCAGATACCGGAGTCCGGAAGGCAACAGTACTTGGAGCTGTCCCCCGCTGCGGCCGAAGGGGGCGCCCCTGGCCAACGGCTCCAGGCAACGAAGTCTTCCGACGGCCTGGGCACAGCGCGCGCCTGGAGCTGGGCCTGGCCGGCTAACCACACCGGGGCACTGTCCCGGGTGGGGGCCGCGGGGGCGCTACCTGTGCAGCGCACGAAGAGAAAGCCGTCTATTAAAGCGGCCCGTGCCAAAAAGATCTTCGGCTGGGGGGACTTCTACTTCCGGGTGCATACCCTCAAGTTCTCACTGCTGGTGACCGGCAAGATCGTGGATCACGTGAATGGGACTTTCAGCGTGTACTTCCGCCACAATTCGTCCAGCTTGGGAAACCTCAGTGTTAGTATCGTGCCGCCCTCAAAACGTGTCGAGTTCGGGGGCCTATGGCTGCCGAGCCACGCCCCCCACCCTCTGCAGTCTACGCTGGCCTTGGAAGGGGTCCTCCCTGGGCTGGGGCCCCCGCTGGGGCTAGCGGCTGCAGGGCCAGGGTTAGGAGGCACCCTTGGGGGCGCTCTGGCGGGCCCACTTGGAGGCGCGCTGGGAGTGCCAGGGGCCAAAGAGTCACGCGCTTTCAATTGTCACGTGGAGTATGAGAAGACAAACCGCGCACGCAAGCACCGCCCGTGCCTGTACGACCCGTCGCAGGTGTGCTTCACCGAGCACACGCAGAGTCAGGCCGCCTGGCTCTGTGCCAAGCCCTTCAAAGTCATCTGCATCTTCGTCTCCTTCCTCAGTTTTGACTACAAACTGGTTCAGAAGGTGTGCCCAGACTATAACTTCCAGAGTGAGCACCCCTACTTTGGATAGTGCACTGCGCACTCGCCCCAGCCCTGAGCTTCCCGCCAAATCCCGGCCTCCCTAAATGAGACTCTCCTCCCTGTGCCCCGAAAGTCCTGTGGCACCCTTCAATTCTGGGGGTGGAGAGGAACAGCCCTCCGGGGACTATCACCTGGCATGGGTCCCCTTTTCCTTATGGGGAGTGCCTCTGAGGCCCCCTCAGGCACACTCCAAAGTGGAGGAACAAGAGCGCAGCCCCAGAATAGGAGGTCCAGCGTCCCTTACGTCCACACTGGGTCCCCTTTATGCCCCTGGCGTTGGACTGGACACTCCCTTTGCCCGCAGCTTTAATAACGCCTGGCCTGACACCCTCATCCTGCCCTGACTTTCTTAATCCCAGGCTCTTGTTCTCCTGCTCCACCCTGTCCCCATGTAAAGACTGTAAAGATGTGTACGCTGTGGCCTATCCCCATTTCCTACTGCCTGCCACACGCCTGTCCCTCTTTCCCGAAACCCCCATTTAGGGTAGTGGAAGTAGTCTCCAGGGCGTAGGCTATGACTCTGGCCCCTGCCCTCTGCCTGCCTTCCTCCAGTCCTTGCAGTCCTGCTCCACCTGCCCCTTTCTGGCTGCTTCCTCTCAGTGGTATTTTTTTTCTACTCCAAAACAGACGGGAAAGGGAACAAAAAAATAAAATGAAATCCAATACAATCCTGTGTGAGACCTTTGTAAGGAAAGGGGGAGGATAGGTGGATTTTTATGTCTGGCAGAGACCTGGCTAGGTCCTCCTCATCCGGTGGCTCGTGGGGAAACAGAGGCAAATATTGATGGAGCTAGCACATTGGAGGTCCTCCAAGACCAGATCAGATAGAGATGAGGACGACCCTTGGGACAGGAGTCCTTCCAGAGGTGTGGATTTTCCTCCCAAAGGTGGGCAGAGTGAAACTGCAGTAGATAGGATGGGGATTAAATTAAATTTGAGAGGGGACAATCAGCCGGCTATTTGGGACGATTTGGGGGAGGAGGTATAAAGGCCTCGAGTTCCCATTCAAGGAGATGCAGGGACATCACAAGCAGAGCGCTGACAACCTGCTAAGCTCCGCGGGGCTGGCGGCGGGTGGGGGAGGGGGAACGGTGTTTGCGGCATCTGGAGTCATCGATCTTCCTTTTTCTTCCTAATTTCGTGGGCGCTGAGTTTGCAGAGGGATGAGGGAGAGAGGGAGTGAGGCCAGAGACGAGGGGATGGGGGAAGGGACAAGAGAGAGTTTGGAAAGCGGGGCTTCGTCGCCGCTGCAAGCCTCCTGAAAACAAGGCCCCCTTCAGCCAGCTGCCCACCCTCCCCACCTGCTCCTCCAGCTCACTCCTGCAACCGTGGCTGCTAATTTTATCCGCCCCCAACCCTGGCCGGGGCGTTAATTGGCTGCGGCTTCATTAGCGGTTCTCAGGCTCTGCCGCCCCCCCCCCCCGACCGGGTCTAGGGAGGGAGGTACACACAAGCTGCCATAAGGAACGACGCCTTGTCTCCAATCTTCCTTCGTCTTTAGTCCTGGGTCAAGAGAGAGCAGTGTTCTTCAGGGGATCTCCCATTGGCTTCAGCGGGAAACTAAGTCAAAGGTGTGTGTGACTCAGACATGCCTGGGAATGAAAAGTCGGTAAGGGGAAAATAAATATCTGATGGATGGGTGGATGAGTAACAGGATCCACTGAAAGGAGAGAAGTGGGAAGTGGTTCTGGGTAAGAAATTGGAGGAAGGAGAAGAACCCAGTGGACTCCTAACACCAGGCTTATTGCTGGAAAGGCCTGAGAACACTGGAGGGAAGAGTGGGAGGGAAGGAGGTTAGAGCTCATGGGAAACTCCTGAGGCCTGGTATGAGAGTCAAGTGGGAATGGTTGGAATTAGCTAGTTAACCCATCTGGGCCTTAGTTTCCTCACTTGTAAAGCAATAATAAAATAGTGTGAGATTAAATGAGATTTTGCATGTGAACTTGCTTTGTGATGGATTGTCCTCCCCTCTTCCCCTGATTCACAAAGCTGCCTCCTCCAAGACGATTCTTTCCTCCTCCTCCTGTGGGAGTAGAGTGAGGTGCTCCTGCCTGTAATTGCACCTGTTGCATTTGTTACCTGTTCATTTCTTGATGTCCCAGCAGTCAGTAATCTATTCCTATACTTATGGCATGCCAGGGAGCCTAATAATGCTAGGTATTCAGTAGTCCATAAATGGTTGTTGTCTGGAAGGCAGAGGAAAAAAAACAACACCACCCTGAGGATCTCCAGTACAGTGAGAAGATGGGGCCGTAGTAAATCTCTTTCCTTTCAGGCAAGAGCCTCTGACCCTCGAGCTACAGACTGGAAATGAAGCGGAAGAAAGGTAGAAAAAAACTACAATTACCAGAAGACCATAGAGGGGTCACCTCACGCATGCGTAGATTTCTACTCTTAATCCCGTGGTTTCTACGGCTCCCTCTTCTAGCGCATGCGCTCTCCGATCAGTCTTTCCGACCCCTTGGTTCCTCAAGCCAGAGTTAGTGGCTTCACCTCCTGCGACTTTGGTTTGAGATGCTGCCCTTCTCTTTGCTCTGGGCAACTCGGGTAAGAATGGGGCTCCGGAGCCTGGGGGACCAGTAGAAAGAAAGCTGCCGTCCTACCGTAGTATTTATTTACAAACTATGGGGTTCTCCTGGCTTTTCCACGCACGTAGTCTGGGTCTTCCCAGAGCCGACTCTCCAGCTAGGGGAATCCCCGAGACCCCTGGGTGTGCCCGGTATAACTGGGGGGGCCACTCTCCATTCCGGTAATTAGAAGCCTCAGGGCCTTGTGACTGTTCATTCCACATGGCACTGGAGGAGAGAATTGTAACGGATGCCCCCCGTGAATCCTGTACTAGCGAACAGCAGGGTTCCCAGCCTGGACAGGCAAGCTTAGTCTTTCTTCCAAATTATGAGCCCTGCAGATGATGCAACCAAGCCCCGCTGCTTGCATCAGGGGTCCCCTGGCTCTCTGGGCTGGAAGGAGGTGTAAAGGGAGCAGGGCAGAGGACTGGATGTAGTTTTTGGCTTCCCTTCCATCAGACCCTCCCACCCCTCTTCCCCTGGGACTGCTAAAAATCTACCCTGCTGCCTCCGTTGTTCTGAAAGCCCCCTCTAAGTCTATTGTATTAATCCCTTGCAACTGGCTCCGCACTGGGATGTGTTTATGGAGGCCTTACATAGGGAAGACCCTTTCGTTCCTGGAGGTGGGGAGGTTCTGGAACCTCTGATTTCTAGAAGACAAACTTTAAACTTTGCCCTGTAGCTCTGCAGAGTGGTTCATGGGTCAAGGTGGAGGAGGATTCTGAGGTGAGGTGAACGGACCAAATTAGAACCACCCCCTGGACATTGATCTCAGCCTTGGCTCTAGAACTGGCTTTTGGAGGTGGGGGTGTGAAAACCGGAACAGGCAGGCTGGACAACTGGCTGCTGGCTTTGGAGCCAGAGGGCCCACTAAACATGGCTGATGGTTGTTGGGAGACTGTCTGGACGCTTATATTTGACCCTGGCTTTTCCTCCCCTAGCCTCTGCAGAGATGTGGTCAGCTGGTCAGAATGGCCATACGGTGCCAGCACAGTGAGGCAGCCCAGGCCCAGAATGGAGAAGCAACCAGCGGCTGGACAGGCCAGGAGAGTCTGTCAAACAGTGACCCTGAAATGTGGGAGCTGCTCCAAAGGGAGAAGGACAGGCAGTGTCGTGGCTTGGAACTCATTGCCTCAGAGGTGGGGCATGGGGAGAGGGGCTGAGGTTTGGGCCACCATGGGTACAGGAAGAAACAGGTTATCTTGTTACTGTTTCCACAGATCTCCCTATCAGACTCAGGGCCTTCTTGCTGGGCCTTACCTCCCTCTCTTCTTACTGTCTTCTGAAGCAAAGGCAATCAGTCTGGGTTGTGGGATGGGGGTATTAGAGAGCTTCCAGAGCCTTCCAGGGCCCCTACACCCAAGAGAAAAGAGGGATCTGGAAGCACAGGTATGAGTGAACCGGTGGCCTTGCTGGGACACCTGTCATGGCAGCTGAGTTTCTGAGGATGCTGCCTCTGACCATGCCCCAAGCCTAGCAAGGAACCCTGAATGCACAGAGCTTTCTGTAGAGCCCAGCTCCTTGCAGCCCAGGACTGTGGCATGGTGGGCTGTGGGCATCCAGGAAAAGGGGCTCAGTACCTTCTGACATTGCCCCCACCCTTCACCCCAGAACTTCTGCAGCCGAGCTGCGCTGGAGGCCCTGGGGTCCTGTCTGAACAACAAGTACTCGGAGGGTTATCCTGGCAAGAGGTGAGGGCTAAGCACCAAAGGGCTGGAGGGCAGCCTCAGAGGTCGTGCTCCCAGTGGGGGACACCTGCCTGTACTCTGGTGTGTTTAGAGAAGTAGCCTTCCCAGTCCTTTGCTGTTTGTCAAGGGGCATGTGGAAGCCTTTCTCTATGCCCTGATATGCCCCCCCCTCCTGTGCAGATATTATGGGGGAGCAGAGGTAGTAGATGAAATCGAGCTCCTGTGTCAGCGCCGGGCCTTGGAGGCCTTTGACCTGGATCCTGCGCAGTGGGGAGTCAATGTCCAGCCTTATTCGGGGTCTCCGGCTAATCTGGCTGCCTACACAGCCCTTCTGCAGCCTCATGATCGAATCATGGGGCTGGACCTGCCCGACGGGGGCCAGTGAGTATGGATGGGGTGGCTGACGGGCTCAGTGGCCAGTATGGATATGAGACAGGAGTTATTTATTGAACACCTAATATGTGCAATGTAAATGGAATAGGCCTCTCCCTCTCCTTCAAGTTACAGTGCAGGAAGAAGATAAGACCCCAGTAACCAGTGCTTAGCACAGAGTGGACAGAAGCAATGAGGGTGGTGCATGCTAGGAGCAGTTTTCCAGAGAGAGAGGCCTTTGAAGCGGGTCAGGAAAGGAGTGGTTAATTCTGGGTGTTACTCCACTTGCCTTCTTACTTCCTCTCCTCCCCTCCCAGTCTTACCCATGGCTATATGTCTGATGTCAAGCGGATCTCAGCCTCATCCATCTTCTTTGAGTCTATGCCCTATAAATTGAATGTAAGTGGGTGCTCTGGTGAGTGGAGAGGGAGCTGCTCAGGGCCTGGGAACCCTCTCCTGGGAAAAGTGAGGGGTGGCGCCCTGGGAAGCCCTCAGGGTCGAGGAGAGTTGCCCTGCTTCCTAAGGGCTTTAGTGTTTTGTGTCTCTGTCCAGCCCAAAACTGGCCTTATTGACTATGACCAGCTGGCCATCACTGCTCGACTTTTCCGACCAAGGCTCATCATAGCTGGCACCAGCGCCTACGCTCGCCTCATTGACTATGCCCGCATGAGGGAGGTTAGTGGAGGGCTGGAGTGCCTGCTGCTCCCCAAGGGGTGGTGGAGAGATTTTGGAGGAGGGGCAGCCTTGGGCAGGCCTGTCTGGGCCCTACGCAGACTAAGGCCTGTTTCTGTACCTGCCCAGGTGTGTGATGAGGTCAAGGCATACCTGCTGGCAGACATGGCCCACATCAGTGGCCTGGTGGCTGGCAAGGTGATCCCCTCACCTTTCAAGCATGCAGATGTTGTCACCACTACCACTCACAAGACCCTTCGAGGGGCCAGGTCAGGCTCCCCTGAGATCAGGCCTTGCCTTTCCCTGACTTCATGCCTTATTTCCAGGGCACTGTTGGGCTGGATCTGAGAGGAACTCATTCTACCTAAAGAGTTCTGCCCGGTCTGAGTATTCTCCTTCTCTGACTTACGGTGGCAATTTCCCACCAGGGTGCTTGGGAGTGGGAGGGAGGGTCTGCTCCCCTAGACCACTGAAATGAAGCACACCCAGCAAAACTGAGGTGGACTCTTGAGAGCCCTCAGGGGCCCAGACCAGCCAGCTTCCTCTGTTCTTCCCATCCTTGCCCTTTCTCTTCATACAGGTCAGGACTCATCTTCTACCGGAAGGGGGTGCGGTCTGTGGACCCCAAGACTGGACGAGAGATCCCTTATATGTTTGAGGACCGAATCAACTTTGCTGTGTTCCCGTCCCTGCAGGGGGGCCCCCACAACCATGCCATTGCTGCAGTGGCTGTGGCCCTAAAGCAGGTTGGGGAGCCTACTACTGGGGAGAGGAAATTTGGTTGCTCAGATCCTGTATCTTGCCAACGGAGGTTGGAACTGTTGAAAGGGAAGGATCAGGAGGGAGGTCGAAGCTGGGGACAAAACTGTGCTGGAGGTGGAAGAGTAGAAAGGGCAGGGCTTGGGTACTAGGCGCTGGTATCTCATCTCCAGGCCAGCACCCCCATGTTCCGAGAGTACTCCCTGCAGGTTCTGAAGAATGCTCGGGCCATGGCTGATGCCCTGCTAGATCGAGGCTACTCACTGGTGTCTGGTGAGCGAAAGGGTTGGGTGAGAATCTCTGTAGCCTCAGGCAGAGGCCCAGGACTCACCACCTGCTTTCTGCCCCCACCCCCCACCCCTTAGGTGGCACTGACAACCACCTAGTGCTGGTGGATCTACGGCCCAAGGGCCTGGATGGAGCTCGTGCTGAGCGGGTGCTGGAGCTTGTGTCCATCACGACCAACAAGAACACCTGTCCTGGAGATCGAAGTGCCATCACACCAGGGGGTCTACGGCTTGGTGAGACCTTAGGTTCCAGGAGGGAAGTGTGGTTGCCAGGTGGACTTGGGCCATGATAATCATCTTCTGGTTCTCTCTCAGGAGCCCCAGCCTTGACCTCACGACAGTTTCGTGAGGATGACTTCCGAAGAGTTGTGGACTTTATAGACGAAGGGGTCAGCATTGGTTTGGAGGTGAAGAGCAAGACCAGTGAGTAGGCCAGATGCCCCCTGGGCCAGCCAATTGCATTCACTATCTGCCCTTCCCCCAGTGATGTTACTGCTTTCTCTTGAGCTCTGACCATTTTTCCTCACCCCTCTCTAGCCAAACTGCAGGATTTCAAATCCTTCCTGCTCAATGACCGAGAAACAAGACATCAGCTGGCTGACCTCAGGCAACGAGTGGAACAGTTTGCCAGGGCCTTCCCCATGCCTGGTTTTGATGAACACTGAAGGCACCAAGGAAATTAAGCTCATAGACCGAAGTTATTCTCCTTCCCTCTACCTGGACTGATGGAGGGTCACCTATCTTCCAACTTTCTGTAGGAGGCGCGAAGGCCTCTCACTTGGGGGAAGAGCCAGGTATAACTTCCTTCCGAGAATTTGTAGCTGTGATGTCTTTTTGTAAGAAGACTTAGAAGAAGGAGCTGGGGGCTTTCTGCCCTAACATTTCCCATTATCTCAGTGTTATAGACTTGCTGCTCTTTCTTGGGAACAAGGGAGTTACCCTTGCGAGCCAGAGGAAGGGTTGGGTAGGCACCCTCGTTTCTGTTTTTAATCTAATAAAATGCTAACCTGACCCAAGCTTCTGTTACTGTGGGAGGGGGTCCCCTGGGCCAGGTGGTGATTTGTCTCCCTCCATGTGTTCCTCCCTTCCCTCCCACCACCACCACAAGGACCCCGGAGGCTGCAGCCTCCTCTGTCTCTGATCAGAGCCGACACCAGACGTGATTAGCAGGCGCAGCAAATTCAATTTGTTAAATGAAATTGTATTTTGCCCACGGCTGCTTCTGTTTGATCTCAGGGGACAGAGGGGAGCAAGGAGGGGTGGGATGGCAGGGGGAGGCCCAGGTGTGAGGCTGGAGGGGGTGCTGGTTGGTTCCGGAGGCACGGGGGAGGAGCGCACTGCCCCTCCCCGGGCATAGAGGTGCCTCATCCACAGCAGGCTAGGCATCAGGCAATCAGCCCAGTCGAGCTAGAGCAGCGCCTCCCTGGGAAGGCGCCCAGAATCTGGACTAACGTGGGGCCAGCCACGTAGCTTGGCACTCTGAGGCCCCTGCTTGCTCTTGGCTCACCAGTGCCACGCTCGGCACGTAGCCTGTGCCACACCCTGCAAGGCCTCCGTAGCGCAGCAGAGGGGCCAGCTTGAGCCTTTTGGATCTACCCGGCTACTGCCCCACCTCTTAATTTCTCCTCCCCCTTCGTGGGACTCAAGCTGAGGGTCAGAGGCACTTCCGCTGCAGGGAGCAAGGGAAAAGGGTGGGGGTGGAGCTGCCTCCCCTCCGCGTGGGAACCAGGCCTTTGTACTCAGGAGCTGGACAGGGTGGCGAGAGTGGCGCCCTGGGGGCTGGGGGCAGAGGGTGGAAGAAAGGAGGAGGCTGGCTGAAGTTGCCGAATATACATCGATGTGCCCCAACCAGGCTCAGAAGTCTGGCCGGTCCTTCTTCAGCTTCTTATAGTCGGTGGAAACTGCAAGGAACTATGGGGGAGGGGGGGTTGCACTGAGTGCCCCAGGCCTCTCTTTGGATGCTGAGGGGTCATCCCGGGGACCAAGAGTTGAGAGGATGGAGGTGCAACCCTAGAGCCACCACCAACAGGTACCTTGTATTGGTCAGAGTTACCTTGTATTGGTCATTGGGGCTGAGGCGGTTCCAGGGCTCTGGGTTGTTCTTTCTGTCCCAGCTGTGAGGAGGGAGGGGAAGGGTTCGGTTTTCCTCTCCAGGAGCTATAGGATTCTAGAGCCTAAGGTAACACCCAGGATCTCTGCCTCTACCCCAACCCCCGCCCCATCCTACCCTGGGGGGCTCATTTCCTGGAGACTGACAGGAAGGGTGCATATTAGCAGTTGCTGGCAAAACAAGGCTGCCACCATTTTCAGAGTGAGGACAGACGAGGGACTGAGAAGCTGGCCCAGTGACTCCCGCTTGCACCTTAGATCAGCCGGGCAGAGCAGAGCAGCGGGAATCAGGCAAAGATCCGGAAAGGCTGGGGTTTCTGTGATGTGCCTCGAATTTTGACAGCGAGGGGCATGTTCCTGACTGGAGGACCCCCCTCCACCCACGTACACTGTTGCCTCTGGCTTGGCGGTAGAGTCTCATTGTCACCCTGGCCCCAAAGGTGCCCCCAGGCGCTCAGCTCTTGACACCCCCAGCACCCCAGTGTAGATATTGAGGTACCCAAAAGGCCACAGGCCGACGGCAGAGTGGCGTCGCCTTGGCAACCGGGCAGGGGAGCTGGGCTTGGTCGGCAGCCCGAAGTGAGCCTAGTCTGCAGCTACAGAAAAGAGTGAGGTCGGGTGGGCTGAGGGGGAGATGGGCTCCCGCAGGTTAGGAGGGTGTTCCAGCCAGGTGAGGCGGTGCGAGTCAGGGGCAGGTGCGCTGCAGGGGAATCCCCACTAGAAGCACCCATTCCCACCGGTCCTGAGACGCCCACTCGTTCCTGCCCCTTCTTGCCCCATCCAGGCCCATGCCAGCGTCCCAAGCCCGGCCTTTACCAGACGTCCGGGCTCCGCAGGGCGAGCCGCAGCAAGTAGAGAGCAGCGCTGCCCATGCCCAGACCAATGAAGCCAATCATCGGGATGAGCTGCGGGGAAGACCGAGGACACTTCAGAATCAGCCCCCTCCCCATAGTTCCTAGTTGCCCTTTACAAGCTTTACTGCCCAGCCGCCCTCACTCCCGCCTGGGGACTGGCACTCCCTCCCTTCTGGGAGAGGGGACCTGGAACCTCATGCACCACAGCTCCTGCCTCAGTCTCCCTCACCCCACAACGAGTCTGTCTGAGGGGGGATTCAAGGGACATGGGTGCATATTGCAGGGATAGTTGAGGGCACCCTGGAAAAGGTTAGCAGCACTGGGGAAACTAGGCAAGAAGAGGGGACTAAGAGATTTGAGGGCTGCAAAAAAGTTAAGAGTTAGAATAGGTGGCTCGGGACCAAACTCACAGCAGGATGTCTCTTGATCTGTCGGTAGAAGCGGGTCGCGAGACTGGTTCCTGCCATATCGCCTCGGCTGTCTGGTCCTCTCCAGCAACTGGCTCCCTTGCTCCTCCTGGGGTCCCGCCCCCGGTTGGGGAGGGGTCAGCCCAGCCCAGCCCAGCCCAGCCCAGCCCGAGGCGCCTGACTCACGCCCACCCCCACCCATTTCTCTTCCTCCCTCAGTTCCAGGCTCGGGGCGGGAAGTATTGTTGGGGACCTGAGGAATTTCTGCTCCTCCGCTCTTTCCTTCGGATGCCCGAATCGTGCCCCACGGGACACCAGCATAACTGGGGCTTTGCGCTGGTCTGCGGGAGAGGCCTCACAGGCTTTGACCCAGATTGATTGGCAGGGGATCCAGAAGTGGGGGGAGGGACTCGCCATGAGACAGGCTGGCAGACAGACCTCCAGAAAAGTGCAGATGTGCACGGTCAGAGGTGGCACCAGGAAGGGCCAGGGAAGAGCAAGGGCATCTGCAGTGCTTCCCTGACATCCCTAGAGCAGCGATTTTCAAACGGTGTGTTGTGGCACATTGTTGTGCTGCAAGAATTTTTTCTTTTTTTTAAATTTCTTTTGATTTTTTTTCTTTTTCTTTTTCTATTTCTGCTGCAAGAACTTTTAAAACATGCACTACCTGACTGGTCAGGGGCACTGACGTCTTTTCCCTTAGATTGTCAAATTAATAAAATGACAACAACTAACACAACAATAGCCATCTGGTGTGGATGAATTAAAATTATACCTACTTTTTGTCAGATCAGCAAAAAAATTTTTTTGGTGAGCCGCAGAATTTTAGCAATTAGTTATGTGTGCCATGAGATGTAAAGGTTAATAATAGCTGCTCTAGAGCATCCAGGAGCTAGCTGGTTCTGTAGGCTCTGGTTCTGCCCCCACCACAGTGTAGTGGAAGGAGGAGGGGGACAGGCAGTGCAACAGAACTAAAGATGCCCCTGCCCTTCTAGTCCTGGGTGGTTTCTCCAGGTTGTGTTGTGTTTGGCCTGAAATAGTGTTTGAAGGCCAAGGGAGCCAGGGGTTTCTTAAACAGAGTAAGACAGTTGTCTAAGTTTGGGGGCTTGAGAAACTTGTTTGCCCTGCTTACCTTGAGTAAGGATGCAGGTGGAGCCACTCAAGAAGGCCATTATGCCCCTGGCTGTGACGGAGAGGAGGAGAAATGGAGCGAGGAAAACAGTTAAGGAAAGATAGACAAGATGTTGAAGGAAGAAAAAGAACAAGACACGCAGAAACAGAGGTGCAGAGCAAACGATTGATTGCCACCCTTTCCGAAGCTAAATCAGGTGTATGCAATGCTGTCAGGGTGAGATGGCTCACTGACACGCTTTGGGGAACGTGGTTTCCAGGGACTCAGAAGCCCACCCTAACCACCTCTCCCTCTCCCACGCTAACCTCCCCACTCTCTCTCCTTGCTGCCCCCTGGGCAGCTGGATCCTACTGAGCTCTCCACTTTTCCCCTTCAGGGCCCTGTGGGGGCTTGGGCAAGGGCAAACTGTGCACCCACCCCGGGGACCCTCGGGGACAGGGAGGGAGGGGGCCCTACCTGAGGGTTTCATTCCTTTCCCTGGCGCTGATACGTGCCCCGTCCCGGGCGCTGACAATCGCGGCTGTAATTAGACTGCGGGGTCCCAGGTTCTCCGCCTCTCTCCGGCGGATAATGAGATAAAGTGTCAGAGACACGGCGAAAACAAAGAGACAGAGACTTGCTACAAGGCGTGTGTGGCGCGGGGGAGGAGGACTGAAGGGATGTCAGAGCCCAGAGCAGCGCAGAGCCGGGCCCGCCTGAGCACCCGCACTACACCGGACTGTGGAGTGGGGTGTCCTGTTACCTTTACATCCCAGCGCTCCTGTCTCTGGGAGTAAAAATCAATCCTGGAATTCGAGCTCGAGGGCCACAGAGTTGGGCTGCACAGGTGGCTCTAAATGGCACAACTGGTGCACCAGGACCCCGACAGGGGCGCCTGGCCCCTGTGCTGCGCCCCTTTGCTTCGCTGGCCCTCTCCAGCCTTCCTGCGTCCTTTCTTGTGAGTTCTGGCCTAGCACGTCCCCCGACCCTCCGGCGCACTCCTTTCCTAGAGCCGCCGCCTCGGATCCTCCAGTCTTTAACCTGCCTCCAGTCTCCGAGCTCCTTATCACATTATTACTTCTGGCCTCCCCCGGGCACTTTGACCTTTCACCTGCTACTGGTGCCAGTCTCTGGCCCCTTCTTTGAGACCCTATTTCTAAGCCTTCTCCCATCTCTGGATCATGGTCACTAGTGCCGAGCTGGGACACAACTTCACAACTTCTTGGATTCCGGATCCCATCTCTCCCCCACTTTCCCACCAGAAGGACGCAGGCCAGCCCGACCCAGCCGACGAGGGACCGCAGAGGTCATTAACTGTGGGTTGGGCGTGGGTCCCACGGGGACCGGACTCCCAGCGCAGCATAGCGCAGGACACTATTTCGCGTGCAGGCGGTGCTGCACGTCGAAGGAAACTGGATTCGGCGCTGCGAGCTGACTGCAGGGGTCGTGGGCGCGGACGCCCCCTGGAGGCCGAGCTGCTCCTAAGCTCTCAGGGGAGGATGCCTTGGTCGCCCCCTGTCGGGTCGCGTCGGCTCTGAGTCCGACGACTTTTCGGCAGGTTAAGTCAAGGACTAGAGTGTGGGTCCAGGCCCCGATCGCCGTTCCTGCCACTTCCGCGGCCAAGGCATTGGGTCCCGCAGTGGGCCGGAGAGAAGACGCGGAAGCTCCCGCCTCGCCAGCCTCCGGTACTCCAGGTTCAGACTGAGCCCTCTCGTGAGGCTGGGAGGCTCTAGATGCCCAGGGCTCCATCTTCGCCCAGGGACTGCCGTCTGCCCCTGCCTGTCCAAGTCTCTGGCTATCTTTTTCTTCTTCAGGCCCTATTTGTCTGCCTCTGTCTATCTCTGTGTCTCTGTCTATCTCGGTGTCTCTGTGTATGTCGGTGTCTCTGTTCCTTATCATTCTGACTGTGTCTGTCTCTCCCTCTGCAGCTTTCTACCTGGCTTTGTCCTTCTGCATCTGTTTCTCTGTCTATGCTGACTCTCCACTCTACCTCTGTCACTGCCTTTATTTCTCTCTTCCTCCTTCCATCCACCAGTTCTAGCCCTATTCTCTGGCTTGCTGCTCCTGGGGGGCTGTAGCAGTCCAACGGGACAGCCTGGGGACACCTCGGGGCACTGGCCTGGGTCCCCCTCCAGTCACCTCCACATGCCTGTCACCTCCGTACGGTCTCCATCTTTCCTCTGCAGCTGTGGGGCGGAGGCGCCCAGGAGGGAAGAAGATACAGTGCCCAGCATCTATCTGCTCAGAAGCCCTGGGGCCCCTGACCCTCTCTGTCGTTATTAAGGGCGCCAGGTCCCAAGGCTCTGAGATGATCGTGATTGCATCAGCCAAACAGCCGAGGAGCCGGCAGCCACGCGGAGAGCGCACGACCCAGCGGGACAAAGACGCCCGCGCCATCTGTTTATGCAAAGCCCTCTCCACCGGGAACCCTGGCGTCCCGATGCCTGGCCCGGTTCAGGGCACAGGGTCATGAGCCCGCTCCTTCCCAGTGCCCCCTCCGCACCGCGGCTTACCCCATCTCAGCACCCAGAGGGGCTGAGGGGCAAGCGGAATGGAGGGGGGCGGGGGGGGGTGTTGATGTGATTGGAGCGGACGCGGCTGTTTCTTCAATAATGGATGGAGATGATGCGGACGGCGGAGCCAAGCCCGCCCGGAGAGGAGAGCAGAATAGAAATAGGGAGAGGAAGTGGCGGGGGCGGGAGACGCAGCCAGGCGCGCGCGCACGCACACATACACACACTGGCGCGCGTGCGTCACACTGTCATTCGAATACACGCCGCTGTGCGGTTCACACCCAGGCACACGCCCACGCACTGTCACAGAAATACACACACCTGCAGGTGGAGATGCCAGAGCAACACACATTCACCAGAGGCTCTTCCTGATTCTCACGCATACACAGTCCTGCACGCAGAGACCCACGGAAATGTCTACACGCGAGGCATACCTCGGTGTGAAGAATGCACAGACATGCCAAAGCACACATGCACACTTAGACACCCAGGGGCTTAGACAGACAAAAATTATAGAGGTTGGGATGGGGGCCAGAGTGGTGACAAGACCTACAGATACATAGGATACAAATACACAACATGGGCATACACAACAATATATACACACCTCACACACTTGGGGCGCACACACACACACTACCCATAATTGCCAGGAGCACAGAGAGACCCACGCACCCCTGCCACATTCAGAGGTTGGCACCCACACATATGCAGGAGCTGCTGCCTGTGCCCTGCGGTGGGAGTGTGGCAGAGAAGTCGCTGGGGTCTCCCCTAGCATACCTTGTTAGCCTAGCCATATAATGAGGCCCTGATGACAGGAGGCGCCTGGGGCTGTTGACCCTGCACCCTGTTTGAATGCCTGCAAGCTTCCTTTTTTGGCCCCCAGGGCGGATGGTGCAGACGTTGGGCCACTCTGGCCTCATCCAGTCCAGCCAACCCCGTCCCCAGCAGCTGGGGAGAAGAGCGGGAGCCATAGAGGGACAGTGGCAGCTGTATAGGGAGACTCCCCAGATTCCCCAACACGGCCAGGAGGCAGGGGGTGGACGAGAGGGTCACTCTTTATCCCCCTTACCATCTGTGCTCCCCAGTCATCTATCATAAAGGGGTATTTTCTTCACCAAGAGTTCAGTGGGTACTGGGAAGTCGTAGGGTGCGGATCGTGCCTTGGGCCCTAGAACCCGGCCCCTCCTCCTGTTTTCGATTCAGTCCGCTCCTTGGCCCAGACTTACGACCTTTGCAGCATGAGGCAGCATCATCCATCACCCAGGTGGAGTAGGGGTGTTGAGGGCTCACACAGGGTCGCTGTCTTCCCAACTCCCTCTCCTGAGATCAGCTCTTCGCCAGCGGGCCAGGGCTCAACCAGCGGGCAAGTACTGAGGGTGGAGGGAGGGCGTGACCATGGGGCTCAATCGCGATACTGGGTCTTGTATCTCCACCCCTGGCATCCTAGCACCCATCCTTCGAGCTCAGCACAGTCAGCCTTCCCGCTCCTCCTGCCCTCCCTCTCTCGGGCCCTTTGCTTAATTTCCTATTAACTGCTGATAAATCCAATTAAACCGCCGTTCTAATTAGGGACAGCTGCCGGCTCTGCGAGGCGGGGAAGGGGGGTGCCCCCCGAGTGTATGGGGGGTAGAACAGCCGCTCTCTCTGCTTCTCGGTACCCCCACACCAGCGTCGCCGCCCAATGAGCCAGTAAATTGGTTTTGCTTCAGCATTGTGGGGCCTCCTCGAGGATCTCGGGGGTTCTAGTTTTGAGTCTCTCAGGCCGCTTGACGAAGAGATGCAACCCAAGCCCTAGCTGACCCCCACCCCCTTCATTTGTGGAAGGCAGATCCTGAGGATGGGGCAAAAGGCTTGATTTGTGGTTGGTGGTCGAGGGTGTGTGTATGTGGGGCTGTGGTCTGCTCCTATTTCAGCCCAAGCATGATTAAAAGAGTGCTGTCTGAACCTTCCTTTATGACCCCGCCGTCCCCCCAGGAGTCCAGGACAGTCAAGAGCAAAGGGAACAGGAAACAGAACCCGGTACTGCAGCGAGTCCTCTTGTGTGCTTCCCTACCCCCACCACACCTCAGCCTTCTGGAAGGAAGGGGGGTGCGCCCGTCCTGGGGCCCTCCTCTTCCCCAGCCCAGCTGAGCCTCTGTCCTATCCCCCCTCCCTCGCCAGCAGCAGATGGTGCCTGGGCTCCCTATGCCAACCTTGCTAGGCAGTGCCAACCTCAGGCCTGGCAGACAACGAGCAGGAGAGAAGAGATTCTCCTGGCTGGCCAGGCTGACCCTCCCCCAGCCGCCATCAAGCTCAAGACCCTCTGCCTACTCCACTCCAGCGACCACCCCAGCCTCTCACTGGTCCGCTCCCAGGTCCCCAAACTCCTCATCTCCTTCAGCTCTCTTCCCTACACCTTCCCACTCCCTGCCACCTGCTTCCCTGACCGGGGCCGGTATATTTGCATGTCTATATATGCAAATAAAAACATTTGCATACGGGGCGCCGCAGGGGGCTCTCCGCGTGAGCCGGTTAGCTGTCTGCCCAGCCTCCTCTCACTTGGTACCTGTCAGGGCTGGGGCGGGGGCCGCGTGGGAGGGGTTAAGCCCCCGGGCCTTGCTTGCTTAGTTCCCGGAGGACTTGAGGAAGTGTTGCCATGGAGACGGCACGCACCCCACCCCCTCCCAGGCCCAGGGTCTCGGGCTCCTTGTCTCCGGTTCTCTTCTCTCCCCCCACCCACGCCTGGTCCCTTGCTCTCTAACCGAGATCTTGCATCGCCCCCTGGCGGCCCAGCTCGGCACTGAGCCAGGTTCCGATATATAAGGGGCCGTCGGTGGCTAAATCGCCAAGAGCTAGGGGAGCCTGTTCCTTGCCGCAGCGGCGCGGGGGTGGTGACCCCAGCTCCGCTCCCTTTTCTCTGTTGACTACAGAGGCATCTCCTGGCGGGCGCACCTGTCTCCCCGCCTCCCACCAGCCTCAACCCAGGTGGGTTTCGGGATACCCGATGGTAGTAAAATGTGACAGCTGGGGAAGCTTTTCCACCACTTCGTAGGCCCTCTTCTCCCTGTCTCCTTGGCCCCCAGTTAAAGAACAAACTTTTTACTTTTGTCAAAACTTTAATAAATTCTCGACATTCAACAGTTCGCTTCCCACCCACCCCCGCACCCCAGGGCGCCTCCTAGTGGAGACGCATTCTTCTTTCTCCAGCTTTCAAAGGCTGGACCTGAGGAGTTGCGGGAAAGGCTGCTTCTAGGCACCGGTATCCGACGCCACAGGCTGGGGGAGGAGGGCAGGAACCAGTTCCTTCCCAGGAGCCCCGTCATGCTCTGGCGGGCCTTCCCACTCCTCCCTTACCCAAAAGAAGAGTTGCTTTCGCCCCTTCCCTCTTCAGCCTCTACTGGGCCTGCCCAGAACGGGTCATGGGTATCTCCCGCCAGCAGGCACTTGCACGCCTAAATCTCCTCCAGAAAGTCGGTGGGGAACAGCCCCACCTTGCGGCCGGTGTAGACCTTGACGTAGCCGCCAACTTCATCTCCTTTCTGAACCACGATCTAAAGGATTAAAGGATTAGGGAGGAGGGAAATCATGGGAGAGCAGGAGAGCCCCGAGTTATGGAGGCCCATCCTAGTGCCATTAATGGGTTAAGATCTGCAGGGTGTGTGGTTTGCAGAGGAGCCTTCCGGCCTGGGGTTGGGTTGGGGCACCAGAGCTACCTGGTCTTTTTTTTTCTTAAAAAAAAAAAAAAAAATTAACCTGGTCCTTCTTGAGAGTGATCTGTCCTATCTCGCGATTCCCCACAAAGGATCTTGTTACCCGGTGAACACGTTCTCCAGCCCGGACCCGAATGATGAAATTTGGAGGGAAAAATCCGACCTTGTCCCCTATTTTTCCCTAGAGGAGAGGGTAGGGAATCAGTGTTTCAACTTAGGTTCTAAACTCAACCCATGTCCCTCCCTAGCCTCTGTCATTTCTCTTACCCGCCACCACTCCTCATTGGAGTCATCAATGACTGTGATTTTCTCTCCAGGCCTGGCAGAGGAAGGGAGGGGCCTCTGAGATTTAGGGGCCTTCCATACTGAGTCCCTTGGCTGTACCCAGGTCCAGCCCCAACAGACTCCATTCCCCCTTTTCCTTTCTCACAGGGAGCTGGGCTCTCTCCTCTCCACACCCAGTACACCCCCACCCCAATCTTAAGGCCTCTCACGGGAAATCCAGGTCGTCCTTCTCCAGGGCTTTGAACCGATAGAGAGCCACAAAGTAATGAGATTGCTGAAAGCCAGGCTGCTTGTGCTGAGGGCGAAAGGGGATGATGAGTCTCTGGGCTCCTCTGTCCCACATTGAGGGGCAGGAGTCCAAGGCAGGAGCAGTCTCCAGACACACTACATTACAGCTCTCTCCTGGGTCCCTGGACTAAGAGGACCGTATTGGTTGTGTGTGTGTAAAGTAGTGGAGAAGGCAGTTGAAAGGTAATGGGAACCCATGGCATAAGTATGAGCTTTTTGCTGAGGCCCTGAGTAGTATCAAGAGCTGGGCTGGGGAGAGGGTTGGGGGTCCCTGCAGGGAGAAAGGAGTCTCACTTTGTCATCAGCTGTCTTCTTTTCAGCCTTCTTATCCCCTTCACGGTTTCCTGAGGTGGAAAACACCAACAAATTGTCTCTGGCTCCTGGAGGGTTGCCCTCATTCTCTTTCCCTTCTGTCGCATGGCCTCCTTAATCTCCAAACCTGGTGTGCCCTTTTACCATCCTTGCCTTGCACCACAGTGGAGCCCCTGACCCTCCTCCATCTCTATGGATGGAGATAGGTGTCACTCACCATCCTGGGTTTTGCCTTCCTCTGGCCTGGCGGACTCTGGCTCCTCTTCCATCATGGCTGCTAGAGGCTGGAGGGGGCACCAGAGTTAGGAAGATGCTGCCTTGGGAACCCATGCTTGCCCTGGTTCTCCAGTCAGGCCAGAGAACTACAGAATAACAGGATCTCAGGGTTGGAAGAAGCCTTGGAGAAAATACCTATTCAACCACCTGCTTAATGCAGAGAGTTTCTCTAAAACATTCTGGCAGATGGACCACCCACATTGTGCTTGAATGTAGCTAATGACAGGAAGCACACTACCTTACAAAATAAGCCATGTTATTTTTTATAGGACAATTCCCTATACAGTTTTAAGCCTATGTCAGTCTCCCTGTAACTTTTACTTGTTGGTTCTGATTTGCCTTCTGGAGGAATATAGAATAAATATAGTCCCTTTAAAGATGGGAGGACAGCTGACATGTCCTTCCGGTCTTTTCTTCTCTAATCATTCTCCAACATCACAATTCTATGTCCTTTACTATGCCTGCACTAAAGAACACTTCAGTGTGTAAGAGGAAAATGGGTAGCACAGGTTTTATAATTCTGTTAAGAAAATAGAACCCGAATGTGCCAGCCTTTCTGGAAGCAGCCAAATCACATTGTTAGTACCCTACGGTCATAGCTCACTCCACAGAAATCCTGAATTTGCACCTGACCTTCATATCAACTACTTTGAAACAAGATCTCTAGTTCTGTTTTTGTGTAGTTGATTTTGGTTTTGGTTTTAATCCAAGAACAGACATATACATTTTTCCGTACAAAATTTTGAATTATTAGTTCTGGGCCATTCTCCTAGTTTATAAGATTTTTGAATACATTATTCGGTGTATAAATTTTCCCTTCTAAGATTCACACAAACTCGATGTGTTTGATATCTTCATCTGCATCAGTGAGAAAAATGTTCATAGGTGAGGACCAAGGACCAAATGATCTTACAAGGCGGCAGAAATCCCCTTCTAGCTGGACAATCCCTAAAGTCAGACCAGGATCTCTTCAATACTGTCATTCAAGCAATTTTAGGAATCCAGCTGTAACAATTATCTACATCAGTCCATCCTGGTTGTCCAGAAAGACATAAGTGTATGCTTACAAATTCCTTGCTGAACTGAATGCAAGTCTATAGCATTATAAATCTAGTAACCCTATTACAAAAGGAAGTGAAGCTGCTTTTGGCCACTAGCTTTGAGTCTCAGTTACCTCATCTATATGACAAATGGATCAGGCCAGATGATCTTCATAGACTCTTGCATGACTCTGGAATTACTTGGCAAGTTCTGTTCCTCAAATCCAAAAGCATTGCTCTTGCCTCTCTTGTCCAGCAATGCCAGGGGCTTGGGGCCTAGCCTTCAGTTGGTTTTAAAGGTGGTTAGTCTGACAATTTCAGAAGGGAGTTCCCAGAGAAAACTCAGGAGTTCTTAACCTGAGGCTTTCTAAAATTGCATGCAACAATTTATTGGGTTATATGCAATTTTAGGGGAAAAGGATCCCTAGCTTCTTTCAGCTTTCTAGAGAGGAGACAGGATCTGCTCCATGGGGTCTCTGGAAAGAAGACCCCATGGAGGTATGGTGCTCACATTTTTTTTATCTGCCTGTCCTTTCTTCCGTTCCTTGTTTGCCATGATCACCCCAGTGCGCAGGGTTTCAAACACGGGGTCATTACGATTTGCAGCAGCTAGTGGGAATGGGAGAAGAAAGAAGACATTACTGGGGAGGCAGGGAATGGCTTGGAGGAAAGAGAGACCTCCTAAGTAAGGGAGAGGTGGGATTAAGTAGGTGTGTGGGTATGTGTATGTGTACATGTACGTGCAAGTGTATGTGTGTCTAAGATTAGAGGAGTTGTCAGCTGGGCATACCAAGGTCATCAGTCTATTAAGAGCTCTAAAAATATAATTAGAAATATAATGTGATGGAGAAAAATATTTACCAGCACCCCTTCCAGGCAGAGCATTATATAACATTGGAAAGACAACTTCGCTAAGTTGCTTGGGAGTTGGGGAGTGCTCAGATCACTATTCTTCTAAGGAGAGCGGTCCTTTAACTGCTGGCTTTTTTGTTCTCAGTGGCATGAGCAAGCCGGGGCACTTCTTTCTACACCCCTGCTCCTCACAGAATCCAGCCTCTCCTCAAAATAAATGGGTAAATGGTCAAAGAATACATTTTAAGGGCCACCAAATTATGAATCTGCCCAGGTTGTCCATAGCTCCTGGTCTGGCCTCGAGCCTGGCATTCTGGGATGAGGACAGTCTAGAATCCTTGTTCACTTAGAAATGGTTTTGCATATGAAGAGCAGATTTTGAAGTTAGGCAGATGAAGGGTTCAGCCTTGGCTCTGTCTCTTGCTAGCTGTGTGGAGACCTAGCTAAATTTTCTCTCTTTAGCTATCGGATAGGGAAATATTGACTCTGCATCCAAAATACCTAAACTCTTAGCCTGAGAGAGAACCATGATATAGAATCTTCCTGTTTCAGAAGCTGGTTTCTAAATCTGGAGGTGGTGCTGAAACCACCTTTAAGCTTGCCCATTCCCTCAGGTTCCATATGGGTCACTTACAGAGATCTTTGACACAAGCGTACTGCTGGTTGCTGTAGAGTGGGGAGCTATAGGCCCGATGGAAACCAGGGGGCTGTAGGGTAGGATGGGATGGGAAAAAGCATTAGAGAGAGCAAGGTAGGGCCCAGAACCCCATCTCTCCCATGAGTGCTCACCCCTTCTTGAAATAAGAGATGGGCTGAGAAAGAAAAAGGAGGGAAGTGTAGGGAATGACATAAGGAGGGACTGGCAAGGAGGTGGCTGGCAACATGTCACCTTTCTTCTACTTGGTTGTTCCCCAGAGCTACTCACAATCTTGCCGAAGCATCTCTGCATCTCCACGTACGACTGACAGTGTTCATGGATGTTAGTTTTGCAGTTCTTACAGCGAAGCCCAAATTTGTTGTTGACTTGGGAGAGGGAGAGAACATTTGAGTGAGGGTTCTGTTTCCCTTTCCCTTTGTACTGCTGCTGCTACTCTAGCTCGTAGGTCCTTTTCCTGTCTGGGACCCAACACTCTCAGTCTCTAACACGATTTCTTTAAACCAAATCTTGCCACCCCTGTCTGCTATACAAATACTCCTCTCCTAAACCCTTTCCCAGTCCCCTGCCTTCATCACATGCTCTCTACTTCCCTTCATGACTCACGCACAATCATCCGGGCACAGACATCACAGAACTTGGGTTTCTTGAAGAAATGATCTTTGAATTTGTGGGGTTTATCATTGACAAGCTTAGGAGGTTCTGGGGGTGGCTCATCCTCTTCCTCCTCTTCTTCCTCTTCCTCATAGATGTAGTAGATGGGCCCACCCCCAGCTCCCACTGCCTCCCCATTGGCCTGGGGCTCTGGGGGAAGCTCCATCTGCTTTGTCCCAGTAGATTCCTTCCTGAATAACTGCTTCAGCCGCTGTAGCTGAATGGGGAGGGAGGGAGGGAATGAAGGAAACCCAAAGTTAAAAGAAATGTCATGCTCCCTAGAGTAGGTAAAGCTGAAGCTAATTAGACATTTTCCTAGCCTGGGGCAAGGGGCACACCCCAGGATTAGCAGGTATTGGGAGCTGCGGATCCTGGCAGGCATTCTAACAATAAAGGAGACACAAATGAGATCAATTCAAGCACTTTTCTTCAAGGGCCACAATGGCTTCCCAGCTCCCCACACATGGTGGTCAGAGGCCCAGACTCACCCCACTTTTCCGAGTCTCTGCTGGGAAGGAGGGCTTAGGGGACTCCAGCATCTCCTTTTCTGTCATCCTGCAAGAGGTTGGACTCCACTATGACATTTAATCCCTGAGTGCCATTCTTCCCTCCCTTATTCCTGTCCCTTACAGTAGGGTGGTCCTTGAAGAAGAGGCTTTGGGAGAAATTTGGTTAGAGATCCTTTCACAGAGCTTATGAACAGGGAGGTTCCATGGAGGTCCAGAGAAAAGCCCAACAGATTGAAGAACTTCCCAACTAATTCCTCAAACCAATACCCATTCTTCCACTCAGAGGGTCAACCCCAAGTTTATGGCCTCAATACAGTGCTCAAGGCTGCCTGGCCTAGGGATTTTCCTAAAGGTACTGTATTTCTCCTGGGAATCTATGGGCAGTAGAGGTATGACGCATCTCCCGAGGTCTTTTTTTCAAGGTTTTATGTGTGGAAGGATAGGCTGGGGCATTTGTTCTATTTCTTTCTTGAGCCCTGGGGGCCCAATGCCTAGTTCCCAGACTGCCTCAGGCCTCAGCTATTTTAAGTTTTCGGAGTAATATGAGCCTTTCCTTCCCTTACTATTCCCTTGACCCCACCCGCACCCCACCCTCCAATCCTAGCTCTTTGTCCTGGAGTAGAATACTAATTTCACTCCTAAAAGCCAAACTACTCTGAGACAAGGAGAGAAATGAAGAAACTGAATAGACTATGGATTGGGAAAAGCTAGGGTGAGCTATCCTGGAAATGGAAAGAAGATGAAGAGGCAACTCACGTTTGGGATTCCCTGTCAGTCCAGTCTGGAGGGAAGAGGAAGCCCCTGTGGTCTTGATGGTGGTGCTGGAGGAGGACTGGTCCTTTTCCTTGGGGGCTAAGCCCCCCCCAATACCCTCTGTGCTCACACCAGCTACCCAGACAGTACTTGTAGACCTAGCCTCTTGCCTTGGTGTCAGAACTGAAATGACAGGGCTGGAGGAAAGTGGACAGCTGAGCAACACAGCTGACACAGAGAAATTGGACACGGGTAGGTATGGGCAGGGTTGGACCCTAACTCCTCCCATCCCCCAGAGCTGCTGTTCCTGAGTATTTCATCTATCGTGTGCAGGTCAGTTGGCACTGGCTAAATTCAGGAGGGGAGCATGTTCATGCTGTATACTCATTTGAGTAATTTAGATGACTGAAGATAAAGATGAATTATAAACAGCTTTCCCAATCCCTTCACCAAGGTCCAAACACCTCCCCAATTCTACCCTCCCTGGACCTACTTTAGGAACTAAGCCTTCAACTTCGCAGCCATTGTCATCTTATGCCCGTATTTTTTCATATATCAAGCATCAATTTAGCCTCAAATCTTTAGGAAGGGCTGGGAACTGCTGAACAAAGGAAAATTTGAATTTTCAGAGCTCACCTATCAGCTAGACTAGATTGCTTTCTTCTCTGTGGGAAGTTGGAGGGGTACCTTCTGCCTTCCTCTAGGAGTGAAAACCAGGTAGTACTGCTTCGTTCCCTCCTCCTATCCCTCTAAAATCTTGTCCTCAGGGTAAAAAGAGACTCCTAAGCTATTTTTAAAAAGCCAGGCTGGGAGGTTCTGGGGTGTAAGGGTCTAATTAATGACCAGGTAGAGATGGTCTTGACATTGGATAGAAGGCAGCAAGAACTGCCAGACAGGGAGCTTTCTTTAAAAAATCATCTGTAAGTAATCTCTCCATTCCCTATGAGAGCTGTAAACTGTTGGAGGTGGTAGGATGGCCATGCCTCACACTCCCCGAGTTATTTTCATGCCGATTCCATCTCCCTCCTCTGATGCTGATGGGTCAGGGAGTTATCCGGCATTCTTATCTCACAGGCACGCAGCCTTCTCCTGCTCTGTGCATGACACAACTGAAAAGGGAGATACGCTCATCTCTGAAGAGAGCAATTTGGAGGTGGCAATGTAGTGCTGCTTTATCCCTTGTATCTGTTAAGAAGTAAAGGATTATTTTGGAGGTTGGGCCAGTCCAGCTTCAGAGGAGCCTAGCTAGAGATACTTCTAAGTGGACCCAAGAGATTTCCAGGGCATGTTTTGTCATTTCTGCTCTTGTTTTCTCTTTAAGGGACAGGTGATATTGAAAAGGGGCTGCTGGATGGGTCTGGGTCTACAGGCTCTTTAATGACTGTGATCTGACAGGCTGAGCAACAAGCTAGCAACGAGAAGCCTCAGACAGAGGAAAAGCTCCATCTTGCAGGCAAGTGACCTGCTCTTCACCTTTCTTCAGCTGCATAAGACAGGGATTGCTGAACATGCCTGGATAATGTGACATCTTGGTGTTGCAAGATGCCTTTCTTATAAGAAACATCCCCTTCTGTTTCGGCCAGGTAGAACCCAATCCTCTGGCTTTAGGACTAAAGGAAGAAGCAAGTCTTTCATCCCTGAAGTTTTCAGCAGATTCGATGGACAAGTAAGAGGCCAGCATTCAACCCAGTCTGGACCTCTGCAGCTCAGTCTCAAAGGCCCTAAATGGATGTCATAGAATTAATAGAGTGGAGCCCTGGCTGGTGTGGCTCAGTGGACTGAGTGCCGGCCTATGTGTGAGGAGGATGGGACACAGGTAATACTGTTAGGAAGATATGTGTTTATATGCAAGAAAGGCCGTCCAAACCCACATCAAATGTGGGGCTGTACCTACCCAGGACCTCCAACCCCTACCCATACCAGGGCAGCAAAAGAAAATCAGGGACTGAAATCCAGTGACAGATTTTTTTTTTTATATTTAAAAACAAAATCAACCCCCCATAACCCCCCAAACAAACAAAAAGTCAGATTAAATAAAATTTACAGTGAATATACCCAGCAAACATCTGTATGTGCAATTAAATACTATGTCTGTTACTGCGGCACGAACCTCAAACAAACAATATACAAGTGTTCTGGGGAGTCGGGAGGAAGGCCCAAGTTTCAACTCTGTGGGGTTTGGGGTGACAAGATGGGGAAGTGAGAAGGGAAGTCAATTTCATTTTTCTTAATTCTGTCCATATAAATATATTCATAAAGACCAAAATGAAAAGGGAGCTTGGGATGGTAAGGAAATAGGAGAATAGGGGAGTGTTAAGACCCTCCCAATTCACCTGCCCAAAAAATATGAAAGAAGTTAATTTCATGGTGGGAGAAGATAAAAAATGAGAGAAGAGGATGGGAAGAAGGGGGATGCAGATAGAGGCCAACCAGGGAAAGAGAGGGACCCGTGGCAGGGGAACAAGAAGGAGTCCAGTGCAGTGTGAGTGTCTCTCTCTTCATCCCCACTGTCTTAGGCTCCAGCACAGTGTCTGTCACCTTCGTGTCTCCCTTTGTCCACGGTCTGTCAGGGTGCCTCAACTCTCTCCACCTTGCCCCCACCCCTGCTGTGCAAGTCCCTTCTCCTCCTCTGTTTATTGGGAGCTGGCTCGCTCCAGGATCCTCAGGTCATAGTTCTTTTTGGCCACTCGAAGTTTGAAGCGACTCACAGAGTTGTTGAGGCGAAGGGAGGCATTTTGGGCAGCCAGGGGGCTGGGGAACACAGCCACGATGGTGTACAAGGCAGCGAGGTCTGCATGGCGGCCATTCTCGGCAGTCCCACTGTTCTCCCCCGCACCCCCACCAGGCAGCCCCTGAGCATCCTTGAGCCACTGGATCTTGGCGCCAGACATGGCAAGCTGAGTGAAAAGTTTGTCCGCTTCTGTACGAGTGATGCCTTCAGGGAGATCTGTCACCTCCAGCACCCGCCCCAGGACTGGAAAGGGAGGAAAGAGGACATGGTTGTGCAAGGGTTAGAGCAGGAAGGACTGGAGAGCAGCCCAGCAGAGAAGTATCCAGCTGACCAAGTCTGTATACAATGCCCTGCAAAGCCCAGCCTTTCCCATTTAGTCCTTTCTTCCCTTTCCTCCTTTCCCAATCAACCCAATTCCCCACCACCCAGACTAATCAAGGCAACCAGGAGAAAGAAAGGAACCTTTCTCTTCTAGCTCAGAGGTGTAGGCAAAGAGAGACTGGGAATCTGAATCCCAGATTTAAGATGTAGAGGCCCACACCTCAGTTCTCTCACACAGAGCTGTTACGAAGGAAGTATGGCTTTTGCTGATGTTCTGTTTCACAAAGCCAATAGCCTAATCTGAAATATGTTCCACAGATCCCTTCCCAGAGGATGGCCCAAAGAGATTCCTCTTTCTTATCATCTAGGTAAGTTAGCTTCCCTCCTTTCCTTGTTTAGCAAACTGCTTCAAACAGGGGGAATCTGAGAGATCTTGTATGCCTAGTACAGAAGGCCCGCAGGAGAAGAGTTACTCTCCCATATCCTCTTGTCAGTCTTCTCCTAAATTGGGTGTAGAGTTACCAAAGGTAGACATCCTAGATTCAAGTCAGGACTACTGCCACAAGACTCTATAATAGGTTCAGCAACCCCCATCATGGTGCTATTCCCAATTTTTACCATCATCTTCCCCAGGACCTTGGTAAGGAGGACAAAGATACTTCATTTCTCTAGCTTCTCTTTGCTCAGAGTACAAAAGGCTCCCATTTCCACTACCCACCCTACGCTGGTTTTTCCCAGCCATCCTGGGCTGATAATGTAGGACTGGAGGGGTGAGCACATTCTTTTGGGGATTCAGCACCCTGTCACTCACCAACATCTGTTGTCCCCAGGTCAGTGGAGGCAGATTTGAGTGCTTGTCTCTTGCTCCGGTTTCCATGCTTCAATCCACTCTGTCCCTTCAATATTAGCATTAAATGATAGTACTCATTTTGGATAAATAACACTGACTGCCTTGTATCCCAATGTCTGTCTGAGGGATTAAGGAGCAGCACTCAACCTTGGGGATTCCACCACCCTGGCAGTCAGAGTGGCCAACAAGTGGCTACTGAGAAACAAAGAGACCCTCCCTCTGGGGACTGGGGTAGGTGGGAAGAATGAGTACTGGCCCCTCCCACTTTGTCCATTCTGTGTTGTTTCCCTTCTCCACCCAGCTGCCTGAGGTGGACGGCTCAGAGACAGGAGCCCAGATGGGGACGGATGTCTGATGGCCCTTAGGCTATGGCAGACACCCTTACCTGGTGCACCGTGTAAGTAGACTGGCCATGGAGCAAAGGAGGGCAGATGGACAGATTGTACTGTAATGGCTGGCCCAAGAGGGAGTAGCGCCCATCACCTAGGGAGGAAGAACAGATGGTTTCCTGGGAGTTTGAACTTCATAATATGACTTTTATGAGACTTTAGGGGATTTTGGATATAGATACTTTTCCTACTTTTTCTATAATAGCAGTGCCCATATGACTGACTTGAGTTGTTTCTCCAACCTAAACCCCTTAGGTTTCAGATGTATCTCAGACAAATGGGAATATTAGGTTCCCTCACCCTCGAAGGCCTTTGTCTACTGTAGGCAAAAGGCCCTGGAGGAAACCTACAGACCCTTATGAATGTCTTTTATTTCTTACATAGATCCTCTATACCCAAAACCAAAGGATCAAGTTTCTGACTTATGTCAGAATACAATGTAGTGGAGAAGAGCAAAGACTTGCAGTCATACTGCCTAGGTTCAGATCCTGGCTCTGTTACTAGAAATGGGATTTTGGGTATGTTTTCCCCTCATTAATGTTGCTGGGAAGGTTAAATAAATATGACATGTAAAACACTTATATCAATGCTTGATACATACTAAGCGCCATAAGTGTTAGCTATTATTGTTGATAAATATATTTGAGAGCACGTCAAAGTTTTTAAATCATATTCTCATCTTATTTTATACTGTTTGTGACAATGAAGGCAGAAAGCAGATAAGATTATTCCCATCATATGTGTGAATAAGCCTATTCTATGGATTTGAAAATTGAGGTTTGGTTCCAAGTTTAAGTAACTTGTTCAACATCACAAAGCTACTCAGTGGTGGAAGTAGAATTTGAACATAAGTTTTTTAGCTCAAATCCAGTGTTCCCCCTACTAAAACCATACTCCTAGGTCTCAGACTCGGTACTGATGGGTTGAATTCTTTGGTTCATTAGAAAGTTCAGTGAAAGAAATAAAGTTCAGTGAACTTCTTTTCCCTGGCCAATGGTCATCTCACTTGGTAGCAAACACTGAATACGTAATGAGGTCTAGAGCAAGTTAACTCTGGGCATCTCTACAGAGGCCAGTGACCTTGGCCTAAACAGGGATGTTAAAATACGAGTTGGCTTCCAGAGCCCTGGCTGGGTGGCTCCATTGGTTAGTGTTGTCCCTGTACACCAAAAGGTTACAGGTTTGATTCCTGGTCAGGGCATATACCTATGTTTCAGTTTCAGTCCCAGGCTGGTGCCTATATAGGAGGCAACCAATTAATGTCTCTCTCTCTCTCTCTCCCCACCTTTCTCTCTCTCTAAGATCAATAAACATATCCTTGGGTGAGGATTTAAAAAAAAAAAAAAAGAAAGAGAGTTGACTTTCAGAGTTGGACAACCAGCCACACTGACTCCCTGCCTATTGCTACCTTTTCAATCTCCTCTCTTGGGAATGGGATGTGAAGGGAGAATCTGACAGCAGACAGCCTTAATATAACCCCTTACCCTGTGCTGGACCACCAGGCCGGGGGAACTGTGTGAGGACAGGAAGGGGACTGAGTCCTGTGCAGACATTGCTGAGGCTGGTGACAGGAGAGGGTGCTGGGGACTGGGTAGGAGATGTGATGGGGCTGCTGCTCATTTGTGTGTTGGCCTGTGGGAGAGAAGAGTACACATCAGATAAGCCCCAAACATTATTCTCTGGGTATTTCTATGGCTTGGCTTAAAATTCATTTCTCTCAGTAAACTTCTTTTCTTGAACTCTGCCAAATCAGACTGCCCTTTCAAACTGCCCCCTAAGTCCCTCATCAGTATGTGTTATTTTAATATCCACTTTTTGAAATACTATTTTAAGTATTCTCTTAGCATTTTCAAGTTTGTGTCCCATTTGCCACCTTAGATCTTCGGTACTTTGAAATAAGATGCTCTCCTCTATTTCTTGTGTAACTCCTGAAAAAAGTGCCCAGGGAAAGACATGTAAAAGAGGTTGCTCAATCAATGGCAAAGATTCGCCCCTGAGAAGAATCTGGCCACTTCCTTGCCAGGACAAAGCCAGGTTGCAGGACTCACCTGGGGGCTACTGTCAGGATTGTACAGGTCTCCAGGTTTCTGCCCACGCTGGTCCATGCTATAGTATTTACAGTGACTCCACTGGACCATGGATGGGTTCTGGGGAGGCTGGGGTCCATTGGGGACATTCAGCTGCATGACCACCACACCTGGTCCAGAAGGTGACACTCCTGAGTGGTAGGAAGAAAGCAGTTGGCTCTGAATTCAAATTATATTTTGGCCTGTCAGCCAATCCTGAGTGGGAAAGCCAATAAACAAATCCACCAACTCTCTTCATGGTCATCTAAACTGTGTCTTGCCAGGAATCTGACATAGGTGCTGATTTGGTTTCTGACTCCCTCTCCCCAAATAAATGGAAGTTTGAGTGGAAGGGATGTTAAGTCCCAGATGCCAGTGCTCTCTGGCCTTTACCTGGTGAGGGGCACTTTGGTATGTTGGCAGAAAATTCCATCCTGTCAAAGTTGGATATTACCAAATACCCAAGTTAAAATTGCTCAAGTAACTGGGCATGGTACAGGTCCCAGTCTGGGGCTTAGGTGAGGGCTGCAGGCACATGTGGGCTTTTCTAGTAATAGCTGCAGATAAGTGAGTGATCTCTGGTTGTTTTGGAGAAGATAAATGCACACAGCTTCACTAAGCCAGCCCCAAAAGGTACTTCTTGGGCAAGAGTAGGGTGAGTTGGAAACATTTCAAGCAGAGAGAATGGAAGAGATTTATGTCATATTCACGAAATGACAAAGGCTGGGAAGGAAAGGGCTAAATGAGGAGAAACATTAAGTCCTGAATCTTCCTCATGGTGAAAAGCAAGGTATGGGGTCAGGGAGCAATTTGATAAGACAGTCCCTGCTGGGAGGGATGGGCAGGAGCTCTGCTTCCTCACAAGGAATCGTCCAGTGTGAGAGTTTGCTCTTGACCTCCCAGGATATATTTCTATAGACGGACAGGCTGACATATGCATGTGGTGGTACAGAAAAGGGACGGGGGCTCACTAGCTCAAAAACCTGCTGCAATGCTGCGGTTTTCATGGCTCAGTGCTCTGTTGCTGCCACCACATTGCATCCTGTGACGGGAAATGTTGCAGCCTCTGCCCTGGGCACCAGTCCTGCTGGGAAGTGAGTGTGATTGCTCTTCTCAGGTAGCATCAGTCAAAGGAAAGGAAAAGAAACAGCAGGAGGCCTAAGAGAGCAACTCAGGAGACACAGCATCTGTCTTATCCTATTCCCCAGTCAATTTGCCCCCAACCCAGGTTTCATCTAATCGAAGAGCACAAGTAGAGACAGGCTTGCACCTCTCCATCCCTTGCCAAAGGGGACAGGGTATTCATCGGCATGGCTTATAGAAGGACATCAGGAAAACTGCGCAGCTGTGGAGTGTCATGCATTTAACAACTCTTCCTTACTATAGCTGATTTGGGTATTTTATTTCCCCATGCTAAGAGCTCCACTTGCTCCAACAACCTCTATCAAAAAAGTTGCAACTGACCTCATTCAAACATCTCATTGTTACCTGGGGGGGCGCCTAGGCAAAAAATAATCACTACAGCTTTTCTGGAAGGCAGTTCATAATCTGAGCCTAATGCCCTGGGCCAGGAAAGGGTGGGGGATGCATGAGTGTGTAGGATGTGAGCATAAACACGGCGGTGGAAGCTCTTTCTAATACCAACAGGCAGCCATAAGGAGCTGTTGGGGGGTTGAGGGGAGGGGAAAAGAGAACAAAGTCCTCATATTATTTTCTCTGGTTCCCAACAAAAAGCCAGGGTTATCAGTCACAGCTTCAGTCCTGAGCTCCTCCCCACAAGTCCTTCGCCACTGGCCTGGAGCATTGTTCCTTCACTCAGCTGAGGACACAGAGTACTACTCTGCTGATGAGTTGATTTTTTATGCTTCTCTCCTGCAAGCTAAAAGCAGGTGGCATCTGTTAGCAGCAGAACTGCCGCTACTTCTTAATGGACATGGCAATAAAAAAAAATCCACCCACTGCCCAGTAATAACACCTCCATATAATCAGGTTGGAGGAAGGATCCTGCACTGGAGTGGGAAGGGGGGAAAGGGGGTTGAATAAGGAAATCAATTTCAGCTTGAAAGCTCTGAAAGGAGAGGGGACATGTGAATGGCTTTTTAAGTGGCATCATTAAACCTGAGCAGAAAGGTCGATTGGGCAGAGAAAACAACATAAATACAAACAGATGACACTTATGCCTGGCAGAATTGGTTTTTGTTTAGTTGGTTTTTTTAAATCACTGAGGTAGAAAACTGATAAGGCTTCTTCCTTACCACCAGGAATCAAATCTATGGAAAGGAATGTCCAGAGAAATAAAACCCACAGGCATCCTTCCCAAATTACAAAATAGAATCCAAAAGTATCTGGTCTTTTCCCCTTTTTTTGGTTGGGGGAGAGGAATTTCTTTCAGGAGTGGGAGGAGACAGTCAGTCTCAGCCTTGGCAACCCCCCCGGCTACAAAAGAAGCCAGTGGGTATCCAAGAGGCTATGTCTGTTCCTCACTCTGGTCACACTGCTGTGTCACTGTGAGTTGGGAATCTGGGTACAAGTTTCACTGCCATTTCATGTCTGTGCGTTTTCCCCAGACCAGCATCTCTGTAGAAACCTCAAGATACCTGCAAGCAATCATTTTAGTGGAAAGAGACTGTTTCCTGGGGTTACAGTAATGTCTAATATCACAGTAGAGGAATTAAGGTCCAGGCCTGAGGGTAAATTGGGAAACTACAAAAATGTATTAATAAACCAGAACAGTTGTTCCAGGAACAGCCAATCCTAATCCCTGCCTTTATTTTTGGAAAAGTGACCATGTTGCTACATGGAAGAGTGGGTGACTGTCTTCTGAAGGTGACACAGCAGCCCTGTGGGCTATGCTGGCCTTCTATCTTCCCAGTAAAAGATAAACTGGAAAGAAAGACAGAAGAGGTACTTTTTCTTTTCTTCTGCTTCTCTTAGATTTTTATGAGCAGGGATTGGAGACTTTTCAAATAGTAGTATTGTGAATATGGTCTCTTGGATGATGTAGAACAGAGGGTCCCATCATCTAGGAAAAGTAGAAGAGGTCAGTCAGAAGACTAAGATCAATCAGGGTAGCTACGAAGGAAATATAACAGAAAATTCCAAAGAAGCAAGGGAACTAGATGAGAAAGTGGGTTTCCTCCATTTATATTGATTAGGGAAGACCCTAGATTATCTCCTTCCAATCTCAGCCCAGATCTCTAAGTGCTGCCAACTTTGAGAACAACAGCTGTTTCAGTTTACTTAACCCGACACTAGGTACATAGGAGATAATGAAAAATTCTTTCCATCAGGTTTGTTTCATATTCAAAGACCTTATATTTGAAGATGATCAGATATATAACCACACAGACACAACAGATATACTGATATACCACTGAGAAAGTATATCCACATGCATATGCACACACTTATTTTAACAGGAGAGAAAATGCTCTACAGTATTAAGCACTATCAAAGGCTACAGTGCTTCTTGGAGCTGGTTTCTACAATTTCCACACCCTGCTGGGAATTTCAAGGTCAAGTGCTCCTGGTGGACACTAGGAGAAATAGCTAGAGAGACCAATAATGTAATAACGGGTAAGGGCTGTTGAATTTAAAAATTTCTCAGCCTGTTAGAGATCCATGTTTGGTCTGGATGAAGGCAGAAGTGATTGATCCTTGATGGTAACAACTGATTCTGTCTTATGAGCAAGATTAATTCTGGAATCCACTCCACAGCATCTAATATGGAGTACAAAAAATCTTATGTGAAAAACAACATTTTTAAATGGGGAAGCTGGCAAAAATACCTCCCTCTTACCAGAAGAGGGCACTCTGATATTCCCACAACAGAGCTACATTAAGACCTCCTCCCTTGCAGGGGTGGGGGTTGGGGGATTGGGTGGATGTGGAAGAGAGTATAGGGGGGATAAATGGTGATGGAAAAACTTAATTAAAAAAAAAATCTATAAAAAAGATCTCCCTTCCAGAACCCCTGAAGTTTCCTTAACTGCAGTGTAATGCTATGTCAGGGCAGGGTGAAGGGGAAATAAACAAGGGTAGCTGTTGTACTTAGTGTGTTGGGGGAGTTCTTGGCAAAGGCAGACAGCGAGAGGCTGCTTGGCATAAGCCTATTCACCTGGGAAAGCTGGTGCCTCCAAAGAGGGCCTTTAGCTGGTTGACACAATATCCATTTACTTCCCACTGGAGGGAAAGGAACAGAGCACTGAAGCCCCTTGAAAATGTGTTACTGAGTATGCAGCATAGGATATGTAAATTGAAAAGACCGAAGTTCAAGTTCTAGGATTGTCACTTTAGGCAAGTCATTTATCCTCTTTGAGACTTAAATTTCCCTTCATGAAGCTGTGGTAAGAATTAAAATGATAAAACACAGGTAAGTATATACAAAAAACTGCTAAAATCTAAGATATGACTTAAAAAGGCTTTTATCAGCCTCTTTCACTCCCAAGAGAAAGAAAAAAAGCTGTCTAATGGGAAGAATGAGAGCAGAAGACAGAGGTAAGTAAGCACTTCATGTCTCAAAGGCATGTGGTGAATGTAATGCTGAATTCAGAAAAAGGGAGAAAAGAAAAGAACAAGGAAAGAAAATGAACCCAATGAGACATGTGGCTTCCCAAGGATGGGGATCAGGCAACCTACCATGCCTTTCTTGAGAGGTCAACTTCAGTGCCTCTGGAAAACACCAGCCAGGTCTTTGGTCTTTCCTCCTAATGGGGTCACAGTTGGGTACACAGCCAATCCCTGAATTCTCTGTCTTTCCCAGATCTAGAGCACAAGTTCTTCAGCAGCATTTGCAATTGCCAGTGCCCAAGAACCCCAAATTTTTATCATCTTACCTGAGTACTGCTGTGGCATCTGTGGTGGACTGCAGGGAGAGGGCGACGGAGGCATCTGGTACTGCTCAGAGCCAGGAGGCTGTAGAAACCCCACAGAAGGGCTGGGGAAATGGAGACAAGAAGAGCAGTAAATCGGCAGAGGGAAGAACACAGCTCAGGGCAAACAGCTGCTGCTTCCCAGGCCTCCCCTATGGGAAGCAGAGGCAGCTCCAAGCCATTCCCAAACCAATTTGCCATGCAATTTCTAAAATCACTAATCAGTTCAAAGTTAATTATATATATTTGTACTTGATCATCTTTCAATTAGGAAGCTGCTAATCAGTGCTATAAATGGAATGTTAGTGATACATTCCAACAATGTGGAAACACCAGATACATACACAGGCACACACATACATGTACACAACACAAATATACATACACTCTGAGTAACACAAGAGACACACAGACAAAGTGTGAAAAGCCCTGACCAAGTAGCTCAGGTGGTTAGATCATCGTCCTGATAAGCCAAGGTGGCATGTTTGATCCCTGGTCAGGGCACCTACAAGAATCAACCAATGAATGCATAAATAAGTGGAACAACAAATTGATGTTTCTCTCTCTCTCTTAAATAAATTAATATATACATATATATAAAGAGAGCGAGCGAGCACCAGAAACAGATATGCAGTGCAAGAGAGAGATGGGTAAAAAAGAACTGAGATGTGCAATTTAGGATATGTATGCTATAGCAAACATAGATGATAATCACCTGAAGACAAATAGGGATGCTCCCCCCCAAAAAACTTAAGATAACAGGAGATACACATATAAAAAGATAGAAATAAACATACACACATTGAAACACAGAAATACATACATGTAGGCTCAGACTTGAGTTCTAGTTCCAGCTCTGCTTTTAATTAGCTATGTGACTTAGGGTAAGTTTCTTAACATCCCTAACTGAAATTCCTTCATTTATTATTTTTTTAAAAAAGGAGAAAAAGAAAACGGGAAGCAGACTAGATATTCCTAAAATGCTTTCTACCTCTAAAATTCTATCAGCTATGGTCTATCCTAGGATGCATATAAATAGACCATCTGATATCCATCCATGGATATAAACAGAGGTACACAAAAAAATTTTACATATATACATTCCAAATTGCTTCTTTTAATGATGAGCAATCTCTATTGCATAGTTCTGAATCTCACTGATTAAAAAAACAAAAAAATGGGATATTATAAAGCCTGTCTCTGAAGCAGGAATTTTTCTGCTGACGAGCTCTTATGGTAATGTCAAATCAATGGGGAGAAAAGGAGAATGAAGTCCCTCACATTCTACCTGAGGGCACCACTGGGATCTTTACCCCTGCTTTTCTTTTCTAAGGCCAGTGAAAACAAAACCATGGTACAACAGTTTCTGAAGGCCTATGAGGGATATGCTGGGACTTTCTTTTAAAAAATATTTTTTTAAATTTATTTTTAGAGAGAGGGGAAGGGAGGGGAAAAAAAGGGGGGGGGGATTAATGTGTGGTTGCTTCTCACAAGCCCTGAACCAGGGACTTAACCCATAATCCAGGTATGTACCTCAACTGGGAATCGAACTGGCGACCCTTTGGTTTGCAGGCCAGCACTTAATCCACTAAGCCACACCAACCAGGGCTGTTGGGAGTTTGAGAGTCCTCACCTTGTACCGTTCTGCTGAGCTGGAGGGATCATGCTGTAGTACACTGGCACACTCCCTCCTGGGAGGCCCCCTTGTACAGATTGGCTTGCAGGTACCAGTATGGGTTGCTGGAAAGGCGGCTGGACCACATTTTGCGAGTCATTACCCACTGGGACCTGAGTGGAGACAGAGGAAAATGACCACTTGTACTCCAGGGAGTTCATCCAGAGAACAGCTCAGTCATCACTAGACTAAGACACTCTAACTTCATTCTCTACCTCCTAGAGATTCCTCCTATTCTCTTCATTTACATAAAGGAAATGCTTACAGAGCTACCTCTATTTCCCTCTTCTCTAAATAACACCTTTGAGCATTTGATGTAGAGAAAGGAGCCTGCTTTCCTTTAGAGCTTACTCTTCTAGGCATATACTCATTTGCATGGCTGTATAAGGACCAAACAATTTAAATAAAGATTCTTCTCAGATTTTCTGGGTTTCCTCTCAGAGGAAGAAACACCTACAATTTTTAGGGGTGAAGTGAACGATATTATAGTGTTGGAGTTGTTAGACTGGAAGACGAGGGAGGCTGTCCTCCTTTCCCTCATCCCGAGGACTGGGTGATCTTTCCCAATGCAGAATGCACCCACTTGGTAAGAAGGCAGTGGAGTGTACTGAACCACCAGGCCTTGCATCTGGCCCCCCATGCCACTCCTCTGGTTGCTGAGCAGGCCCTGGTTCTGTGGCTGCTGGACCCCAATCATGCCTTGGTAAGCCGCCTGCTGCTGGTTAGGCATCATGGGCTGTAAACCTAGGGATGGGCAAGGCAGAGAAGAAATTAGCATGGTCTCAACAATGTTCAGGAGGTTGCACTCTATCAGCAATTTCTCTTCACCTGTCTAATTTACCTTTTCTTTTTCTGGAGATCCTGTCTCCCCCTTTTTTTTAACAGGGAAGGTAATTCTTCAATCTTTCCCAGTCTCTGCCCTTTCCCTATTCATTGTCTTCTTATACTAGCAGTTCCCCTTACCAGGCTGCTGGGATGGCTGAGGCAACTGTTGACCACGCTGGGGGCTGTAGGCCACCGGGTGAGAGAGAGGTCGGTATTGCTGGTTGGAGTTAGGATACTGTCCAGGGGGATAGTAAGAAACCTGGATCTATGGTGAGAGGAAACAGATGTGCGAGAAGGTCACTCAAATTCAGCCCCCAAATCCCCAAATATTTGTGAGGTCACTCAAATTCAGCCCCAACATCCCCCAATATTTTTTAAAATTTTTATTTACTGATTTTAGAGAAAGGGAGGAAGAGGGGTGAGGAGGGAGGGAGGGGGAGAGGGGGAGAGAGAGAGCGGGAGAGGGAGAGAGAGACATCGATTTTGTTGTTCCACTTATTTATGCATTCATTGATTGCTTCTCATATGTGCCCTGACTGGGTATTGAACCCACAACCTTAATGTATTGGGACGACACTCAGGGTTGATGGCCAAAAATCTCTAAATGGAGATATTTTGAGTCTGTAACTGCAGCATTTGACTACAAATCTGAAACAGAACAGGAAGGGCTTGGGTCATCTAGAAAAACAATCTTCTGACTAAAGACAATTCTCAAGTGCAAGGGGGGCGGGGAATGGAGGTAAGGGATAGGTATCCCCTCTGGCCTGTCTAAAGCAGAGGAAGAGAAGGATTATAATACTGGACAAACTGAATCAGTAATTTAAGCTGGGAACCTGGGCTGCTCACCTGTTGAGGGGGCTGCATGTAGCCCTGGGGTGGCAGGACTTGCTGACTGGGTGGTGCATGGCTAGAGGTGGAATAGTTGGAAGTGGGCAGGGGCTGTCCCGTAGAAGCCATGATGAAGCCAGTCTGCTGAGGGTGCTGGGAGATAAGTGGGGGCTGGAACAGAGCTGCAGATGGGTCAGATGCTTCATTGGAACCTTGGCGGCTAAGGCTCATCTGTCCAAATGGGTTGCTGAGGTCATCTGCCTGTTAAGAGAGTGGGGGAGACTCAAGGACTGAAGTTGTATCAGACCCCATGTTTTTGGCTTCAACACAGACAGAGAGACAGACAGACAGAAATAGCAGTCCTCTCTACAACCCTTCTCACCTACACCAAATTTGGGATACTCCTGCCTCTATGCCCTGGGTGACCAGTCTCCTTATCACATATGAGGTAATAATGGCCATTCTGATTATGATTTTTATTAGAATTTAGCTGAGGGAGATGGGAGCAATGACACAACTTCTATATATAGATAAAACAGAACAAGCTAGTGGGTTAAAAAAAAAGACTGTAGTCTTTCCATTTCCTGAGTTCTTCATGCCTCCAACCATACAAGGTGCCCCCATGTTGCCAAAAATCCTGTTTTTATAATAAAGGGCCCAGATAATCCACTCTGAGCGGATTATGGGTGGCTCACTTCATGTGGCTCCCCAGTTCTGCCTATGCAGTGGAAAGACTGGTGGGCTCCCACTCCTGCTGCTTATCTCCTTACTCACTCTGAGGTCATTTCCACCTCTGTTCTCTGACACTTGCCTAAAGTTCTTCTCCCTTCAGAAACCACTTCCAATTCTCACCTCCGAAAGGAGGCCAGGGTGAGTGGCTGAGCTGCAGGGTGAGACTGACTGGCTAGTCTGTAATTGTCTTCTTTCTCAGCCTCTTTCTCTAAGCAGCAAGAATGATGGTGTTCCATCTCTCATTTGTGTGGTGATAGGTTAGTTTGTTAGCCTCCTTGTCCCTTGTGTTCCCCCTTGACACACACACAAACACATACACATGCAGAGCAGAAGTTCTTTTGCAAAAAACAAAACAAAACACACACACACACGCACATAAAAACCTAGTAGAAACAAAAGGTAATGCTTGTCTGTGGTTTCACTAAATTTTCAGGGACCCGATTTTCAAGTTAGCTATTTTGCTACCTTAGTGGTCAGAAACAGATGACAAAAGTACCTAACTGCTGATTATTTTGAGGTCCATATTCTAGGACTTCTCAGAATGGAGATAAGAGGTGGGAGGAAAGAGGGGATTCTAGTGAAAAAAGCAAGACAGGTGTGATTAACACAAACTAAAAAGAAATCAGCCCTCCTATAACCATGATAGAAGTTATCAACTAGGAGGCAAATAAGATCTTCAAAGATTTGTAGTCAAGGTAGAAACTAAACAGCAAGTATTATCCATTAGAAAAGGTTATTTTTTATGTAAAATAACATGGCAAGAGATGAGAACATTTTAAGTTTTTGCCAGTGGTACCAGAGAAGTCTGCAATTGTGTTTTTATATTTAAAGGAAATGATGGTTAGACCAACATCCAATTTCGTTTCCCCTCCTAAAACTCAGGGGAACTCATTGCTCCTCTCTATCTTACATTCAGGCATCTTTTTACGATGGCTAAATTAATGCAATGAAGTCACTAGAATGGAGTATAGTTCAGCCTGTACAGGCCCCTCAAGAAGAAACACCTTTTAAAATTTATTTTATTTTATTTATTTGTTTTTAGAGAGAGGGGAAAGGAGAAAGAGAGGGAGAGAAACATCAATGTGTGGTTGCCTCTCATGCAGCCCCAACTGGGGACCTGATGTGCAACCCAGGCATGTGCCCTGACTGGGAATTGAACCAGTGACACTTCGTTCGCAGGCCGACACTCAATCCACTGAGCCACAGCAGCCAGGGCTAGAAGAAACACCTTTTAATACTACCCTCCAAAGAACACAACTGTTTTGCAAGGTCGTCACAGACTGACCCAGACATACCCAGAGATACAGGCCACACATGGACAAAACAAAAAGGGGGAATGAAGTTTATACCATGTTGTACTGCTGGGGTGGTGAGACTGGCAGAAGGACTTGGGGACAGGAGCCTGGAGAGAACTGAACAGGCTGCGCAGAGGGCTGCAGAGCTGGGACTGGCTGTGGACCAGCAGAGAGGCATGTGGAAAAGGGGAGAGAAAAAGGAGGCACAGGGAAAGGCAGAGGGGCAGAGAGGGGAAAGAAAAGGGAAGCAACAACAAAGTTAATTGTAAAAGAAATTTCACATGAATAGCAAGCTGCTGAGCAGGCTGGAGACCAAGCCCAGGACAGCTGTGGCTTTCACATCTCTGACAAACAGGCAATCTCTCCTATCAGGAGAGAGCCATAGCACACCCCACCCCATTAGCCACTCAGGACTCTGCAGATGTTGTGAGCAATTTTAGAACTCTCAGAGCCAGGGTCTGCTGCCTGATTCCAAACATAGCTTGTCCCAAAACATTTTTTCTGAACATATGATTCTTGAGGAGCATGATCATAAACCTCCTTGAATGCCCACTTGAGCAGGGATTCCTGCTTCTGTAGAAAGGGACATCCAAGGCCTGGCTCAGCTTTCCTGGCCTCGCTCCCAATTTCACAGCACAGCTTTCCTGGAGGAAGTGCTCATTCTCAAGGGTCATCTCCCTCCTGAGGGCAGAGAAGAAGAAAATGGCCAGTTCACCTCCTGCTCCAAGATTGTTCTGTGCAACTCCAGTCTGTGAGAGCAGTATGAAAAATGCCCCCATAAGCAAACAGGGGAGGATTTAGGAATAAAATATAAATAGCCTAGTTTTAACTTTTGTTCCTTCAGTCTGCTCACTAGCCTGAAGCAGGAGGATTTGTTTATTCGGAACATGGTGTGTTCTAAGCCAACTAATGGAGAGTTACTTTTTCTTTCTCTTCTTCCCCTCCAGCCATTTCAACCCCTCATCAGTTCTCCTGCCATGGCCCTCGGTGGTGGTTAAGGAGAAGGGGGAGGAAGGGGAGAGGCTGGGAAGAGAAAGGGAAATAACATTTTCATACATTGTCTCATTTATATACTTTATCTTGTTACAGCTTCACAATAACCTCTTTTTTTTTTTTTTTTTTTTTAAGTCAGAAAGAGGGAAACATCAATTAGCTGCCTTCTGTATGTGCCCAGATTGGGGATGGAACCTGCAACCTAAGTATGTGCCTGACTGGAAACTTTGGCTGCGGGATGACGCTCCAACCAAGTCACACTGGCCAGGGAATAACTTCACAATAATCTTATAAGGAGATATGATAACTTGTATTTGTAGTTAAGATAGTAAGGTTCAGAGAAATTAAATCACACATCCAGAATCACACTAATATGGCAGAGCTTGGATGGGAACCTAGTTCTGCCTGACATACATTGTTTCCAATTCGCTCTAGCAGTAGAGACAGTTGAACAAAATAACACAAACATCTTTTTATTTGTATAATTCTCCTCCCTCCTTCAAAATTTAGAGTAACAAAAGGTGTGGGGAACCAAGGTATCAATATCCACTCCTGCCATGTATCTCTGGAAAGACCCTTTCACAGAGAGGATTAACTTCCAGAAGCAGAGTCCAGGACTTAGAAGACTCCCAAAATGGATTAAATAAAATGTAAGTCACCTTGGTTAGGAAAAAGTTACTAAGAATTAACTGTCTGACCTGGGAGAGATGCTGCCATAGCCTTGAAAATAAACTTTCAGCTCTCCTGGCATACCTGTTTCCTGTAAGCCAGTGGCACCCCAAATACAACTGCTGGCCAACCTGCTCAGCATGAGATACCCGTGCTGGTAGCTTTGAAACCCATTTTTTATTATCCTAATCCTCTTTCTTCTCTTATGGGAGGGCCTAATGTGATTCAGGCCTTATATTTTCTGGGGGAGGAAGAGTGGCCATAGGGAAAGTGAAGTGGTAAAATAAGGCTGCCTGATTTCCTCACCTTTGTGAGTTTTGAGTAAAAAGTGAAGAAAGAAGAAATGATGCTCTTCTCCTAGGCCTCCCATGACCGAGAAGGGCAGTGGTAAAGGTAGCTGTCTCAGTGCTATTTTTAAGTTATACCATCACTACCCTCAGCTACAGTTTTCTTCTTTGCGTCTCAAACTCCAGATAGGGAACTTCTGAAAAACCTAGGGGGTGTGAGTGCCACCTACTGGCGAATTCTGGACTAGATCATTGGTTCTTAGATGTCTGATTGGGTCCCAGGAGAGAGGCTCAGAGGGTCTCTTTCTTTTTCAAACTTTATTTATTTACTTTTAGAGAGAGGGGAAGGGAGTGCGAAAGAGTGAGAGAAACATGCGAGAGATACATTGATCAGATGCCTGTCACAGGCTCCCCAACTGGGGACATGGCTATAACCCAGGCATGTGCCCTGACTGGGAATCGAACCAGTGACCTTTCAATTTGCAGGTTACTGAGCTACACCAGCCAGGGGCAAAGGGCTTCTTTTTAAGGGGTCCACTCCACTTTAAGTAAATTGGGCAAAAGGTAACCTCTGACCCTTTAATCCTCAGCCTTACTCCTTGGTTTCACATACTCTACTGATACATGATATGAAGGCCTGCTGTGACAGCAGAGGCCTGCCAGAAAGGGAAAGAGCACAGTTTAGCCAGCAGTGTCTCCAAGCCTGGGGCAAATGCTTCTTGCTGCAGAGGTGAAGGTAACTACCTTTTCTAAGTTTCTCTTCCAAAAGAAAACCTTTGCAGTAAGCACAGTGGTACGTGTGTGTGTGTGGTCACTTCCTTCATCCTTGCTCTGTTATGTACCATTTGAGGAACTGAGTGTTCTGGGGCTCAGCAACTTGAGTTTGGAGAGCCACCAGCACTAGAGAGAGGGGAAAAAAGAAAAGAAGAAAGAAAAAGGCAGTAAGAGGAGGAGGAAAAGGATAAAGAGAAAAGAAGAAAAAGTGGAGATGAAGAAAAAAGGGGCTACATATAGTGCTGGCGGTGGTATAATGTTAGCAGCTACCACAAGTGCTCAGGGACACCAAAACTTAACCAGCATAAGAATTTCTGGTTTGGAGTCTGTGATCACAATGAACTCAGGAATAAATTTCTGAGGGAGCAGAGATTTCTACACCAAAGAATGCTCCCCTGTCCCTGATCTAGTACCATACTCCCTGCAGGAGTCAGTCAATTACCAACAGCTGACTCACCAACCCTCATAATACAGAAGCAGAGACAGAATCTAAGTAAAAGTTGATGATTCAGGGCCAGTCATTTAGACGTTCTGTCTAAAAAATTTTTTCAGTCCAAAACGGTTACTCTATTTATCTCTTTATTTCCATTCCATTCTTGCTGTCTGTTTTAGATAAGGATAGAGGGGGGAGGCAGACAGACGATGAAGAGGGAGAAAAGGGAGCAAAACTCTACTGAAATCTACACATTTTAGAAAAAAAATACTTAGAAAAATGAAACGTATACACAGAAGCACAGCAGAAGATTGCTAGAGGGAGAAGCACAGAGTTTTACCCGCCTATAGGTCTGAATTAAGACACAGGGAAAATCACACACACATGCCATGCTTCAATATAGAGCGAGGTAAGCTGATATGAATGAGACTGAATGAGACATATGGCAGTAGAAGAAAGTAAATCAGGATTATAGAGAATCTGATTTAGGGACTAAGATGAAGGACTAGAATGATCTGCATGTGGGTGACAATAAAACATAAAGCAGGGTTTCCAAGATCTTCACTGTTCTTTATTTTAGCTTCATTTCACAATATTTGAATGGAATAGTACTAGGTTATTCTGGGGTTTTTCCACTCTAGCTTCCAGTTGCTGGGTGTGAGTGCTTGGGACTTGCTTCTTGTAGCTATGGAAGAGCTATATCTGAGGCTAAGCTGGACTAACTAACAGTGAGATGAGGGAGCCTGGCAGGTGAAATAAGAATTTAAACTACAGCATAAAAGAGTACAAACATGGGCTTCCTGACTACCAGAGAATACTTCAGGATAAAGCATGGGCTCTATTCATGAACAGCTCAGAGCAGCTCTCCTTAGGGTATTAAGGAGACTTTTAAACCTAGAATACTGAGGTTTCATTTGCAATAGGACTGCACTCCCAGGCTGATGGCTTGGATGGTTCCCAACATCTACCCACCAGCAACAGAAGGAGAAAGAGAGAACTCTTTTACGGCATGGAAAACAAGGAAAATACTGGAGGGTTTTTGTGCTTTATAGCATAGAACATTGCAGGGGTCTTGAGTGTTATTTCCTTCTCCCTCCCACCTCAACACATAAATATGTTAATGGGTAAACAGTCCCATGGACACATTCAGTCAGACTATGATGGGAGCTGTGATCTTTTCAAGCTCCATAATATAGATACAGTGAGCAAACTCACCTTGTTAATCATGCAGCATGTAGAGGGAGATAGGGTATAGCAGAAATGTGGAATGGGCTAAAAGATCCCACTGAGAGTTTTCAGGAGGAAGAGGAAGAAATATATAAAGCAAAAATCTCCCAGACTGATTCTATGAACAGCACTTTGGCCAATCTTCACCCTTACTCCTCTATCCCCCCAAACTAACAAATGAGAGATGGGGATGGGAGTGGCATTCTCCAAAAACAGATCTTTCCTGCCACCCACAGCACAAGAGATATGACTGTACTTCATAACTTGTTTGAATCTGAGAGAAGGGTGCTTGGGCTTTGGCACTGAGTGGTGACTCACCTGTGAGATCATGTGATTATTCAAGGGTGGCTGTTGCTGAGGCGTGGGTGGGAGAGCAGGAAGTTGCTGCTGCTGCTGCTGCTGCTGCTGAGCAGTACAAGGGAGAAGGCCTCGGACAGACTGGGATGAGGTGACCTGGTTGCACGCATCTGGGGCACCTAGTGCCATACCTAAGGCAAAGAAGAGACCCACCAAGAGCTGTAAGCACAGGCCACAAACAAACTGTCCTTGGAGGACCCTGCTGCAGGGGTCTAGTCTTTCTAGTCTTTCCTTGCTGTTTTTCCTCACTCTCCTCCTGTCCATTCCCCCAACTGTCTTGGGAAGATCCATATTAACAGAAATGCATTTCAGCTGCTCTGATAGTGGAAGTTCTCATCTTAATAGGTTTCTGCTCCCTAAGGACAGTAACCACCTTGACCGTCACTGTTTGGTTTTAGAATTGAACAATGCATGAGGCTAAGTTACCTCCACTGAAATGCCTGGAATCTGTCCATCATGATTAGATAGCTGAAAACATGAGTGTTTGTTTCCTGGGAATATTGTTTCCTTTAAGAGACCTATCTGCTCATGCTGGCTGGTGTGGCTCAGTGGACTGAAAGCCAACCTACAAACCAAAGCGTTGCTGGTTCAATTCCCAGTCAGGGGACATGCCTGGGTTGTGGGCCAGGTGCCAATTGGGGGCGCGCGAGAGGCAACCACACATTGATGTTTCTCTCCCTCTCTTTCTCCCTCCCTTCCCCTCTCTCTAAATATAAATAAAATCTTAAAAAAAAGAAAATCAGACTTGCAGTTTTATTAAAAAGAGAGAGAGAGAGAGACCTGTCTTCTCTTTGATTTCTTCTCAACTTGCATCTCACAAAAGTTGCTGAAAAGGCAGCCTTGCGTCTCCAAGCACATTCCTGTGTACACAAATACACCCAACCTTCGTCTATTTTCCCCATTTCCAAGTTTTCTAAGACATGCATGCATTCACACAAAATACTTTTACTAAGTATCTACTACGTGCCAGGCATTGTATAATGAACTGAGGAATGTATCACTGATATGAACAAAGTTGTATGAAAGCAAAGATGAGAAAGCAATAACTCCTGGAAGGGTTAGAGGGAAGGGTTTAAAAAGGAAATGGCAGAAGAGATAGGTCTGGAGGATAAACAGAAGACCTGTAAGACAGAGAGGACACAGTTAATGCCATATTCAAGAAATCGCTGGAGGGCAAGAGGAAGATAGGCATCTTAAAATGAGACTGAGATGGCAAACTAGAGCGAGGAAGTTATGCCATATTAAGTAATTTGGATTTTACTATGTAGGGAATAGAGCAGTGGTTCTCAACCTTCCTAACGCTGCGACCCTTTAATACAGTTCCTCATGTTGTGGTGACCCCCAACCATAACTAAAGCATAGTGATTAATCACAGAAACAATATGTAATTATACATGTGTTTTCCAATGGTCTTAGGTGACCCTGTGAAAGGGTCGTTCGACCCCCAAAGGGGTCGCGACCCATAGGTTGAGAACCGCTGGAATAGACAAACATGAACGTTTTTAAGAGAAGAGTGATTTGATTAGATCTATGTTATATATTGGTAAACTGGTTTTAAAACAGGCAGATGATGGAGCAGGGAAACCAGCTTATGGGCTAGTGTCCTAATTAAATAAGAGAAGGTAAAGGCCTGTATAAAGGCAGGGAAGGGTAGCAGAGACCCAACAGTTACAGGAAAAAATCTTTACCACTACTTTCCTCTTTAAAAAAAAAATTATTTATTTATTTTTAGAGAGAAAAGAAAGGAGAAAGAGAGAAGGAGCAAGAGAGAAAGAGAGGGAAACTTCGGTTTGTTGTTCCACTTATTTATGCATTCATTGGTTGATTCTTTTTTTTTTAAATAGTTCCGGAGTTATTTATTACATATATATTTTCCATTATTATTCAGTCCCCTTACACCCCCCTCCCTCCACACTGGTTGATTCTTGTATGTGCCCTGACTGGGGATCAAACCACAACCTTGGTGTATTGAGGCGATTCTCTAACCAACTGAGCTACCATGTCAGGGCACTTCACCACTACTAATATCTTCTGATGATAAGACCTTAAAGAACTTATGGGATGAGAGTCAAGCAATTCTTCATAGGCAGCAGAATAGTGAAACAGAGGTTCATTGGGCATAAAGAGTTAAATATGTCTCTGCTAAGAGTGCAACAGGAATAGATGGAGAAGGATACACATCACATCAGAAAAGCTAAAGGGTGGTTACAGGGCTGGCATATGGAACACATGCTCCTCAGTGACTGAGCTCCAGAGAAGCAGCCTTAGCAGTATCTCTCGAAGTTCTAGCCTATTGGCTGCTACCAATGAATTACAAATAGCTAAACTATAAACATTCCCTCTGTTCAACAAATCCCATCTTTATAATCTCAGAGGCCACAGAATAAAATCAGCTGTCGTTCTCATTTCACTACATAACCCGAACCTGGGCTGATAGGAATGTCCCACCTCAGTCAGAAATCAGATAGAATAATCTAATCCTAGTCAGTGTTTTCCAATTAGGAAAGAAGGTCTGAAAGAAAATCAGAGAGGGGACTCAAAAGGACAATGGGATTCATTCAAGAAATCGAATTTCCCCTCATTGGGTTGTTAGGTTTCTAGGACATAATATTGGGACAAGTGTTTTGTTAAAAAGTATCAATGATATTTTACTTATTTATATTTTTTATTTTTAAAATAAGTTTATTGATTTTAAAGAGAGGAAGTGGTGGGGAGAGAAATATTGATGAGAGAGAGACACATCAATTGGTTGTCTCCCATATGAACCCCAACTGGGGATTGAACCCACAACCTAGGTATGTGCCCTGACTGGGAATCAAACCTGCAACCTTTTGGTGTAAGGGACAACATTCCAATCAGCTGAGCCACACCGGTCAGGGCAAGTATCAGTGATATTTTATAGAAGATAAGCAAGAAATTATGGGCATGACACAGAAGGTAAGAAGCTGTAGTACCTGGCCTGGAGATCCTTCCTGCACTGCCACCTTTACTGTTCCCGATGCTGTCGCCCCGGGTGAGGATAGAGATTCCGCTGAAACTGCTGGCTTTGGTGACAGGGGGCCGCATGCTCCTAACAGAGCCGTCAGAGTCCGTGCTGCTCCAAGGTCTTGGCTCCAGGGATTTGAGTTCGCTGTCTGTGCTGCTCTGGCGGCTGCTTGAGGTGCGGCTTAGCCCCTCACGGTTCCCCCTGTAGAGACCACAGTGGTCAGAGCATCTCCCATCTACCACTTCTGCAGAAGGGCTAGGAGAGAGTTCATTTCTATTCTTTCAATAACAAAGAAGGGGTGAGGATGGACACTAACTTCTTGTTAGTTGGCTGGCCCACCAAGAGTTGATGAGAGCAGACAGAACAATATCCGCTATAGTAACAAAGAGCACAGGGGCAAATCTGGAAGACAGTGTACTGGCAACTAATTTAATTCATCAGACCAGAGGTGGATGGGAAACCACACACATGATGCTGAGATTGGCTGTGGTCTCTTCCCCCAACCTCCCACTTCAAGGACCCCACACATGCAGGAAATAGTGGAGAGTTGAGAGGGATACCAACTCTTTCTGGAAGTTCCTAAAACAAAGGGACTCCTAGAAGTTACTAGTGCCAGAAGGCAGGAGTAGCCCATGGCACGGATAAATTTCACAAGAGGTCTTCCACATAACATATGCCTAAGCCAGCAGAAGTGCTTCTTATGACCATTGTTCCAAGGGTAGGAAGAAGAGTACAGTAGACTGAAGGGGCACTCTGGAAAACTCAATTTGATGGTCTAGAACTGACCTAACCTCTTTTGTGGAAGTTCTGTTGGTATCTGGGAACAAATGTTTCCAGGGTCTCTAAGGACTGAAGTCCTCTGCATGATCAAGCAAATATGCCCTTGGGACCCAGGATGGCAAGCAGCAGGGGGCTTGACTGTGCCTAGTTGCTTACACATTAATAACCCTATTGCCCTAGGAAAGGCACAAGGCTATGGAAAAAGGGATCGGTCCTCTCTTACTTTGCTCTATAAATATCAGGGTTGTCCTGATGCTATAATCATTGCCTGTGTCTAAAAACTGCTATACTTAGGACAGAGAGCACTGGCTTGAAAGCCCTAAGTCTTGTTGAGCTCTTACTGCTTTAAGAAGCAACCAAGAACGAGGGATTTTCCTTTCACATTTCCCACTCCCAACAAGTGATGATCTAAGAAACCAAATGTCAACAATTACAAAGATTTTGGTGTGTGTACTGGGGAACAATCAAGCAAAACTCATAGTAGCTTGGACTCCCTTTTTTTCACCACCATTCTACCTAAAACAAATAGAAAACACCATCCCAATGCCCTTAGCATCAAAGACACTAGGCTCAGAGTTATTCTAATATATAAAGGTAATTTTCTTAAGGCTAATATTAAAGAAAATACCTTTCTTTATGGAATATCTGCTCCACAGATACTATAAAGATGGGCAAAATATTTGCTAGGATCACTATTGTAGTTTTTAGCAAAGCCAATCGTGGTGGCTAACAACACACTGGCACAGCTGGTTTGGGACATGCTGATTCTTCTCTGAATCCCATGTAGATTTATATAGAACCTCAAAACTTCTCTATGTATAGTTAGAATAGGGGACTAGAAAATATTCCTGGTTCCCCAAAACTTTATCCCCTTTTCTTGGGGTTGTCAAAGTAGAATGGGAAACAAGAAAGTAGTATAAACCAGGGCATCTCTAGGAACAGAACCAGACCCAAGCAAGAACCAACAGCTCTATCTCAATGGACAAAGGCAAGTCTACTGAGAGGACTCAATAAAGATGTGTGTGTTCATGGGAATAATGGGATACAGCACTGGCAATGGATGAGGCTGCTCATTAGACACTAGAGCTTTAATTCTGTGAAAGTCCTAATGGCCTTTTATACCTAAATGAAACACTGCACTAGCTATTAGGACAATTCCGCCATTTATTTTTTTCATTCTACCAGAGGACAGGGAGTGAATCAACTTTAAACCAAACACCCGGGAAGCTTGAGCCATAGTAGTAGCACTTCTGTAATCATCTAGTTCCCTCCCCCAAGACAGTGATGGCCAAGTGCTCAAAATGTGGCTTGTCTGATGATCTTCTGACTAACCTGAGAGTTAGAGAATCTAAGTTGAGTTTTGGCCAGGAAAGAGATAAGTTTCTCTTCCCTACAACTAAACCCAATCCATAGTCATGTCTTTCCACTTCACTAAAAATAAGGCAGTTAGGGAAAACTACCAAACTCATTCCTGAGCACTGGATTGGGTTGTGTGTTACAGAGATGGGGGCGAAGGACAAGAGAACATTCATACTTCATACTCCTGTGAAATCAGAGCTGACTTAGTTTTTACAAGTAGATTTAGTGCCGTGAAAAGTCCAGTTTATTGCATCGAGGGAGTATGTAGAGGTTTGTGGAGGAGGTGGCAATAGCAGTAACACTCACTGTGGCTTATTTATCAGTGGAATAGAATCTTTCAAAGAACTGGGAAGTTGCCATAGTTATTGCCAATTGTGGATAAGTAAATCTGGTATAACAGTATTTGTTTCATATACTTGGAAATAACAGTATAAAGCAGTTAAAGAAGATCAGCTTCTAATCATTAGAGTTCTAGACTAGTACCCAAATAGATAAAGAAATATCCCTTAAGAGTTCATGGAACTGCATTTAAATGACCTAAATCTTTAATTGAAACGCAGTATGGAAAGCAGCAGCATAAAAGAGATCTGGATAGGAGAGGCCTGCACCTGCTTACTAGATCCTTCAAGCTGTTTTCTACATAGTTTGATGCTCCACAGCACTAAGTAAATCTGAATTAGGACTCCAAATGGAACACTACTCAGATAGGAAGGGATGATGTTTGCAGAGAGCTGGTGTGGTGTGATGAAAGGTACATTGGAGAAAGAGTCAGTCTCGATTTTGCCACTAATAGCCATGAAATCTTGGGTTGGCCACTTAAATCTCTCTGCTTTTGTTTTCTTACATGTAAACCAGTTATCAAATCAGGACTGAATCAGACACAGTATACTTTAGGAATTATAAAGCACTGTGCATGAAGTCACACATAGAAGTTAGTTTAAAACTTGTTTATAATAGGTATTCTGGGATGATTTTTGACTCTGAAAAGGGGACTCCATCTCGATCGCCACCACCAATGTAGAGTACCCTCTGCCTAAGGCTTTCAGATGGACCTCAGGGTGGTATAGTCTAGGAAAAAGATATTGAAAGGGAGATAAATCCTCCATCTCAAGAATGGAAATCTCTCTATCCCAGTCTCCAGATGGTCTGACTAGCTTTAGAAAGGACAATAGGGAAGGGATAACTGAAATAGTAGGGATGAGAGCTCTAACTAATAGGAGGTAGTCAGGTCCTATCAAGTTTAGGATTCATAAAGAGAGAAGCCCTTTAGAAAGGGATAGACCTTAAGTCTGGTATTAAATACTCAGGTTTTCTGTGCTCTATAGTTTTTCTACAGTAAATGGGAAGAACATACTTAAAAAGAGTTGGTGCCAGGACAGGGTCTTAAAGTACTGCTTCTCTCACCACCACCCTGTGTAATCTCCTGGGGTGGAATGGAGAAACTACAATAAAAGGGAGCCTCTCATGACTGCTTAGAATGGAGAGTATTAGGCACTGGAGAAGTTAATACAGCAGCTTTCACCAATATTAAGAGCAAGTCAGGGACAATCATATAAAGGACATGTTCTAAAGCCCGTCTAAGGGAGACAAGTCCTTTCTCAGGTCCTTGTGGGGCCTCAGAAATGGGTCATCTTACCCATTACATTGTTCCAAAGAGAAAACTACATAGAAAGGTGTTTGTGTATGTTTTGATATGTATGTTTGTATTATTTTTTCTTAAAGATACAAAACATTCCCTATGCCGGGTCAGGGATAAGCTCTTCACATCTTTTCACAGATTCAGAAAAGGTAGCTTAGAAGATACCCATTCTTTTACCTTAATATGTTGAACTCCTCCAAAAATGCCCAATTCCAGCAAATTTCTAGGAAGACACAGTACCTATCCCATACAACTATTTGGTCCCCTTCACCACCTATCCAGAACTTAAAATGATATCAGCAACAATAAAAATAAAGTCACTGAGCAGAAGCCTTTGTTTTAATGAGGAAAAATATCCAATGTTGCAAAAACCACAGATTGAATTATTCCACAAGCAGCCATGCATGGAGCAAACTCACTCCGCTGAATAGATTACAGCAAAACAAAACAAAAACAAAACAAACAAAAAAACCCCGGAACAAAACAAGGAGAGATATAGATTACACAGAAGTACCTAAAAATCTGCCTTCTCTTGTGAGAGCTAGAAGAAAAGGCTTCTTTGGAGAGTCTGTTGGTTAACATTAAAGAAAAGCATCATTACAGGATTATATTGACCTCACTGACAAAGCTCAATGAGAAGCAGGGAACATGCTAGGTGGTACTAACCTGATGTCATTTAGATATCCGTTCTGGCCAGTCTATGTGAGGGGGAGAAAACGGAAAATAACTTATAAGAAAACAGCATGGCATAACCGAAAAGGGTGTCTGTCCATGATGCTATGAATACCCAAGGTTCTCAAACCAAGCTCACCCCCCAACAGGGAGAGAGGGAGCAGGGACAGAATGACCCACACCCACACACCCAATCTGACTTCTCACCTTTAATGGGAAAGAGCATTAAGCATTTTAGGCCTTCCCAGAATTCTTTACAAGAGGGGTTGATAAAGTTAGAGTATGGAAAGGAGGAAGAAGAAAGTATTAGCTATTATTTCCTTTTTAAGTTCTCAATTTATTCTCTCTAGAGGTAAGCTGAACATAATAACTGGTGTGCTAAAGAGTGTGTTCGAAGAAAGGGAAAAGGGAGACAAGAGAAAGTAATTTAGTTTTTTGAAAATCCTCAATGACTATTCAATTTCTGTCCTCTACACTGGCCAAAATGAAAGACATTCTGACCTGAGACCCAAGGAGAGTAAGAAATTGGGGAAGCAGGTACTTTTCAGAGCCTAGAAAAAATGAGAAAATTAAAAGCCTGAAACATTCCCTTTGGGGATCATTTCCTGACAAAGCCACTGATCTGAGTGAGGTAAGCATTATGGTGGGCTTCCATGCCTTAGAAAAAGGTACCAAAAGTGTACAACTGCTGAGCAGAGGTGGGCTCCACACAGAGCAGAGCCTATATGGGGCAGTTTTCCCAATACACAGCTCAGACTCCAGGGAAGGCTGCAGCACTAGCATTTCCATCCAAACACCCTTCTTGCCACTTCCCTTTCTTTATGGCCTGCCTCTTCCTCCCCTCTGCCCCAACCTACAACTCCACCCTTAATCATCTCCCTTTGACTGGCCAGGTTCCTCTCCACATGGGAATCTTTGTAGTATGGTGGGCTTTGGCCTTCTTTCCTTGTCTAGATTTTCTGGGATTCATGATGCCTCTACCACAGCAAGATGCAGGAAGTGATGAAAGTGATAAATCCGCAGGATTCAACAAAGAATATACATATTAGTAGAGGCTTGAGAGACTAAAAATCAGGAGAAAAAAGGAGAGGAGAACTAACTTTGACTTTGTTACGGCTATAAGTAGACATATTCCACTGTTGTTCACAATTAGTCCCAATACATTAAAAGCTGCTTGTACTTTCAAAATATCTTTGGCTTTGCTAATGGCTGGCATGGTGGGACAGTCATTTTCCAGGTGTCAGTGAAACAGAGGTACACATCACAGACTGCTATGCTCTGATGTCACTGGTACTTCTTAAAGAACTCAGAGAATAGCAAGCTACTGAGAGGCAGTTTACTTTAGGGGTTAAGAGTATGGACTCTGGAGCCCAACTGTCTTAATTCAAACATCAGCTTTTTAACTAGTGGTGTGATTTTAAAAGATTTTATTTATTTATTTTTAGAGAAAAGGGAAGGGAGAGAGAAAGAGGGAGAGAAACATCAATGTGTGGTTGCCTCTTACGCACCCCCAACCAAGGATCTGGCCCACACCTCAGGCAGGTGCCCTGACTGGGAACCGAACCGGTGACCCTTTGGTTTGCAGGCCAGTGCTCAACCCACTGAACCACACCAGCCAGGGCTAGTGGTGTGATTTTAGATCACTTAACCTCTCTCTGCCTCAGTACCACATTTATAAAATGAGGAAAATAAGGTAACCTACCTCATAAAACTAGTATGAGGATTACAAAACTTACGCTAAGTGCTATGAAGAGTGTTTGAAAGTATTATGTAAGTGTTTGCTATTATCATTCACCAACCTGCTCTGCCCACAATTTAGAGTTATCACTGGCCACAGCCATGTACAGATGACCTCTCTCTTCTCATTCCACCCAACTGGTTTGCAGGTAAAGGTTAGAGAACCCTCTTTGGAGGATTATCCAATTATCCTGACTGTATAATTGGAGGACAGATTTTCCTGGCTCAGAATGGAAGTCTATGTAACAGAAGGTAAGAAGATCCTTCTTTTTGGACTTTGGGCCAGAATATTTGTCATATATCTGTCCCCAGTGAGGATCCTTGGAACATTTGGGTCTCCTGAGAGAAGGAAACAAGTTCATAGAGGAGTTCAGTTTTCTTGAAGTTGGAGACAATATTTTTCTGAGCTAGGTGACAATGATACTCTCTCTCTCTCTCTCTTCCTGAAGGAGAGGAGAGTGGAGAAATAAGATGAGAGTATTGTCCATCTTAAGTATATTGATTAAAATGGCCATCTTTTGACAATAAAGGGAAGCTGGCTTTTCCTCCTTTGTTTACTAATTTGACTTTAGGATGGTGTTGCTATCTGGATCCTACATTTTCTGGAGATTTTTTCCTCTCTTGCCTATCCATAGCCTTTCCTGAATTTCTACTATATTTCTCTTCAGCCTGGAAGGCAAAGGCCACTAGATAGAGACAAGGGGTAGCAAGTATATTTGATATGGCCCACAATTCTTAAGAATAAAGTTGCCTAAAATGATTTACGTTGGCTTTCGGCCCAAAGAGCCAGTCCTAATCTAAGAAGCAAGTTAAGAAATACAGGAAGAAGAAATTTCTGTTCAGGTAGAGACTGGAGGACTAGTGAGTGGTACCTTCTGTGCATATGGAATGTGGAGCTCACAGAATGGATGCCAGACCTGTGCTCCAACAATCATCAACATATCCTAAAAACGAGGCTGGCCAAACAAGATGAATGTACAGGCTGTGTGGACACTAAGCCTTCCACTTAGAAGCAAAGATGCCTAAAATGAATAGTGGAAGTGAAAGAGGGTAAGTGGGAAGAGGGTTTGATGGGCAAGATTCAGAGCCCTTCCATAAGTCCTGCCAAAACCATTTCTATTTTCAGTCTACTCATCTCCACCAAATTCAGCCACTCCATTTGTTCTCTTTGTATTTCATATAGCAGAATATATGAAAAATAATACAAATAAAAGTCTGCAGCTTCCCAATAAGCCAAATTTAATTTTAGAGATCAAATCTGGGGCTGGCTGATTTTGGTTTAAAAAAAAACAAACAAAAAAACACACATTTATGGAGGGTTCATTCCATTCACAGTGCCAAAGATTAAGAGCTAAAAGCTATGGGCTGACAACTCTCAGAAGCTACACTTACCTCTCGGGCAAATATTCTCTCTCGGACCCTTTGATATTCCTCCTCTCTCTCTTCTATTGACTTGCTCCTCCTTCCATCCTGCAATGGAACTCTGATCTAGATCGATGAGCAGAATTAAGCTAGTTAAGTTCTCCTCGTACTGCAAGCTCACTGCACACCAGCAAGGAAGAGAAACCGGGAGAGTTTATAGTTGCCATCAAAAAAAATGGAAAAAAAAAAGAAATAAAATTTCCAGTGTTGAACAGGTTTCACTGGGTACATCTGACCATGCAGTTTGGGAGATCAGGTTTTCTGGATAGTTGGGGCCTCTCCACTCCCCACCCCCAACCCCAGAGTATCAAGAACAACTATTTATAAGGATTAGATTGCTTCCTTATAGTAATCAGGTACTCTCCAATCAGTAAGGACCAAGAGAATAGCTGAGGGAATAAACAACATTGCTCTGAAGGGAAAGGAGAAAGTTAGAGAGGGAGAAGAAACAGGTATTTAACAGAGTTGAATGTAAAGAAGAGTTTTATTGATCTAGCACCTGACATTATCCCTTCTGTAGTCACTAATGAATGTCATGGCCTGAAGATCCAAGTCACACACAACTCAGCAAAGAGGGCCTTGGAAATAAAATCCCAAGGGTGAAGCTAAACTCAATGCTTAAGAATTTCTTTTTCTTCTTAACTATAACTCCTGGAGCGAGGGAGAGAGAAATTACAGAAATAAAGACGAAAGAGAACAGAGCAACGCAAAAAAGTAAAGAGAAAGAAAATGAGAACAGAATAGAAAGAAGGATGGACAGAGAAAGGAACAGATAAATAAGGTGGAGGCAGGGGAGGGAGAGTGACAGAAAGAGAAAAGAAGAAAACGGGGGACAGAAAACCTTACATTCTCTGAGAAATGGAGTGAGGTAACTAGAAGGGATGGATGAGCAGATCACCACCTCTGGCTAGCCTACCAACCAGCTCTCCGACACTGTCTTTTCCTCTCTTGGCCTATGAGTTGTGAGCACTATCCCGGGCAGGGTGTTATAGTGTCTTTTTCCATACTGCTCTTCAAGGCAAGGAGCTCTGAGGTAGATAACCCATCAAATTAATGTCATCAGGTTATAAAAGATTCCAACCTTTAATCCAGAGGTTTTGAAAGCTTCAGATGAAGCAACCAGGGGGACTGTTGCTCTAGGCTGATTTTCCTCATCTTCACCAGAGTTAGGTATAACTTCAGAAGTATTAACTTTTGACTAGGTTTAGTTCTCACCAGCCTTAAGAACCTAAATTCTGCTGTATGTCCTTTTACAAGTCCCATTCGAAGACAGAGGACCTTATGATGCTATATTGTCTTCAGCCCCTAGCACTGGTAAACCAGTGGCAGAATAGAAAGAGCATAATGGGCTCTTGAGGTCAGGCGGGAACTCAGCTCTCTGCCACTTCTGAGTAATATCACTTCAGGCAAATAATATCTCTTAGCCTCAGTTTTCTCACATTTAAAGGGGGGCTAATAACCCCCGTCTACACTGGGTTGTGGAGAAGACTAAGAGACGATGTATAAAATATGTTGGGAAAAGACTCTAGTTCAGGAAAAACACTCAATTAAAAAAGCAATTACTGTGCTTATTATTAATATCACAGCCAGAAAGTGCATAGAGCCTAACCTATTATGGATCAAGCCTGAAACCGAGAGAGGAAAAGTTCACAACAGGAACAGATTCCACACCACCTCAGTGTGCCTCGAGGCCTGAATAATTCCTGATCCACAGAAAAAGGGTTTTGGAAAAATGGAGAGAAGGGCATCAGGATGGAAAGGCTCTTTCTTGTTTTTTTAAATTTTGCCTTTTTGTGTATCTCATTGTTTTCAATCAGACCCAGTGTGTTTGTCCACAGCAGATAATGACACTTTTCTCAAAAGGACTCCCTCAAATTCTCAAGTAACAAGCAGGAAACGTCCTCTTAAGATCAAACAATATCCCAAGGAAACTAATTTTGACTCTAGAGGTAAGATATTATAGTTATCATTAATTAGGAAGACTCATATTGGTGCTACCCAACCATGCTCTTTGAAATTTAATCCTGGTTCACCATCTAACCTCCTTTGGAGGCCAAGCAGAAGCAGGATGGATCTTAATCCAAAGCAGGCTGGATTTAAACCCTATATGTGACTAGAAAACTAACCCCCAAATAATCATTTATTATCTAAAGGGTGGGTTCAAAGTCAGGGCAACAGCCAGGCCCATAAATGAAAGGATGGGGCAGATTGGTCACTTCTCATTCCCACAGGAGTGGATTGAAAAGAGGATACTGTCTGTGATTCCCAGCATCAAAAGTCAAATGAACCCACTCACCTTGGTGGATGGACTTGGGAAAAGAATTTGCAGAAAGGGATCAAAAACACCTTTATAAGTGGGTAAATTAGATCACAACTTTGCCAGTTCAAGGACAGCCCTGAGCTAGGATAAGAGTGGAAGTGGGATAAAGTCATTTTGGGTGGTTTCCAAAGAAATCTTTAACTATTAAAGAAAAAAAGAATAAAGCCATCAGCTGAATCAAGGCTGAAGCAGGAAGGGACCTTGCTTTGTCCCTAACTGACATGGAATTAGAAGTCAGTGGCAAAACCAGAGGGTTCCAGGCCAAACGAAAAAACCCAGCAAACCTCAGCACCATGTCTCTCTGGGGCTAAAAGGGTGGCATTCAGCTCAGCAAGTGTAGTCAACCCTCAACATTATGCCAAAGCCAACTTAGTATAGCTCAACATATTTTTCCATACTAAGATATTTTGAGTTTTCTCCGTCCCACAAAAATTCTTCTGCCCTCCCAGTTTCTCTTACTGCAATCTCCTTATACACCCACCCCTTTCCATTCTTTACCTGGTTATCATCTCGGTCCATACTGGCATCATCTCTCTTGAGAATGAATCTCTGTTGAAATTCTGTATTCTTCTCATCCTTTATATGTTCTGAGAACCTCTGTTCAGGGCTGGGATTGGTAGAGAGAAATGTGGAAGGGAGGAAAAAAAAAACTCTTTTGTTAGGAAGCAGACCTCCTATTACAACTCTCTTAAATCCCACAACTCACATTCAGGGGATTTCTGGAGTCAGGCATTCAAAAAGTCACATGAAGGTTTTAATGAAATCCTCAGGGTCTGTTCTTGTCTTCCTCCAAAGTTATACCTGTCCTATCAGTAAAGGTGAAGAGAGGCCAGGGGCTAGTCTTCACAAAGCACAAGGGCCTCTAGAATCTATATCTAAGGCTTCACAGGAGTGAGGAAAGAGGGGGGACTGATAATATAGTCCCCTCCATCCCATCCCCTGCCAAGAAAGAGACATTTTGATCCTATAATCTTCCTCTTCCACCCCAGAAGCTATCCTAGGAAAATCTTCCCAATCTGTGTTTTCTTCCCTTACATTCTGGTGTTACTGGTTTTGTTGATGATGACAGCTTTTCCAGTTTGATCAACATTGTGGTCCATCCCAAAATAGGCAGCTACCCGGTGTAATAGCATCCGGTGATATGAGGTCATCTGAGGGAACTTCTTGAACTGGTTACTGAAGGGAAAACCAGGGGGAAAGAGCAAAATAAGGATAAATAGCAGCTAATTGCAAGTTTTCTTAAAAGTATCTAAAGTGGGGAATTTCTTAGGAGAAACAGAGATATTATAGGACATTCAGTATTTACTCAATGGGAACCAAAATGGTTCTCTCAGCTTCTTTAGCTATAGTATTCTGTAGGTCTCATCCACCTGGATGATAGTCTACAAAGAAAACAGGGGAAAATTTAAGGATAATGAAATATGGGACAAAGGGTGGCTGCTGAAAAGATATAAATTCTTTTCAACTGAAGTCTATGCAATAACTTAAATACTGTACTTGATTTTTGCACATATACTTTTTAATCCATACTGATTACTTTCCCCCAACTCCTTTTGGTTTCCCATAAATAATTACTTCAAAATTCAGACTTCAAGGGACAGATGAAAGAAGAATATCTTAAAGTTTCACCTAAATTTCTTTTGGTATCCCCCCCACCTCTAAATTTGTATGTTATTCAAGTAACTTACTTGTTGTCATTAATAAATTCCAGAATCTCCTGTTCTAATTTTAGCAGCATCATTCTGTCCCTGTTTAGAAAAGATTAAAACAAAACAAAAAGCAGCCTCCCATAGACATTTAAAGCAAGGATTGAGAACACAACCTGCTCACTACAGAAACTGAAGGGACAGACAGATCCAAACCCCAACAGTGGACCAAAATGCAGTGGCTACTGAGCCTCGCTGACCTTTCTAAAAAACAATCAAGTATACATTTTGCATATCCTGCTAACAATGTGATTTGTTACCCTTATCAGAAACCTAATTCTGTTGGCAGTCACAGTCATATAAACCATACTCTATACTTAGAAATATAATCATTATCCTATATTTTATATGATTATTTATATAAATACATATTTATATAGAATTTTAAAACTATTATGATTTAGCTTATATACAAATCAAGTATGTTTTGTTCTGTGCTTTTTAATTGTACTCCCAAGTCTCATATTTCTTTGTCTCTGCATTCTTCTTCTACAGAATTTTCCTCAACACTTTTGAAAGCAGAAACTTCAGTATGAGGGTATTCTGAATCCCTCACAGAATATAAAACTGCACTGGAGAGAAATGGTGGGGGGGATGGGTATCCTAGATTCTAATGGAAAAATTCTGAGAAGCTATTTGGCCTCTTGGGTATCCTTCTGGCTGCTGGCCCTTCCCCTCCTTCTATCAAATCATGTTATTACCTTGGGTTCTTTTTCAGTGTATTTACAAGAAATTCATGTAGGTCTATTCCAGTGGAGTCCGTATATTCTTGGCTGGAGTCTAAAACCACCACAACAAAAGAAATTTAAATTAAACAAAACTGCCTTGCATGATAGCTAATCCTAAGCAGAAACCCACAACCTAAATCAGGAAAGTGAGCATAGGAAAGTAGAATAAAACTTCAGGGGTTTCAGCTTAAAAACCAGAATGACTTTGATTTGCCAGCCCCCCCAAATTCCTCATGACAATTACAGAAGGTAGAATATGAGTCACAGTGTTGCATCAAAATTATAGTGAAAAACCACCTGACCATCAATAAGTATTTACTGAATGCCCTGACCAAAACAGAGCCAGTTTTATTCTAATTCAGGAAAATAAGTGCCAGGTAAGGGTGGTCAAGTTAAATTTTTCAGAATCTTAGCAAATATGCTCAAATGTTGATTATGTATATGATAATTTGTATTTATTTATAAAATTTTAACCTCAAGGTTGCCCTTTTCCTCCCAACTATCATTTCTTTTTTTACACATTAAAAATTTTAAAGAACATGTATGAATGACTCTGGACACGGATAACAGAGAGGGGACTGACTGTGGGCTAGAGGGGTGGGCTGGGTGGAGGGGGGCAAAATGAAAAAAAAATTGGGACAACTGTAATAGAATAACCAACAAAAAATTTTTAATTGATTTTAGAAAGGAAGGAACAAAGAGAAATATCAATTTGTTGTTCCACTTATTTATGTACTCACTGGTTGATTATTGTATGTGCCCTGACCAGGGACTGAACCTACAACCTTGGCTCAGGACGACACTCCAACCAACTGAACTACCCAGCCAGGGCTCAACTACCATTTTTATGGACCATGTCTTTTTGCTATCAGTCCAAGGGTTTAAAACCAAAGAGAGCTTAATAATATGCAAATCTGCATTGTTAAAAAAATTACTTCAAGCATTCCAAAATATAAATGGTATCTGGAGGAGCTGCAACCAGTGATGACCCATACCACTATTTATTCCAGAGCAAAAATAAAATCAGAACTGAATACAGTTCTTCTATGGTAGCACCAATGTTAATGGAGCAGCTATCTGTGGCATGTGAGCCCCTAAGATAGGGTTAGATAAAGCAGCAAAGAAACTAACCTTGTTAGGCACTGCCCCAAGCAACCATGAAATCAGCAGAACATAATAAACTGTTGGGCCAGTTAGGCCAGCAAGTGCCAGATTTCAAGATGGAAGGAAAGGGCACTGCTGAGCTAAGCCCTAGGACAGATGAGAATGCGGGAAAGTCCTCACCTCTAGACAGCATCTTCCTTGGGGCCTTTTCTTTGTTTTTATCCTTGTCTTCCTTTTCAGAGACATCCTTTGTGGACTTTTCTTCCTCTTTGTCAGAGGGGCAGCTGATGTGCAACTGAATTATATCCTTGGACAAAGGTAAAGAGAAATATAATCAAAGGGGAAATGGGTTTTAACTCTTCTGTAGCCCCCATGAAATCTCAAAGAAGATAAATCTTGGGGTAGCAGCATTCTCTTACAGAAGAGACTATTTTGTTAAATTGTTTTACCTTTTGTTCTACCAAAAGGGTAAAGGCCAAGCCTTTTCTACCAACAATCACAGCCTTATATTATATGGGCAGCTCAAGTTACACTGGCTGTTCTTGGTATAGGAATTGGATGGACATGGTTCTAACCACCAGGGAGGAAGGGTGTGGGTGGGGAAATAAGATCCAGCCCCAGGAGTCTCCTTGTCTGCATTATCATGGGTGGTCCAGGTGTGAAGACCTGCTCTCACCCAAACGTACTTTACTGTAATGGCTTGTTTTGAAGCTCCTTCTATCCTGACTTCCAAGCCTAATGTTGACATTGTGGTTGCTATACTACAGATTACCAAACAACTGCCAAACTCAAAAGCTATAATTACTCTTACAAAGGACCTACCTGGTTTTCTAGTGGCCCATCAGCAAATGGGGCAGAGGACTCCTCACACACTGCCAGGCTGCGTACCAACTTGAGCTTGGAATTAGACTGAGAAAAAAAACAAATATATATTTCCTTACGAGACATTCAGAAAGCTTTTGACTGAATGATGGGCATCCTCTTTGGCTCTGTTAGTTGCTGCTTCTATTAAACAGGGTTTTTAAAAAACAAACAAACAGGTCCTACTTGTCAGTTCCTTATTCACCTGAAAGATAATTCACCCACATACACACACCCAACAAAAGAAAGATAATTCTCCTGCTTATAATAGTAGACAAAGAAAAACAAAATGGTTACTTTAGACAGATGATAGGAAAACCACTTCACTGGCTCTTCTTTCTCTCTCTCTAGCCCAGTGCTCCAATTTCAAGCTCAGAAGTTTCTTAATAATACACAGCAGTAGAGCTTAGTAGAAAGACACTGGATTTAAGAGCCCAAGTCCTAGCTTCAACTCCTGGTTTTTGCCTATGAACTACGAGAGCTTGAGCAAATTACTTGGCCTCTCAGGGACTCTGCTTTTCAATAAAACTGGGATAAAAATAGTTAAGGGGCTTCTGTAAGCATTAGATGACAAAGTATGTAAACATATACTGGTATATCATAAATAGCACCTAGAGTACAGCAGACAATAAATGCTAAATGACTCTAAACCTTACGTGGTAAGGATGGAAAGTGTCTAAAAAAAAGAGTACTGTAAAGGAAAGATAGAAAACTTTTTAACAATTGGGAATTCACCAAAAGTGAATCCATTTGGTTTACTTCTGCTGACTGGAGAATCCCCGAAAGATCTGAAATCCACTTTCCAAATCACTGCTCTCTTAGGGATCTCCAAAGCCAAAAATTATAGGGTGACTCATAAGAAATCTACCCATAAACACTTACTGAGTTCTTACAATAAAATCAAGGTTTACAGTGAATACAAAAGCACAAAACATGGTCTGTGTATTCTAGGTAGTGCAGTATTGTGAAAAAAACTCGCAGGTCTGAAGAACTGACTTCAAGCCTAGTTCTGCCACTCTAAAAATGTCCTTTGTTAAACTCACTCAATCTCTATAAGTCCAAGGTTCCTTATGTGTAAAATCAAGATAATAATTGTCTTATTTAACTCAAAAAGTTTGAGATGAAGTGATATAGCAGTGAACACCCTCTGTTTGAACTTTCATGTCAAGCCCATCACTGTGGATTAGGCCATGTAAGGCAAGACATAGAGCCAATTTATCATACATAGTAGCCTTCTTCAAACCCAAGCAACAAAATGGCTGGGCCACTCTCAAATTCTGCCATTATTTTCCTGGGGGAAAAGAGTAGATACTCTTCATTATTACATCTGGTGATAATTTTTCCCATTGCAAGAAAAATTTAATATTTTATGGTTTCCCAAATAAAATAAATATGCTAGCACACACTAATACACACAGTCCTTCCTGATAACACTGCTTAAAATTATCTGTGATGTGCTAATTTTATCGCATAATGATTAAAAACAAAGTCCTCCTCCCTGTCGCAACTTAAAAAAGTAAAACACTAAAAAAAGAGCTCTATTTTTAGGATGTTCAAAATGTTGAGTAATTTCTACTAATGGGGCACAATTTATCCTTAAAATATTCATATGGAGAAAATGTTGGGGAAAAAAGTAAGAGTCAAACAGCAGCCATTTTCTTAGAGAAGCCAGAGCTGAGCAGAGGAACTAGCATTAAAGTAGAACCAGTACCAGTTTGCTTAGGCTTTGTGGGAAGCTCCAGCTGGGTATCCTTCCATGTATCAGAAACAGAATATGACTGAACTAGAGAGATACTGGAGAAAAATAAAGCCAGATCTTACAACAGGAAATGTGTGCATGCATGTCTTTCAGTGTGTGTATTTGTGTATGCATATTCATAATTAGGGTACAAAGTGCAGGCAAAAAACTGCCTGTGTATAATGCAAATACACTAGATATTAGTGATAAATCCATTTCTGAACTGTATAATAGCACCAGAAAATAAGCTATAGAGAAAAAGCACTCACCTTGGCTCTTTTCCTGGCATGACCATGGTTGGATGTCCGCCTCTGTTAGAAGGGGATTGGAAGATATTAAAGGTGGGGAAAACTCAACACAAGTTAAAAGCAATACAAATTTACATAGAGAAAAAGCACTAACTGTGAAACTACTATTACAGCAGCCAAACTATGATGAGACCCACTTGGTGTGGTTATTCCCCCCTGTGCTACAACTAGCAACTATGACATGGAAGGCACCACAGGCCACTTACAGACAAATCACTGCTCACTATGTAGATTAAAAACACAGGGGAACAATTTTTAACATAATTCCTGTTGAGTTCAATTTTTCAGCTGTTTTAGATGTAAACAGGCATGCTGATTTCAAAACTGCAGTTAGTTTTCTTCTATCACGTCAAGTTTTTCCTTTACAGCTTATCTTAATGTGACCATTCTAGGCTGGATATAGCCTGGATCAAGGGAAGCACTAGTGCTCTCCTATTGGCTGAGAGCAAACCTTCCTCAAGTGGGGAGGGGTGCGGGACGACCTTGGAGACCAGCGACAGGTTCATACTTGTCTAGGCTATTCAGTTACACAAGAGACAGTGTGGTAAGAGGCTGTGTGCCACTCTATACAGTGAATCGTATTCCGAAGTGTAGTCTGAGTTCTTGTCTGTATACAAGGAGTTGGCAGAACTTATTTTTTTATTTACATATGTACTTATTTCCTTTCCTTCAGATCATGTCTGCCTCTGCTATTTCTCATTGTACATGCCTCAACAACCCTAATTCATTTTGTTATATCTGTAGCAGTTTCACCATTCCCAGTCAAAGGACAAACATCAGCGCATTTGTCAGGCAAGCCTATTTTGCATATTTTAAAGTAAAACCTGGTGATCAAGATAAGTCTTGGGTCCCTCACAAGGTGTGCAAGTAGTGTGTCAAGAGTTTATGGATGTGGACGAAGGGAACACATGATAAAATGCCATTTGGTATACCTATGGTTTGGCAAGAGCACAGAGACCATACAAGTGACTGTTACATTTGTATAGTGAAAACGCCAGGATATAACAAGAAAAATAAATGTAAAATAGAGTATCCTAGTCTACCATCAGCTATACGCCCAGTGCCTCATTCAGCTGAAATCCCAGTGCCAGTTTTCACTGAACTACTCTCTTTTGAAAAACAGGAGTATGGTGAAGAACTAAGTGACAGAAATGATGAAGATTTTGAAATTGAAGATGACTCAGTTCGTAAGGGATTTGATCAGCATGAGTTGAGATATGGCACGAGATTTGGGACTCTCCAAAAAGGCTTCAGAACTCCTAGCATCAAGACTGCACGAGAAAAACTTGCTTGAAAAATGGGCGAAGGCATCCACTTTTGATCAAGAGAAAGTGCATTTCTGCAGTACTTACAAAGTGACGGTGGCTTTGTGTATGTGCCATAACATACATGGTTTAATGGAGGAATTGGGAATTCCAGTCTAGAACACAACTGAATGTCAACTGTTCATCGATAGCTCAAATTAGAGCTTGAAGTGTGTCCTCCTCCACAATGGTAATTTAAATGGCACAGTCCCAAGTGGCCATTCAGTTTTTGTGAAGAATACGAAGACATAAAGAGTCACTGATCTGTTGCAATATCACAAGCACAATTGGATCATCTGTGTTGACCTTAAAATGGTCTGCTTCCTTCTTGGTCAGCAACGTGGACACACCAAGTATCCCTGTTTTCCATGTATGTAGGACAGCAGAGCTTGTGAGAAGCACTGGGTGGAATCAAACTGGCCTTCAAGATCTGACCTCAAACCTGGTGATCCAAATATCTACATGAGCCACTTGTTGACAGAAAGAACATTATATTCCCACCTCTGCACATAAAACTGGGTCTCATGAAGCAATTTGTTAAAGCTTTGCCAACTGAAGGAGACTGTTTCAAGTATCTCATTTTGGCATTTCCTAGCCTGTCATTTGAAAAGATAAAACCCCTTAACGTATGTTTAGCAGTAGAGCTTTACTACTTGTACACAATTTGACTTACTGTAACAATATATAGCCTTTATATGAATAAAATAACTCTAAATAAACAGTATATTCAGATTTTTTCTTTATTTTCCTGGTATGTGCATTTTGTATAATTTTTGGGACAAAGGGAGGGTATCCTGTACCTTAAAAAGTTGAGTTGATAGAGAAAAACTGGGGTCATTTTTTGATTCAGATGCCAAACGTTAGTCAAAAACAAGTGTCAGATCTAACTCAATGAAAATTGTGTTCCCCAGTGAAACAGGAAGACACTGACTGGTTGTTCTATTTCACAGATTAATAAAAATTACTTTTGGTTAAACCAGAGAACCCTCTCTTGTTTAGGATGCTTGTAAATATGAAATATGACCCCTAGCCATCACTTACAAGTAACATCTTCATAGGACAACACATTCAGAGTTCTAACTTGAGATACTCAAAACACCTGTCCCCATGGCTGCAGAAATAGAATAAAGACTCTTCTTGCCAACTGCCTCCATCTGAGAATTCTCCCAGTTCTAAGCTCCTGGTGGTGGTCTTATAGACTATTCGGGTTAGGGATATATGATGGGACAAGATAAAAAGAAGGGGGAATGGAAGACATGGATAAAACCTCCAGAGCAAAGGGAAGATAAGCAGAGTAGGTAAGGAGTAGGGTAGAAGCTAAGGAAGATAAAGAACGGGGGCTTAAGGTGGGGTGTGGGAACAAACAACTAATTGATATGGTTTATGAACAGTTGAGAAGTCAAAATTGGGCTTTTGGGAAAAGGTTGGGTAAGGTTATGTGTATGGGATGAGGTATGAAGGGCATCTAAGATATTTGGAATGGAACTCACTGCCACTGGAATAGAGGAGAACTGAGGCTGGTGTGTGGAGGAGGGAAAACAAGACAGAGTCGGGGGGTACCAGCATAGTCCCGGGTAGGTGAGAATTTCCCTTTCCTTTGTCCTTTTTCACTAGTTACTGAACAAGACAACTACAATGCAAAATGGATAACTAGAAAGGTGAATGGAAGGAATAAGAAATGATGGTGGATCTGGTCAGTGGCAAGATGTGTTACAGTAAGGGAAGAGTCATAGTCCAGGAAAATGAAGCAGTATTTTCTCACTATTTTTTCAAATAGGCAATAACACACATGGCACAAACATTCAAGAGATACCCAGGTACCTGGTTTCCTCCATTAATGATGAATTTCTTGTAACCTTTCCAGATATCTTTTATGCATACATAATAAGTCTATTGTATATGTGTATACAAACAAGTTCGTTTTTTAAAAAACCCAAATAGAAGTATATTGTACATACTGCTCTTAACCCTGCTTTTAAACTTTTTTTCATGGCTATCGTTTTATAGAAGATCTACAGTTGTTATCAATGGCCACATGGTACTCCATTGCACCATTTTGGATGTTTCTGATCTTTTGTTGGTATAAAAAATGCTTCAATGACCATAACACCGAGTATATCTACAAATAAAATATATCTGTAGTTCATTTAAAAATTGTATAAAGTATTACAAAAATTGCCCTTCAAAGAGGTTATAACCTATAAGCAATGTATGTACAGATCTCCTTATTTCCCAGAATGGGTAGTTTTCGTTTAACAATCAAACATATATTAAAAGCCTAATATATCTACCAGACACCATGCTAACTATCGGGTTGGTGCAAAAGTAATGTCTGACTCTTTTAAAAGAAAGTTTTAGATAGTATTTATTAAATTTGTGCCTCTTCTTATAATTTTTTGATGTCACAGTGACTAATTTAATACCTTATTTTTTCAGATTATCGAAGTATTGTTCATAATCATCTGCAATATTTGCACCCATGTTTGTCCGATCTAAAGACCACATTAGAAATGTTTTACTCTATGAGTTTCATAAAGATGCCAATGCAAGTACAGCAGCAAAGTCTATTCAGAGCGCTTATGGGGACGATGCAGTGACTGAAAGAAGTTGCAGGAGGTGGTTTTCCCATTTCCAAAGTGGGGATTTCTATTTGAAAAACGAGCCAAAAGAGGGTCATCCAAAAAATTTGATTCCAAAGTGTTGGAAGCTATTGTCACAGAAAACCCCACCACTACCTCTAGGGAACTTGACAAACAATTTAACGTAGCTCATACAACTGTGCTACGCCAACTGAAAAGGATCGGAAAGGTTTCAGTAGTTGGAACGTGGGTCGCACACAAACTGTCTCCAGAGAATCTGCAACAGCGTGTTGCTTGTTGTGAATCATTGCTTTCATGACACTTTCAGGCACCATTTTTAGGTAGGCTTGTTACAGGTGCTGAGAAGTGGCTCCAGTTTCCCATAACATTAAATGCCACCGATCGTGGATCAGTCGAGGAGGAAGAAGAGTTCAACAACCAAGAGGAGGACTTCATCCAAAGAAGATCATGTTGAGTGTATGGTGGGATATGGAAGGAATTGTCCATTATGGACTGTTAGACAGCAATCAAACAATTACTACTAATCTTTACTGTGAACAACTTCGTCGTCTGAAAGCAGCTTTGAACCAAAAGCGACCCTCCTTAGTCAACAGAAAGGGTGTCATCTTCCATCACAATAATGCTCGTCCTCACACAGCTCGACTCACCAAAAATTTCTTGAAAGAGCTTGGCTGGGAAATATTGCTTCACCCTCCATAATCTCCTGACCTTGCTCCTTCTGATTACCACTTGTTTCGGGGACTACAGAACTATTTTGATGGTCTTAGGTTGACATCAAAAGAAGAGGTTGAAAATGAGTTGGATTCATATTTTGCTTCAAAACCTAAGGAGTTTTACAAGCATGGCATTTATAAGCTAGTTGACAGATGGAATGAGGTTCTAGTAAGCAAAGGAGGTTATGTTAACAAATAAATATTTTCATAATCATGGGCTTTTTCATTTTTAAAATAGACCTTGATATCAGATATTATTTTTGCACCAACCTTATACTAGAGGATACAGAGATAAAAGACACAAACCTTGTCAAAAAGGAACTCATAATCCTGTTGAAGAAGACAGACAAATAGACAATTACAATATGGTATGTTAAATGTATTACAGAGGTACTCATGGAGTACTACAGGAGTACACAGCGTAAGTGTCTAACTCAGACCGAGAAATTCACAAATTCATACATTAACAAATATTGAGTGCCTGCAAGGAACTGTGTTGGGTCTTAAGAGATACAACAATAAGCCCAAACTGACCTAATCCTGGGCCTCGTGGAGCTTATAGTTCTGTGAAGGAGACAGACATTAATTGACGAATTATACAATGCAGACCTGCAATGGGTAAGTAAGGTTGTCAAGGAAGGCTTCCAAGACTTGGATTGTGTTTTGAAGGATAAATCGGTATTAGACAGATGTTGGCAGGAAGAATTTAGGGGCTGGAGGAGGCCAAGGGAAGAATACCAAGGAGGGCCTTCTAGGCCGAGAAAGCATGCTCACCCCAAACTTTTCAGTCCTTACTCATAACAGGACCAAGGAATCACATAATGCTGAAACATAGGATGCCAGAAGCAGATGACTGACAGGTAAGGAACTAGGTCACAGTATGTCATGCTGACAAATATGGGACTTAGCCTAGGGTAATAAGACACATAGAAAGTTTGAGGAGAATTAACACAATCAGATATTTATTTCATAACCATCTTTCTAAAGCACTATGGTAGATGAATCAGAAGGGATTACAAGTTTAAAGGCAAAAAGCCCAGCTAGGAGGCCATACCCAGCTGGTTATCTAAAGGACCCACCTAAGTTCAGTATGTGTTAAGTCAAAGCTTTGCCCATTCTAAACTGAATCTCAGATCCTGCCTTTTATAGAACTGTTTCCATGCAAAAGATGTTCTGAGCTCCAACTGCCGATTCCAAGAATTTGTCCCACACTGTAGAAGTAATCGAAGTCCCCTTTCCACAAACTTTCCACCTCCAATTCGTAACAGGTACTCCCTTGACAGCATCAGTTAAGATTCTTGGGGAGACTTCCTGGATGTGAGTCAGGGGGAAGGTAGGAGGAAGAACAGAACTTTTAGTGCTTTTGGAGGGATACATGATCTTTTGAGAAACGGTAGAGGGGAGAGGATGGTGGAAAACACTGAAGACTTTGTAGAAGGAGCAGGAGCTCCAGTAGATGGCAGCAAGAGCTCCACCTGTTCTAGAGGCTGCAAAAGGAATCAGAGGGCAAACAGGTTCTCCCAACTTTCTACACAGCCTATTGGTATATCTAGGTGAAGACATTTTTAAACCAACAGAATGTCCATAAGGCATATAAAATCTACAGACATCCTTTCTTTTCTACCTGTCTTCAAGAAGTACACACAACTGGAGTTCAGCACACCACTTAAAATAGTCTCCGGAGAACAGAGTAACTTGGATCCAAAAGTTCATTTAACTATTATCTTCCATGTAACATGACAGTGTGTAATTAAACATTCATCACATATCTGTCCTGAGGATTTAAAATTGATTATTCGTACCAGTGGAGTCTAGAAGCACAGATGGAACAGTGGCATACTGTCTGCACAAACTCTGGAAGGATGAGCAGGGAATGACAATTCAGATGGAAAAGACAATGGAAAGAAAAGCAGCAAGGACAGAGATCTGGCAAATTGTTAACAGGAAAGAGAGAAAAGCAGGAAGCTAGAGAACAAAATATTTCAGAGAGCTGTCTGATTTTAATTCATCCCTTTATGTTGTTGCTGTTTCATTCTTTAAAGAAGACAAGGCCTAGGTGAATTGAGTTGTCAAGAGAAATTATGCTTCAAGTTTCCAGATCCTCCAAAATACTGTTGCTATTGCTTTTTAAACAGTCTATTTCCTAAGCATGTCATAAAGACGACTCTTACTCTTGGATGTGAAGGAAAGGATTTATGTAGTTTGGGCTAGGATAACAAAGGAAACCAGCAGTGACCACAGGAGAAGAGAAGGACTTGGAACAGGTAAGCTAGATAAGACTTAGAATCTGAGCTGGCTGGGTACCAAAGAAATGGAAGCTCGGCTGAACATCATCTACTGCCTTCATATCTACACTGCCATATGAATCTGAATGGAAAACAACAGTGCAGCCAAAGATTGAAATTCCTCACATTTATCAAGTGGCAAATTGAGACTATTTCTGACCCAGAATATGCTGACTGCTTTAACACAACCAGGATATGAATTTAACACTATGTGTAAAGCCAGGCAGCTCTAGTTTTAAGTTTATTGTATGAGCCATATTATGACTTGTTAAATGTGTTTGTATAGTTCGTTTCTTGATAGTTAAAAAATATCAAAATGTAGCAAGAACCAGTGTAACTCAGATCTAAATGGATTAGGGATTTCACTCTGTCTTCTTTAGACTTCATTGTAGAGTCTATGACAAAAAAGGGAGATATTTATTGAGAGCTGAAGTTGGGTTTTTAGGAAGAATTAAGTATTTGTATAAGTAACTGGCTTCCCATATATCCCCAATGCCACCTATGATGACACTTCTGTTCAGGTATAGAGTGTGCATATGATTCATGTCTAATCCTTACCTGTGTCTCCTGACGCAAACTGGTATCTTCACCCTCTTTCTCAATTTCTTCCTTACTTGGAGTCTTACATATAAACTTGTTTTTGTTTACAGATTCTTCTACCAGTTTTTTTTCTGATTCTTTCATTATTTCCAGGGTCTCTTGAGTAGTGTTACTGTTAGACATCTTCTTCAATAAAATATAGTATCCTCTATGGACTCCTAAAGAAACATCAAATGCATTAAATAGGAGGTGTGTATCCATACTTAACATACCATACAAGACTTGTATTTCACATACCAGTCTTCAGCAGCCTCCCTGTGACCCCAAAAAGAGTCCTTTGATAAACACTGCCCCTGGATCTGTTTATTTTCCTTTTTATAAAAGCTTTATGGGGGTAAAACTGATATACAATAAACCGCATATATTTAAAATGTACAGTTTGATGAGTTATGATGGTTGCACAAGCATATACCTGTGAAACCATCACCACAACCAAAGTAGTAAGCACATTTATCATCCCAAAACTTCCCCACTGCTCCTCTGTAAGCCCTTTCTCCCTTCCGCACCTTCCCTAGCCAACCACTGATTTGCTGTTACTACATATTAGTCTGTGTTTTCTGGAGTTTTAATTATACATTCTCTGGATTCTTTTACTTAGCAAATTATTTTGAATGTTTTTCATTTTTTTGAGAAAGAGAGAGAGAGAGAGGAAGGGAGAGAGAGACAGGCAGACAGACTGATGTTGATTTGCTGTTCCACTCACTTATGCATTCATTGGTTGCTTCTTTTATGTGCCCACCTAGAGATTGAACCTGCAATCTTGGCATATCAGGATGACGCTCTGACCAACTGAGCTACCTGTCCAGGGCAACATAATTAGTTTGAGATTCACCAAGATTCAGTTCTTAAGCAATGCAGTATGAATCCTCTTGGCACTTACTTCCCTCCCTTGTTCCCTACGGAAATCTGCACATATTTTCAGCTTGAGCACTTCAAAAGATTTAACTCACTAGACTCTCAGAATGAAAAATATAGTATTATAAAGCTCTATTCACTACCAGAGAGGACCACTCTCCTTTCCCAAAGGAGAACTTCCATAGCTACCACAAAACACAATGTTGTAACCAACTTCATGCACCTCTCCCACCAAAAAGCAGCAAAATCAAACAATGTCAGAGAATCTTACACTTTCCTTTATCTTTACCAAGCTGAAAAATTAAGAAGAGCACTCTAGTCATCTGTCCTTCAGAGAAAGACTGGGTCTCTCCCTGGAGGAAAAGAGAATCTTTGCTTTGCTCTTCACTATTTGGGTTCAATCATTCTACTGCATTCCAATGATAAAGAGCATCTGTAGGGCACGGGTGGCCAGCTCTTCATCACTTAACTATTGCTACCTGGGAAGTCCTATAATGAAGTTGACACAGTTCTCCAAGCACACATTCGGAAACAGAAGTTAATACTTTATACACAGATTCATGTCCTCAACCACTGAAGTCAAACATGCATAGCTGAGCTACAACAAGGGTTTGTAGAGGCTTCTCCTTACATGGTTAATGACTGTATTTTATTTATTTATTTTATTTTAAAAAGATTTTATTTATTTTTAGAAAGAGGGGAAGGGAAGGAGAAAGAGAGGGAGAGAAACATGAATGTGTGGTTGCCTCTTGCACACCCCCAACTGGGGACCTGGCCCGCAACCCAGGCATGTGCCCTGGCTGTGAATCGAACTGGTGACCCTTTGGTTCACAGGCTGGCACTCGATTCACTGAACCACACCAGCCAGGGCTATTTATTTATTATTATTTTTTAATCCTCACCTGAGGATATGTTTATTGGTTTTAGAGAGGGAGGGAAGGAGGGAGGGAGGGACGGAGAGGGACAGAGGAACAGAGGGAGAGAAGGAGAGGGAGAGAGGGGGAGAGAGAGAGACAAACATCGACTGGTTGCCTCCTGTATGCGCCCTGACCAGCAATCAAACCTGCAACCTCGATATGCGCCCTGGCCTGGAATGAAGCTGCAATTTTTTGGTGCACAGGATGACGCTCCAACCAACTAAGCAATGACTATACTTTAATTCTGAATACTTTCCCTCCTTTAAAAATATAAGACTGAAAAAAAATACATGAGACTGAAAACCCTCTCAAACATCATGTCGATTCCATGTAGTCTTAGGAATGAGCTAAACAAACAGTGAGCAATGCTTTAAGAAAACTGTCACACCAGACTTTTTTTTTTCTTCAAACCAGTTTAAAGGTTAAGACTCAGAGGCTCTTAAGAAGTACATGTAATAACCTCATCCTGGCATAAGTTAGATAGTCTGCAAGATCACTGCTTTATTCACCTTGTGGTGGCTTTTGAGCAGCTGTCTGGAGACTTAGTATGCATAGGGCTAAATTCCCTTTAAAAGGTCAGACAGTCATTCATACAATCAGCCATACAGCTGAATTTAATTAAAGCTGAGACGTACTGGAAGAAACTGACTACAAAAGACAATGGCCGATATTCTATTTTTTAATTAATTGATCCAGCACCTAGAGGCTTCTATAAAAAGTTATAACCTACAGAGCTTTATGGATTATTGACTGTACCTAAGAACTGCATACACACATATATTTATCCCTTCAATGGGTAAATCAAGCCTCCATTCTCTTCAGTTTGAAATCTGATAAAACTCAGTACATGCCTTCTCAGTATCTCTTAGCTAAGAAACATCAATAATGATCAGAATTGGAAGAGTTCTTTGATATGACCTCGTGCACTCTCCCCCTTGTCCCCAAAGAAGAGCTCCTTTTTGTAACTTCTTGAGAGGGGCCTGCATGACTCTCCTGGAAAACTCCTGGGATAGATAATTTCACTATTTCTTAAACAGTCTTACTGTTATATAGTTGCACCCTATTACAAGCTATAAACCGCTTCAACCTTTACCCTAAATCTGCCGTAGAGGCACACAAAATTAAATTTACTTCTTTTATTACACAGATCAATATTTTTCTTTTTTAGGCTTAAATAGTCTCAAACAAATTTCTCTGTCAGAAAGAGAAGCTGAGGGGTGGGGAGGTGGAGGAATTGAATGAAAGTGGTCAAAAGATCCAAACTTCCAGTTACAAAATAAAGCAGTACTAGGGATATAATGTGTAGCATAATGACAGTTAACACTGCTGTACTGTATACTTGAAAGTTGTTAAGAGTCTAAGTAGATCTTAAAAGTTCTCATTACAAGGAAAAATATTGTTGATAACTATATGAGAAGATGGATGTTAATTAAGCTTATTGTGGTAATCGTTTCACAATGTATGTATGTCAAGTCATTATGCGTACACCTTAAAACTTACACAGAATTTTATGTCAATTATATCTCAATACAAGTGAAAAAGAGAAGGAGATAAGGAAAATTATAAAGCAGCTGGCTGTTTCTTTTTCCAGAATGGGCCTCAATTATCAAATACATATTATTTCTTCAAATCAGAATGACAACTTTGCAGCTCCTCTTCATATGTGGGTCAGAAAAGGCTCAACCATCTGGACATTTGGACTAACTTCACGATGTCCAAGCACTGTTTCTCAGACAAAGCGCTAAGGAAAAAACCCAATAAAACAAAAAATGATTTTTTCATAACAATCATAGATTACATATTCCAACTCAAGTTTTAAGGAGCCGTATGGTTTCCTTTATTCATCAAGAAACAGAAAAATCTGAGTTTTACTTAAAGACATCCATAAAATTGACCATGATAAATGTATCTATTCTCAAAAAATTTGATAGTTATCTCCACTGAGATCACCAGCCTCTTGAAGAGCTATGTAAAACAAAGTGTAATTCTTACTCTGAGCAATCTAACCCTGATTTTCTTCTGGTGTGGGCCTTCCTCTAAGGACACATGATCAGTGAAGGTGACCATATTCCTGAGACCTAGGAGACAGATCTTAATTAGCTGGACCAATCAAGGTAATTCTTTTTCATTTTTGTGACTGGTTTGGGAAGGAACAAGTGAGACGTGAGAGGACTTTGCTGGGTGGGTGGCTTCAAAGAATAGCTTCCTACTATATTATTAAAAAGAAAAGCCACTAGGAAAAAAAAAGGTAGTTATCACGCTGGCCAAGTGACTCAGTTGGTTGGAATGTCATCCTATACAACAAACGTTTCCAGGTTTGATCCCTGGTCAGGGCACACACCTAGGTTGTGGATTCAATCGCTGATCGAGGCATGTAAAGGAGGCTACTGATCATTGTTTTTCTCACACTGATGTCTCCCTCTCTGTTTCTAAAATCAGTAAACATATCCTTGAGTAAGGATTTTTTTTAAAGTTTACCATTTTTTTTTGTTACCTTCGCTTGAAGGTGGTCTTACATGCAGATGATGCCTGGACTGTGGCAACATCCTACCAACACATGGAAGATGGAAGAGCAGAGTGAATAAGCCTGGATCCTTGATGCTGTGGTGCACAGCAGACAATGAATTAGTCAACCTGGATCCCCCTAGCTCTATACCTCTTGATATGTAAGGTCATAGATCCTTTTATCATTTAAGCTATTTGAGTTGAGCTTACTGTTCCTTCTAGCCAAAAGAATCCTGAGATAGTTGGAAAGGGTATGTTTAAAAGAGAAAGGATCTGGACCATACAGAGAAGCCCAGCTCCCTAAGCAGAAATAACTGAGAGGGACAGAGATAATAATAATAATCAGCTGAAATTTTTGGAGTGTTTACATTGTGCCAGGCACTATTCCAAAGTGCTTTATGTATCTCATTTAATCTTACAATAATCCTATGAAATACCTATTATCATCATTGTTATTCTACAGATATGTTAACTGAGGCACAGAGAAGTTATACAATTTGCTTAAGGGCAAACAACTGGTACATGGAAGAGCTAGGGCTCAAAGTTAGGAAATATGACTCTAATGCTTGCTTTCTTAACCTTTATGCAATAATGCCTCTAACTAAGCAGACAGATGGTCAAAGACCAGGCAAGAAAATGAAAAGTCTACCAAAGGTACAAAGGAATCATGGAATCTCATAATTGGAGGGACTAAGCTCCAACCTCTTGTACCCATAGTCCTCCACAATCTGGTTCTTGAATCATCAGTAACTCTGAAAAATGTTCTGATTCTGTTTGTATATACCTCTAGTGAAGGGAAAGTCTTCACCTCTAGATACAAACCCTTTTTTTATGGGGGGGGGGGTGTTATGAAAAGGCAAAACTCATCTTCCTGTTACTTCTTCCCACTAGCCCCAGTTCAGTTCTCTGTGGTAGTCAGAAAGAACAAGCTTAGTTTCACTTCCATGTCAAACTCTTACAGAAGGCAGCTTTCCAAGCTTCATATCATATGATCTTAAGTCTCCTCACCATTTTGCTTCTAGGATAAAAGGAGCTGTCCTCAAGTTAACAAAGACTAGTAATGAGGGGTCACAATGTTACTAATCTAGAGTCAAGATCCATCAGAAGATACAATGAGCTCAAAACTGGATTTCTTGAGCTGAGGCACTTTTCATTCCCCAAAATAACCTTTAGCTACAGTCATTTCCAGTCCTGTAAACCTACGCAGAAGGCTTTCCTTACTTTTAGGGCATAAGGATTCCTGGAAACAAATTTTTCTGGGTCCCCCCAAAAAAAGCCTTAAAAATAAGAAGTGAGACAAAAGCCAGTATAAAAGGGTTAAAAGGCAGAGAAGTAATTTCTACTCTTCATGCTTTAATTACTGTGAAGGGAAACTAAGGCTTGGGAGATTTTTGGTGGGAGAAAAAGGAACTACTTCATATGTAACTTAACCAGAACAAAACACAGACATTAAGCTCCCAGGAGAGCTTAGATTTGTGCACATTGTACATTTCATCCAGGAAAACAGAACAATTTTAAGGTAGAATGTCTCCTGAGAACACTGAGTGGGCTCAAAGCTGCACAGAGAGGACTGTCAGAAGCGGGGGGCAAGGAGAGGGAGGGAAGAAATAAGAAGATACAGGGGCTGATGACTGGGAGTGAAGATCTGGCAATTTTCAGGGAGAATACTGCATATTCCCCATAAATTTTTGACTGCCAAGGTAAGTACCTTCCAGAGCATAGTGAGATTATATATCCTTCCATCAACTATAAACAACTTTCTAGGCATTGGACCAAAAAGAATACATTATACAGAGAACAGTGGAAACTGAAGGGCAGTTTCATTTCTCCCCTTTAATCCATGGCCGAGGAGAAAGAATGCAAGCAAGAAGACAATAACTAGAGGCTAAAAATTCTGACATACCCTATGGCAAAATACCTGTAACTTCCAGTCCTTTACTAATTTATATATCAAGAGTAAATTATTCCCAATTGATACCCATATTTTAAAAACTGATTAAAATCTAGGGATTCAAGAGACTGAATAAACAAACTGTGGTATAGTCAATACAGTAGAATACTATTCAACAATAAAAAAGAATTAACTTTTGGTGTTTGCCTTTCTCTGAGGACCCATGATCAGAGAAGAAGACCCTATCCCTGAGCCCTAGGAGGTGGATCTTAATTGACTAGACCAATTGGGTTAATTGTTTCCTTTTTGTGACAGGTTTGGAAAGGAGCAAGTGATTAAATCATCACCAGTGAGACATGAGGGGACTTTGCTGGGTATATATATACAGACATACGCAAAAACATGACTGATCTCAAAACTATTAAGGTAAGTAAAAGAAAGCAGATCTCCCCCCAAAAAATACATAAAATGTAAGTCTATTTATATGAAGTTTAAGAATGGGCAAAACTAGCCTATAGTGATTTGAACTGGAAGTGGTTGATTAGGGTTTGGGGTATAAAATATTGACTGGAAAGAGACATAAGGAATCCCTCAGGAGTGATAGAAATATTCTATCTTGTTTGGGGTAGTGGTTACATGGGGGGCATACTACAGTTGTCAAAATTTAACTGAATGCTTAAGATCATGTTACTTTAACACACATGCACCTCCCTACTAACACACACACAAAGAAAAAATGTCTTATAAAGAGTCAAGATAGTGGGGTAAAAAATTCATAGGGTTGAAATGGCAGGTTAGAAAACAAAACTGTTTAGGTGCTCATGTATAAAAAGCTTATTCTTACACTCTTTGTTTGACATTAGAGTAAGGAATTTAAAAAAAAGACTAATGTTTTTGAGCAAGATTATAATCCTGGTTCTTTATGCACTTCAACGCCTATCTACCACAAGTAGTTATACAACCTTCTCAAGGTCACACCACTACTAAGTGACAGAACCGGACAACAGAACTCTGGTAGTGATTCTAAAGTCCATGTTCTTTATATGACCTTATTTTTTCTTTTTTAAATTAAACTTATTGATAACGTTGGTTAATTAGATTATATAGGTTTCAACTGTACATTTCTGATACATGACCTGTATAATTGCTTTGTGTGCCCACCACCCAAAGTCAAATCATCTTCTATCACCATATACTGGACCCCCATTACCCTTTACTACCCTTCCACCCCCTTCCCCCTGGTAACCACCATACTGTTGTCTGTGTCTATGAGTTTGTGTTTGTTTGTTTTTCTTGTTTGTTTTTTTGTTCCAGTTTTATATCCCACATATGAGTGAAATATGGTTCTTAACTTTTTCTGACTTATTTCACTTAGCATGATATTCTCAAGGTCCATCCATGTTGTCACAAATGACAGTATTTCCTCTTTTCTTACGACTCAGTAGTATTCCATTGTATACATGGACCACATATTTATCTAATTATTTACCAGAGGACACTTTGGTTGTTTCCATGTCTTGGCCACCATGAATAATACAATACTGCAATAAACATAGGGGTGCATAAATCTTTGCGAATAAATCTTTTCAAATTTTTCAGGTAGATACCCAGAGAAGGGCTGATGGGTCATTTGGTGTCTCTATTCTTAATTTTTTGAGGGACCACCATGCTGTTTTCCATAGTGGCTGGACAGTTTACATTCACACCAGCAGTGAATGAGGGTTCCCTTTTCTCCACAACCTCTCTAGCACTTGTTATTACTTGTCTTGTTGATAACAGCCATTCTTTTTCAAAATTTATTTATTTATTTATTTTTAGAAAGAAGGGAAGAGAGGGAGAGAAACATCAATATGAGAGAAACATCTATCAGTTGCCTCTCATACGTGCCCCAACCGGGTACCAAATCCACAACCCAGGCATGTGACCTGACTGGAATTGAACTGGCGACTCTAGGCTTTATGGAATGATGCCCAACCAAGCCACACTGGTCAGCGTGATAACAGTCACTCTAATAGGTGTAAGGTGGTATCTCATTGATTGTTTTCTAACGTTATTTAATCCCAAAACACCTCTTTGTTAGAGTTCTTCTCAGATGAAGAAACCAAAGCTTGAAGGAATTAAGTAACATTTCCGAGTTAATACTAGAGGATCAAGGGCAAAATTCCAATCTAGCTGTGTCTGATCCCAAAGCCAAAGTTTTCAGTATCTCAAGGTGAACATTCAGGAGAGTTCTAGAGTGTGGCATGTGGGATGGGAGGGGTCCCTAGATCTGAGGCCTCTCTTCAGGTAGTGAATGTCAATGGGGGACATATTTTGGGGCTCAAAAATTAGGTTTTAAACTCCCATCTTTCCACTCAATCTGGGTCACTCCTTATGACTTTAAATTTTTTACAGTTGATATAGAATATCTTATTTAATCTTCTCAAGGTATAAACTATTATCGCCATTTTATAATGAAATATTAACATTCAGAAACATTAAGTCAATTGTTCAGGTCCATATAGTATGTGTAAAGAGCAACAATTCAAACCTAACTCTTCTTGATTCCAAAATTGCATGTTCTTTCCATTACAACGCCCAAACACAGGACAAAATAACAAAAATAGTATACCTGCATGCCTGAAGAGATAAATGACTCAAGAGCCCTTGGGAGAGGGACAGGAAAGAAGGCCCTATTGAGTGATATATGAGAGATATGGGATCAACACTCCCTTCTCTTCAAAGAGAGAAAGTGTAATGTGGGGGAATAGAGTGTAAAGTACTTATGGAACATGTAAAGTGATAGTCCCCAAGTCCTTGAAGGACTTCAGAAGTCAACTATCATAGGTTTCATTAGTACTAGGCCAATAAAAATAATAACAATCCTGCCAATTTTCTAAATCAGGGAAGCATGAGAAAAACCATTCTGCTCCATAAATGCAAAAGGATTCACTGGTGTGCTAAGGAAGGCCACAGGAGTTGGCTAAAGTCCAGAGCAATTCCTCAGAAAAGTAAAGAGAGAAGATTAAAATGTTTTAAACATATATCCTCTTTCTTTGCTCAATATCAGTAATGGCTGTACCTGCCCTGAAATGAGTGAGAACTACAGGTACTTAGATCAATGGACTAAAGTGTGAGCTGGGCTTCATTATAGTTTCTATTGGCTTCTCTAGTCTTTACATTCTTGGCCCAAAAATGCCCATTCTACTTCCTCGAATGAAACAGAATTCCCTCTTCTTTTAAATGAAGAACAGCAGTAAGGTTTTTCCTTCTGCTGCTTCCATTTTCTTTAGCCTTATCATAGTAATGCCACTATGCAGAAAAATCACCAGATCTTAGGGATGGAAAGCACCTTGAAAGTTCACACCGTCTTTTCCTATACCCTGACAAAATTGCTCCCAACTCAACCCAGACAGCACATTCTGGAAAAGAAAGGCAAAAAAATCACAATTTACCTACTGTTCATGGCATTTCAGGACGCCTGCTACTGCTTACTTAAATGTCATGCAGCTAAGTCTATACTGCCCTACTGTGATGACCTTAGAGATCAATACCACCTGTGACTGACCTTAGAGATCAATACTATCACCTGTTAGGTGAAGAGGACATTTAAGCTAACAATTTAGTATTAAAAGAACCTTTCAAAATCTAAAATTGAATGTGAGACTGGCCAGAGAAATGAGTGAGATAGGAACAATCTAATTTCACGAGAAGAAACTGAAAATCTTTAAGAATCATTATTTCAATCTGTGGTACTTGTCATGGCAGCCCTAAGGTATTGATATAAGTAGCAAATATAACTTCTATGAAGTATCTTTAAAGGAAGTGGGCAGCCCTTCTTTACTTATCCTTAATTCCGAACAGGCTTGAGTGTAGAAGTTAAGGCTGGGAGCTTCAGCAGCCATCTGAGACTGTGAGATGTTACTAGGATTGAAAACCATATACCAGTGATTTTCAACCGGTGTGTTGTAAAAGGCCGCCAGAATTTTTAAAACATGTAATACCTGACTATTCAGTCCTGGCACTAACCTCTTTTTCCTTAGATTGTCAAATTTGAAAAATGACAACAACCAACACAACAATAGCCATCTGGTGTGAATGAATCAAAATTATAACAATTTATTTTAGACTGGCAAAAAATATATTTTTTAGTGTGCTGCACAATTTTAGTAGTCTATGTGAGCCATGAGCTGAAAAAAGTTGAAAACTGCTGCTATAGACAGTGTGGAAACAGAGAGAAGAACCTGGGTCCTTGATTAGACCAGCCCCAGACTAGAATGACTGAATATCCTGAATGTGAGAGAAAAATAAACATCAGTTTTGCTGTATGTATATATTAAGAGCATATACATATACTCTAAGTAATAATAATGATAAAAATAATAACAAACATTCCTCTATTACTATAAGCACGGAATCCTGCAGCAACACTTTGGAGCTTTTATGTATTTGTGAGCGAAGAGGTAAAATAAGAGAAATTAGCATTTTTATGGAGGATATAAGAGCATCATAGTCTGGTGCTCTAATACTACCTCTGCTGCAAGGAAAAGGCTGTGTATCATTACAGGATGAATTAGGGGCAGCACCCGACAAAATAAAGAAGGTTCATGCCCTGGCTGGTGTGGCTCAGTTGGTTGGGTGTCATCCTGCGAATGGAAAGGTTGCAGGTTTGATTCTTGGTCAGGGCACACGCCAGGGTTGTGGGTTTGGTCCCCAGTCAGGGCATGCACAAGAGGCAACCTATCAGTGTTTCTCACATTGATGTTTCTCTTCCTCTCTTTCTCCCTCCCTTACCCTCCCTCTGGAATCAACAAAAGAAAAAAAAAACTTCTAATAAAAATGAAAAGATATAGAATGTTCAATCCCTAGAGTATATGAGGTAGCAAGCATGTTAGAGTGGATAAAGTGTTTAAAGTCAGGTGTTTAAAGAAACACACAATGTTTGATGGCTCAGACCCTAAGGAGGCCTCACATCTAGAATGTTTATCATTGATCACTTTACTCCTGGCTGGTTTGGCTCAGTGGATTGAGCGTCGGCCTGCGAGCTAAGTGTCGCTGGTTCGATCTTCCAGTCAGGGCACATCAGAGAAGGAAAACTCTGACTCCAAAAAACCTCCGCTGCCTTGCGGCATACCTCTTCAGGAGAAAGGCTAAGGGAGTAAACCCCGACAGAAAATCCGGAGCCGGAGTCCCTAAGGCGGTTTGACGTTGTAGTCAACACCAGCAACTCCTGTGGCGCACCTGAAGCCAAGCTGTATTGACTCCGTCTTTCCCTTGGACCCTTCAGCTGCGAAGAGAGGGGGGGTCTGCTGCATGGGCAACAGCAGACCCTCCATATCACCCCGCCCAGGTTCTGCAGCTTCAGCTTTACTGGAGAGGACACTCCAGCGTCATCGCAAGATGTCGATTCAACACGGGAGGAGACAGATACCGTGTCACTCCCGAGTCGGACTGCACTACCATTCTCGGCGGTGCAGATAGACTCTTAAGAAGCTACACCATCGTCTCTCGAGACGGACGGCTGCCGACGACGATCACTTTACTGTATGCGCAGAGCTAGAAACTTTACAAGTAGGTATTATCATTCCTTTTTTAATAGAGGAGTAAATTGAAGATCTAAACAGTCAGGAAGCAAATCCTATTTCTCTAACTTCAAAATATATCCAAAATTTGATGACTCCCTGAACTTCCACTGCTACCACCCTGGTCCATGCTGCCAACTCTCTTAGCTAAATTATTGAAATAGCCTTCTAACTGGTCTCCTGCTTACAATCTTGTTCCCCTACAGTATTTCCTAAACATAGCAGCCAGAGTAATTGTGTAAAAACATTTTCAGATCATATTACACCTTTGCTCAACACCCTCCAGTGGCTCAGTGCAAAAGCCTAATTCCTAAAGTTGACCTACAAGATCTTAAAATTACCACTAGTTTGCCCTCAGATCCCATCTCTTACTACCCCCCCCCCCACTTATGCAGTTCCAGTCACACTGGCTCCTCCCTGAGCTCTAAATCCACTTTACAATTATTGCTTTTTACTATTCCTTCTGCCTGAAATGATCTCTCAGATAACAGCATGGCTTGCTTACTCAGTGTCCTCACTCAAATGCCATTTCAGTGAGCCTTTCTCTGGTCACAGTAACTAAAATTACAAAACCCTAAATACTTCCTATCCTACTTCCTAAGGCATCCCTCACAAAAAGTTACTCAGACAGATACTAAACAGACTTTTTGCTCCTCTTTGCTTAACAGATGAATCTGAAGTTTATTTTCCTCTGAGACAGAAGGTGATGGCATAATGCAAAGTTGACATATCACTCACAGAGGCTCCAATAGCTCAAAAGAGGGGAACAAACTCATGGACCTCTTGAATTTCTTTCAATCCGTCAAATATGTAAATAGCCGAGCATGGAAGCATTAGAGAGGAAGAGAATAAGACCCACCACGATTTCTCAAGTATCCCTGAAGGAAAACATAAGAGACACATAATATTTTTGACTTCTTTTATTTACAAGATCTATAGGGGAATTTTCTTTGTATGAATGAGTCATTTTCAGTCTCTAAAAAGCGATAAGGTACAGGAGAAGATACATGCTATGATCTGCTATGACAAAGAACTCACAGTGAGCTGAGTGAAATCTCCCAATAAAGGTAAACAAGCTAGGGAAGTAACAATAGAAAACACGGAAGCTACTCCCAGGTAATCCAACTCGAGACCAAGTGGTATGTAAATATAACATCCACAGGGATCTATCATATTGGAGTGGAAGAAAAAGCAGCATAAACAAGTTAAGAAAAAGCTGCCAACTCCTGACTCAGCTTTAAAGCTACCAAAATAAGCAAAGCTGCTTCAGATATAGACAAATCTCCTCTGGTCTAGAAGGCCAGAGTTTGACTTAGACTTGGCATAAGTCCAACACACTGCAGCAGCAGCATGATTTACAAATAGGTGATAGATATTTCCTACCACATCTTCTCCAATAAAACACATTACAAAGATAATGTATCATTACAGTGTTTATAGTAAACAGCAAATTCTGACACAAGAAAAAACACCATATATCATTCTTGAAACATTTTATTTCACAGCTCTATATACACTTATTGTATTAATGTCATATATCACTGAGTAAATAATTCTGCAAGACTCAAATGATGTGTTTATGTTCTATTGTTCTATCTGCTCATTGGCCCACAGATTAGCCAATCTGACCCACCACTCCATGGCAACAGACTAAGAGCTAGCTATAAGATGAGGTTCCCCTTAACATTTTTTTAAATAAAGCATTTTCCACAGAAACTGCTGCAAATACTGTTAAAGAACAGTCTCTACAAATAAGAAATGCTGCCATTCGAATACACTAAAAATGAATAGTGGGGAAAAAAGTCAACAGCAATGATAATGAATCTATGCAAATAATGAGGGATCTCTGAAACTGAGATTTTGCCTTGTTTAACTTCAGTAGAGAATTTCAGAAATCCTTGAACTGTGAAAAACCAACAGCAGTACAAACTGAGGGATTAATAAGGGAAGTGCTGCCTAACTAAAATCACAATTTTGAAGCTTCCCATGCCACAACATACAGAGAGCTAAAAATTTTAATTTAGGACTGCTAACCTTTGTCAGTCTCCCCTAACTTGTGTTGAAATATTAAAATGAGTATTAAAACAGATTATCAGGCTGTTATTATCCATATTCTCAAATCACAGCTCATATGGTCCTTGGAGTATGGTGTCTGTCCTCTTTTCTATATCCACCCCTCCCCAATCATTGCCCTACTAAGAGAGAAAGACTGCCATGTCTGAATGAGGAAATAATACATTTGCTCTTCACATACCATATGCCCCCATTTCTTCTCCCTCAGCTACAGACCTCCTCAAAGAAAGGAGGAAACAGATAAATACAAACTAGATGAGGAGACTAAACAAAGAACTCATCATTCTCCCTAATGGTGCTCATTAACATCCTAAAATCCATCTGACTTATAAAGTGTTCCCCTTTCCTGGCATGCTTTTCACCGATAATTGAGGTAATATCTCTGGCTGCAACAAGCAACTTTGTTTCCCACCTTCCAGTATATGGTGGTAATTGAATGCTGAGAAGTATAATCTGAGCTGTCAGGGCTAAAATTAGCTTTGAAACTATTTTCATCTGACTCACATTGTTGGGTTTTGTTTTAATTATTTTTAAGTGTACAGTTCAGTGACATTAAATACATTCACATTATTGCACATTAGAGAAGAGAAAATGGTTTCGGGCACAAGGCTTCCATTGTTTTAAGAAACTGTAGTCATTCTTTCTATGACTATTTACTAGACATGTATTTATTGTATAAGACACATATTAAGAATTAGAGTGACTATGAAGAATAAACAGTCAATGTTAACAATATCTGACACTATTGCCCAGTAAAAAAAGCTAACAACATGTGTACGTTTTTCTTTTTCTTTTTAAAATATTTTATTTATCTATTTTCAGAGAAAGGAGAAGGGAGGGACAAAGAGAGGGAGAGAAACATGATGTGTGAGAGATACATTGATTAGTTGCCTCTGGCATGCCCCCAACTGGGGACCTGGCCTGCAATTCAGGCATGTGCCCTGACAGAGAATCAAACTGGCGACCTTATAGTTCTCAGGCCAGCACTCAATCCACTGAGCCACACCAGCCAGGGCAACACGTGTATGTTTTTGACATGCTGAATGTAGTTTCTTACAGGCACATGTCAGTTTCCAAACACCCAAAGTAGATAAGTCTACATCTCTTTTGTCAGCACTGAGTTCCAGGGGAACCAATCCATAAGGACAGACTACCATGAGAAGCAACAGAGTACCAGAAATTCGTAGAACAGCAAAACCTTTTCTGTTACACTGTTCCAAATTCCCAAGAATTCTTAAGGAGACAACCCAAAAAAGAGGGGTAAAAACAACTGTAGTGGGAGTCATAAATTCTATCAAAGCTAAAAAGTCACTGCAAGTAAAATCACTTCAAGGCTTCTCTTTTCATTAGTTTCCTCTATCCCTTCATAAAAGAGAAAACATTTTCACTGTTTCTTTTTTTTTTTAAAAAGATCCTGTGCCAGTATTGTATGCATAGAAGCACAGCGTATTTATTAATCTCAGAAGGACAAGAAGCTTCCTTCATGCAGAGGATATTTTCTCAGTAATAATGCCTCTCAATACGAAAGCCTCAGGCTCTGATCACAGGAGGCTATCTTCCTCAAATAATTAACAGCTGCAGTTATCACTTTTCGAGTATTTATTGTGTTCCAAACACTATGCTCAGGGATTTATATAAATCATCGCATATATCTTCACCATAACATATTTTGAAAGTTTACATTCAGACACTAACAGTAAAGATTTATACATTTTTTTTCTTGTTTTATGGTTAAAAAAGTACTATAGGCTTCTTTATACTAATAGAAAACATACATATAAAAAAATCACCTATAATCTATAACTCAGAGATAACTACTATTAATATCAGCAATGTTTTGAGATGAATTTTTCTAAACTTTGTTTCCTTATTTGTATGGAATTTGTCTGTATCCATATTGGATATGTTTCCACATCCAATAATTTTATGTAATTTACATTATATAGAATATTTTTATACAATGCTTTTTACTACTACTAAAGCTGCAACCATTTTCCCATTATTACTTTTAACAGTCATTTTAATAGCTCTCTAATATTCGACTATATACACATACCATAATTTATTATTTAAATTTTTAAAAAGCTGTTAATTTTTATAATAAAATAATGCTGTGATGAGTTTCTTTGTATCTAAATCTTCATTTACATTTCTAATCAACTCCCTAGGATGAATACATTCAGGAGTTTTGTAAATTAAAAAAAAAAATTCCCCCTTAATTCACGTCAGTTAACAGAAGTAAGGATAGTCACACTATTTAATTATAGTGTTTCTCAACTGTTTCCCCAGCAACATATAATGTCCACTTAGCACATCCATCCCATGGCAGTGCCTGGACTTTTAAGGACATGTGCCCAGGCAGGATTTCTTACTTTTTATTTTTCTTTAGCTCATGCCTCTTTTTAGTAATATTGACTCTCCCCAAATATTCTGATAGAGAAGATATGCACCCCATACTAATTAAAACTCACTGGCTTAAGAAAATTGATAGGGAGGAAAAGATAAAAAGTTACACAAGTAGATAATCTCTTTGCCATTAATGTTCCACACCTTACTAGCTCTTGTGGGTGTATCTTGGTAGTTTAGAAAGGAATCCAAAAGGGGAAACCTCAAAAACCACAGACAAATAACACTCTACGTCTTTAATATGAAATTAAAAGAAGGTAAAGGGCATGGAGATACCAACTATTTATTTGTGATTTGACATTTGGTCCATTTAAGATCCTACACTTTTTAAGCTAAAATTTTAAGAGTTTTTAATACATAGTACTTCATATTCTTAATACTTTCACAAATATTGGGTTGGCCAAAAAGGCTCTTATGTTTTTTTCCATACAGTGGCTCTAGTACTAGAGTGCTTAGTTGTCTAACTTCATTAGAAACAACTTTGTTAGACTGTATTGTGACAGCTGTCATATCAGTGCGCATTAAAAAAAACATAAGAATTGGTAAATTTTTGTGCAGCCATTTTAATATTGAAGATGCAAGAAAAAACATTAACATTTTTGGCATATTAGGCTTTATTATTTCAAGAAAGGTAACCTATGGCTGGTGTGGCTCAGTGGACTGAGCACCAGCCTGTAAACCAAGAGGTCACCAATTTTTCTGGGTCAGGGCACATGCCTGGTTTTCAGGCTGAGTCCCTGGTTGGGGGGCATGCAAGAGACAACCAACTGATGCTTCTCTTGCACATCGATGTTTCTCTCCCACTTTTTCTCCCTCCCTTCCCTTCTCTCTGAAAATAAATAAAATCTTAAAAAAAAGAAAAAAGAAAAAAGGAAAGATAAAAGTGCAACTGAAACACAAAAAAAGATTTATGCAGTGTATGGAGAAGATGCTGTGACTGATCAAGTGTTAAAAGCAATTTGTGAAGTTTCTTGGTACTACTGACCTTTTGGCCAAATAATTCTTTGCTGTGGGCTGTCTTATGCATTGGAAGATGTTTAGCAGCACCCCTGGCCTCTACCCTCTAGAAGCCAATAGTGGAAGAGAGCCAACAAACTCAAAATACCCAAATCAATAAAGTTATTGGTGAAAATGAAAAATGTGTCTTTTATTTTACAGAAAAAAACTAAACTGACTTTTTGGCCAATGCAGTACAAGGAGAAAGAATCAATTCACACACAGAAAAGCAGAGGATACAAAGTTTCAGAGGAAGACAATAAAGGTAAGTGTCCTAAGATTTTAAAGTAGATCATAATTCGTGGTAGAAAATAAAAAACAGAGCAAAAAATAAAACCACCAACCAACCAACCAATCATTGTCTACAGAAGTCAAAAGCTCAAAGAAAGAAAAAAGGAGAGCTGTTAATCTGAGGAAACGTTCACAATTTAGCCAATAAGAAATAAATTAGAAAAGATACTGATCAACTGTGGCAAATTTAAACTTAAATATTTAATTATACTTACCTTCATTTTAAAAACTCAATATCCTACATGACTTAAAAATCTCTCTTGGCTTCCTCAAAAATTACAGGTGACCTGAAGATATAAATGTTATTACCCTGTTTAATTTTTAAATATCAATAACAATGGCTAACACTAAATTAGCCTTCAGGATGACCAGCAACTATATTAAAGGCTTTACATATATTAATTATTTTTTAAAGATTTTATTTATTTTTAGAGAGAGGGGAAGGAAAACAAAGGGAGAGAAACATCAATGTGTGGTTGCCTCTCGTGTGCCCCCAACTGGGGACCTGACCCACAACCCAGGCATGTGCCCTGACTAGGACTTGAACTGGCATCCCTTTGGTTCACAGACTGACACTCAACTCATTGAGCCATACCAGCCAGGACTGTATTTATTTTAATCCTCAAAACAACCCTAGTAGGTGGACGCTATTACCTTCATTTCATATTTTACAGGTGAAAAAATGAAGGGGCTAAGTAACTTGCCCAAGGTCATAGAACCAGCAATTGGCATAACTGGGAATTGAACTCAGGCAGCCTAAACCAGCGCTCAAGCATTTAACAACTATAGTTTTCCAAAAAAGAAGCTCCTACTAACAGGATACATAGCAGTGGGTATAGGCGGGTTAGAAGAGGGGAACATCAAAGAGAAATACATATAGTAACTTTTAGGCACAGTAACAGTTATCAACTTTGCCAGAAAGTTCTTCCAACATGTATCTCATTTTTAATTGTCCCAAATAGAGTCATGCTAAACACATTTTGCAAAAGCAGTTTCTGATCTTTTCCTCATCCTTAAAAAAAATGTAGAAGAAAAAGGAAGGATAAAAAGAAACTAAAATCTTCTCCAACACCTTTCAATAGCTTTTTTTCCCTTGACTTTTTTGAAACCTTGATGGTTAGAAAACAAGTATTAAAAAAGAAGGCACTTTCAGTTGAAATAAAAATACTTCTTAATAATATTTCCACTGCTAATGACTGAAACATTTAAGAAAAACTTTAGGTCTATCCTACTCACTCTCAAATGAAAGGAAAACCAAGTTAACAAAACTGTCATCTTTTAATTTCACAGCAGTTTTCTTCCCCCTCAAAGGCTGGCTATTCCTGTCTCTGCTGCAGACAGGGAACTGCTCCCAGTGACGTCAGAGCAGTCTCCCAGCAACGATTACTGAGGGTTGTCCACCACAGGGGTTTCCTGAAAAGCTGGCAAGAAATTATCCACATATTTGCTGCAATATTGAGATGCAAGGATGCAGTGGAATTTCTCTTAACCCCTATAGCTCCAGTCTCTGGCAAGTACCTAACTAGGTTATTCTTCTGGAATGCTCTTGGTTTACCCTAAGATTATCTCTACCCACCCACCATTTTCTCCAAATAAAATTAGAATTTTGTTAATTTGAAATATTTATGGCCATAATATATACTAATATAATTGAATGACCATAAAAAATAGGGCTGCATAATGTAAACTGAAAAGCAGACACTACTCTTTTCACTTCACATGTATAACTTAGAATAATAAAAGCATAGAACAATAAAGAGTAACAGGATAGAAAATAAAACAGCATGCCCTGGCCAGCATGGCTCAGTTGCTTGGGCGCTGCCTCACAAACAGAAAGGTCACAGGTTCGACTCCCAGTCAGGGCATGTGCCTAGGTTGCGGGTCTGGGGTAGTCAATTGATGTTTCTTTCTCTCACAGATGTTTCTCTCCCTCTCTTCCTCCCCCCGCCCCGCCCCCAGCTCTAAAAGGAAAAAAAAAAGAAAAGAAATAAAACATCAAGTTCTTAAAGGTACTTTTCCACATATGCTATCCAAATGACATCCACAGACAGGAAACCTTAAATTTTCTTAGGCTCCAATCTACTGAATTTTTTATAATGACTTTTGCAGACAGCCCTCCAGAGACCAGTGGTATTAAAATGGAGTTGCACAAAAGGAGCTGGAAGCCCAAACACTTAATCCAAAAAAAGATAAGTTAGGTTCACACCTAAGAATATATAACAATTTCTTCCTAAAGCTTTGCTTTTTGCTCTATCCATTTAAAATGAGAGTTTTACTCTAACTATAGTGGCAAGGAATTTTACATAACTACCTATTTTTGAGTCTCCTCAAACAGTGTACAAACTGCATGCTCAGGACCAGTGCAAATAAGATAAATTCCAAATCCCAAAACTCAACCTAGAATTACTCATGAATGATAGGTTCCAGAAACCTGCTTATAAGCCCTTTTCATTCAATATTTAGAAAAAAACAATTAGGCAAAATCCATTAGCAGTAGGATACACAGGGTTAATTCAGGTACACCGTTTCAGCAATCCTGACTTTGGACCCAACCTATTCTAAAAGGAAACAAACAAAATAGCATCCCTTATCATTAACAACATCCCACTTTGCCTTCAGCTCTCTGTTTAACACACCCAGTTATCAAGGCATAGATGGGAGAATGCACCACTTCCGATGGATTTTTCTTCTTTCCTCCTTGTCCCCTCCCTCTTAGAAGAAAAAGACTGCAAACAAAATCACTACGTCACTGGAGGTAGAGGGAATCCCATCTCAGCACTCTTTAGAAACCAAAGGTAGCAAACAAAAATAAGCCAATTATGAGAAATAAACAAACAAGTGATCCAAAATAAGCAGTAAACCCACAGAGAAATTCTTATGACAATCTCACCAACTCAAAAGGGATGTTTCAATAAAAAGACTGAAAAAATTCCTACTAAGATAAATAATAAAAAAAAGCTTCCTAGACACAGTAAAAAAATAAATAAATAAAGCGACATCTTTCTTCCTATCACATTCAAAGACTAGGGGACAGTTACATAAAGACATAGGACAGAGAGACATATTCACCAGCTGGGTGTGGATAGCTGTGGAATGACATAGTGAAGGATATTTATAGGGGATTCCCTGCTTCCTGCAATGTGCGTCAACAGCATCACCAAAGAGAAAAGAAATCACCACTATTCTCAGAACCTAAATCTGAATGAAACAGCCCTTGAAATAGCCATGGAACAAGTGGAATCTTGATAATGTAAAAGTTCTAAAAATTCTAATTTAAAAACATTTTAAAGAACAGGAAATAAAAATGCCCACAAAACCCTCACAAAACTTAACGCTTGAACATTCTCTAATTTCCCTAGTGTATGTAATAGTTAAATTGGCCAAGATACAAATGATACCTATCTTTTTAGCTTCTTCCCTATCCAGTCTGTGGAGTTCAAGGACTTTTAGATAAAGAAAGAAAAATTATCCAAAACTCACCCCAGATGGATCTGCACTTAAACCAACAGCGAGCTCACATTATTAATGGAGACCTCTCATTGTAAGAATCTGTTCTGCCGGAATTTTGCTGGAAGAAATTCCTTCTGGGAAACCTGTGCCTCTTCCCCTACCCACAGTCCCTTCCTGCCCCCTTCACCCTTGAATGAAACGCTACTGATCCTTGCTGCTGCGTCTCCAGCAACCTAGTTGCTCTGACAAGCAGCTCTGAGGCAGTCCATGGCCCAGCTGTTCAGAGGGATGTCACCTAGAGCTCTGCCAACAGTCACACTCATGTGCACGCGCAAGCGCGTGCGCGCACACACACACAGAGGCTGCAAGAGCACCCGTTCCACCTCCTCTTCTCGCTCTCATTCAAGCACTTCAGTGACAAGCCTGCCTCCACACTGCTCTGAGGATGGCTTTTAAAGACACAGCAGTAGCTCTTTTCTGCTGCATATGTTGGAATGCCAAAATAGTCTTATTAGAGAAGAATAATTATGTGGGGATATGTATTGAATTAAAACTTCACTTTTAAAATTATTTTGCCTTTTTCTCACATGCAAAATAATTGAGGCCAGAGAAATGGTCTTTGCCTAAAAGCTACGGAGCTGTACTTTAGAAATTAAGACCAAATCTAGTTACAGAGAATTTTCTTTCCAGCAAACTATATTTAGTAAAATCACTCTTCATCTTGAGAAAGAAGGTAGGCAACATAGAATACTAGTAGCTATCTGTTCCTTCTTCTATACTGGTCCCTGAAAGGATTGTGAAATTACTCTGGCCATAAAATGGGGGAATGAGGAAATTGTGAAGACACCTTACTGATAGAACTGATGCAAAAGAAATGTGAACAGACTAAAAAAAAGGGGTGAGGATAAACAGATTAAAATAAAGTAAGTAGGCCCTGGTTGGGTAGCTCTGTTGGTTACAGCATTGTCCCCATACACCAAGGTTGCAGGTTTGATCCCTGGTCAGGGCACATATAAGAATCAAACAGTGAATGCATAAATAAGGGGAACAACAAATCAATGCTTCTCTCACTCTCTGTGTCTCCCTCCCTCCCTATATCTAAAATCAATAAATTTTAAAAAATTAAGTGGTACAAAGGATACCAGAAAAGAACAGTAACAATTCTTGAAAGTATGCACGGCTTTGGTACAGAAGACTTAGAAATGATCTTAGGCCATAATTTTTAAGAATCTAAGGAAAGGTAGTAATGATCTCTACTGCTACAGAAAGTAATGGATATTACAGGTGGTGCAAGGTCTGCAACAGCACAACATATGGGTAGGGTCTAGGCATATGAGGAAAACAATAAAACCTGTCACAAAGAAAACTAGTCATTCAAACACATACTTGTTTTGTGCCTGTGTGCTTACTCTGGGCCAGCCACTATGATATGCTCTAGGAATATGAGACAGATTCATTAAGTGTCATACAGAAGGGACTTCCGATAAAGATAGAGGCATATGTAGACATGCTTTGCCTCCTTGTGCAACCACAAGAAGAATTACAACTAACCTCAAAACAACACCTATAACTGCCAGAAATTGAACTGTGTGGAAGTCTGGCAACTGAGAATTTAAAGGAGTGACATTCATCCAGATGGATAGGAGGAGTAAAGACGTGGAGCCGGGGTGGAGAGGACACAGTGTGGTGCAAAAAGGTGGCGGTGGAATGGGCAGTCCCACACTCACATGTGGTGGATAAAAATCTGGAGGGACACAATGGGAGCAAGTGATCCCAGCCCCAGGCCAGACTGCACACACAGGGTTCCATTGCGAGGAAGATAAAGCCCCATAACTTCTGGCTGTAAAAACAAGTAGGGCCTGGGGAAGCTGAGGAAACTGAAGGTTTCTCAGGAGAGTCCATTTAAAGGGCCTGCATGAGCTTTGAACCTATGCAAATCCACTGGCCCTGGGAATCACCACCAGGGCCACAGCTAGAAGGGCCCACGTGGCATATGAAAAATGGGTGAAGTGACAGGAAATGAGGCAAGTGCTGGGCAAACCTCCAGGAACCAGGCAGTGGCACTGTCCCGTCTCCAACACCTCCTTTTCCCAGGGAGCCACAAAGGAGCTAAGCGGGTTTCCCCACCTTGGTGAATACTTAAGGTTCCACCCCAAACAAGTTAACATGTGCACTAAGATAGGAAGTCAAAGCAGCTCTACCTAATACACAGAGACAAACACGGGGAGGCTGCCAAATTGAGGAAGCAAAGAAATATGGCCCAAAGGAAAGAAAACAACAAAACTCCAGAAAAAGAATGAAATGAAATGGAGACAGCCAACCTATCACATGAAGAGTTCAAAACACTGGTGATCAGGATGCTCAAAGAACACACTGAGTAGGGCAAAAGCATAAGGGAAGAAATGAAGGTTACACTAAGAGAAATAAAGAAAAATCCACAAGGAACCAACAGTGAAGGGAAGGAAGCCAGGATTCAAATCAATGATGTGGAACGAAAGGAAAAAATAAACCTTCAACCAGAACAAAAAGAATAAACAAGAATTTATAAAGACGAGGAGAGTATAATAAGACTCTGGGACAGCTCTGAGAGTGCCAACATCCAAATCATGGGATGTCAGAAGGAAAAGAGGAAGAGCGAGAAATTGAAAACTTACTTGAAAAAATAATGAAAGAAAACTTTCCTAATTTGGTGAAGGAAAGAAGACATACAAGTCTAGGAAGCACAGAGTCCCAAACAAGTTGGACCCAAAGAGGACCACACCAAGATACATCATAGCCAAAGGTTAAAGACAGAGAATCTTAAAAGCAACAAGAGAAGAGAGTTACCTACAAAGGAGTTCTCATAGACTATCAGCTGATTTCTCAAAAGAAACTGCAGGCAAGAAGGGACTGGCAAGAAGTATTCAAAATGATGAAAAGCAAGGACCTACAACCAGGATTATTCTATCCAACAATGCTATCATTTAGAATGAGAGGGCAGATAAAGTGCTTCCCAGACAAGGTAAAACTGAAGGAGTTCATCATCACTAAGCCATTATTACAAGAAACATTAAAGGGACTTATTTAAGAAAAAGAAGGTCAAAACTATGAACATTAAAATGACAACAAACTCACAAATGTCAACAACTGAATCTAGGGATCTGGTCAGCATGGCAGTGTAGGCAGACATGGCTCTCCTCTTCACACAACCACATCAAAATTACAACTAAAATATAGGACAACTATCAGCCAGAAGCATCAGAAATCAAGTTGAATGGAAGTCTAACAACTACGGAATTAAAGAAACCACATCTAGCAAGACAGGCAGGAACATCTAACAGATGGGGACCAGACCAATCTCTCACCCACATAGGTGCATAAATATTTGGGAGGGATATCTCGGGAATGAGGAGTCCTACCACCAGGTACCCCAGCTCAGGTATTCAGTGCTAGGAAGTTAAGTCCACACAACTTCTGCCTGCAAAAACCAGCAGGGATTGAGTTGGTGGAAGAAACTGCTAGAGCCCCAAGCAGTTCCTCTTAAAGAGCCCACACACAGACTGACCTACTCAAACTCACTGCCTCTGACATTCAGCACCAGGGTGGCAGCTTGAAAGGCACGAGTGGTATACAGGGAGAAACTGAAGTGTCTGGCATCAAGGTGAACAGAGGTCATTGTCCCTTTTCTAAATGTTACCCACACAGAGGTGGCAAGCTGGTGCCATATCTGAGACTCCATCAACCTGGCTAACACTGTTTGACCCACCTGGGAGATTACCAGGGACTGCCCACCCAACTTACTGGCCCACCTAAACTGCTTTTCCATATGAATGGCTGGTATTAGCTCATGCTTCACAACTTCCTAAATCCTCTCAAACAAGCAACAGCTGGCCTCGATGAGCCCCAAGCCCAGTACTAGCAGCAGCCAGCCTAGATTCAAGCTTGGCTTTGCCTGGGAATCTCCAAGCCCAGCACAAGTAGCAGCCATTTCAGATTGTTTTATAGCTCAGGCAGGATGCCCTGGGCAAAACACTGTGAGGGCTGACCTTGGCCTGCACCACCCAGAAAACCCCAGGGCTTGCACACCCAGTGAACAGCTACAGACCATGTCAGAGCACCACCACCCTGCCCCTGCACCACTGATCCTCATGGAGGATAGAGGTTGTTGGTCAGTGGTCAGAGCCAGTCCTTGCAGCTGACTGGCCTGGGTCAATCCCTCCCATAGATTGTCAACAGGAACCCAGGCTCAACTACAAGAGGAGGGTGTCTCAGCCCACATGAAGGGTGCACCTCAAGTACGCAGCTTGGGTGGTAGGGGGAGGTGGTGCAGCTGGACCCTGCAGGACACCTACTACTTTAGGCCATACTACCAAGACATGGAGTCAAAGCAGATCTACCCATACACAGAAACAAAAACAGGAAGACTGCCAAACAGAGGCAGCAAGGAAATATGGCTGTTCAGAGAGACCCCACGGTCCTAGAATGTCCTCAAATCCAGTCACCCTGGAAACCACAACCAGACAACAGCTAGAGGGGCACCAGTCCCACATGGGAAGCAGGTGAAGGCCTGAAAAAGGAGCTAGTGCTAGGCAAGTGGCACTGTTCCATCTCAGACCTCTCACCCACATACAGTGCCACAATGTGGTGAAACAAGTCACTCCATACTGATAAATACCTAAAGCTACACCCCTTGCAATAGGTGCAAGAGATCTACCTAAAACATGGAGGCAAACACAGGAGGCTGTCAAGTTGAAGAGACAGGGAAGTATGGCCCAAAGAGGGAGCAGATCAAGGTTCCAGTGGAAGAACTAAGTGATGAGGAGAGAGCCAACCTAACAGATGCAAAGTTCAAAACACTGGTGATTAACAATGCTCACAGACTTGACAGACATGCTTGAGTACAGCAAACACATAAGGGAAGATGTGAAGGCTATGAAATGTTAAAGGGAACTATATAATAAAAAGATCAAACTATGAAGATTAAAACAGCAACAAATGCACAACTATCAACAACTGAATCTAAAAAATGAACTAAGCAAACAAGAACAGGAACAGAATCACAGATATGGAGATGATTTTAGGGGGTTACCAGCTGGGAGGGTGAAGGTGAGAGAATGGGGGAAAAGGTGCAGGGATTAAAAAGTACAAATTGGTAGGTACAAAATAGACAGGTGGACGTTAAGAACAGTATAGGAAATGGAGTACCTAAATAACTTACATGCATGACCGATGGACATGAACTAAGGGAGGGGACTGCTGGAGGGAATGGGGGTATCAGGTGGAAGGAGGCATTGGGGGAAAAACTGGGACAACTGTAATAGCATAATCAATAAAAATATTTTTAAAAAAAATAATATATGCAATCCTATGTTTATAGTAGTGTTTTTTAAAATAGCCAGGATCTGGAAATAGCCCTAGTGCCCATCAGTAGATGAGTGGATAAAAAAGCTGTGATACATTTACACAATGGAATATTACCCAGCTGTGAAAAAGAGATTCCTACCCTTTGTAACAAACGGCATGGATGGACCTGGAGAATATTATGGTCAGTGTAATAACGTAGTCAGCGTAAGGCAAATACCACATGATCTCACTTATATGTGGAATCTAATGAGCAAAAGAAACTGATGAAAAAAACACAGCTATCAACTGAGTCTAAAAAATAAAAAAGTAAAAAATCCGACTAAGCAAATTAGAATAAGAATAGAATTATAGGTATGGGGATCATTTGGAGAGTTATCAGCTGGGAGGGGGAAGGGAGAGAAATGGGGAAATGGTGCAGGGATTAAGAAGCACAATTGGTTCGTACACAATTGACAAGGGGAAGTTATAAAGAACATAGGAAACGGTGAAGCCAAAGAACTTATATGCACAACCCATGGACATGAACTAAGTATGGTGTGGTTGCTGGAGGGAAGAGGGGTACTGGGCAGAGGGGAGGAAAGGGGAAAACAAATCGGGACTACTGTAACAACATAATCAATAAAATACACTTAAAAAAAAAAAAGAAAAACATTGCCAGATAAGATACTGCAATAAACAGAAAAAAAAAACAAAAATGACTTTCTCAGATGTTTTCTTCTAGAATTTAATCATTTTAGCTCCTTACATATAAGTTTATGATCCATTTTAAGTTAATTTGTTGATGGTGTCAAGTTGGAGGCTTTTGTTGTTTTTTGAAGGACAGAAATTGCCACCCAAAATATCACTTTGGCAAAAGTTTATTTTGAGCCGAAGGAACCTGAGAAGCAGAGGAACTCTGCTCTCTATTTGCCTACAAGGACATACATTTATAAAGGTACCCTCCTCCCCTTTTTATCAGGAAGGATAAAAGTTAATCACAGAGAAAACTCTATCAGCCTGGATATAATACCAGAAGACTCTCCATAAAAACTTTACTAACTAGCCTTTATCTATCATTAATTTCACATATATTTGCTTTCCCACAATTGGTTTCCCCTAGAGACTCCAGGTCATTTTCCTGATCACTTCTCTAAAAATTTACTGTTTTTTTGTTAAGATGTTATCTATATAAAATTAAGTTCTAACCGAACTTTTGAGTTACTCATCCATGAGTTTCTCCCATGTATGAATTCTGTCCAAAAAAATTCCAGCTATTGTTAATATAACAAGAACAGTTTATGCAACACTGATGTAACCTGACAGCCAAGGAGAGTGGCCTGGAATGTGCATGTGTGAACAACAACTTCACTGTACTAGTCAGTGGGGTGGTAGACACCATTGAGTGAGTACGTGTACTAGGTGGCCATCACATTCAAAATGACTTAGTAAAGTAGAGCAACGAATCTGCATCAAATTTTGCATTAAGCTTGAACATTCTTCCTTGGAAACCATTTGGATAATCCAGAAGGCTGCAACTATGGGCAACTGGTGACTGGTAGCTTCATCACATCAACATGCCTGCTCATGCATGAGTCTTGTGCAGAATTTTTGGCAAAACATCAAATCACCGAGGTGACCCAGACCCCTTACAGCCCAGATTTGGTGCCCTGCTTTTTCCAAAACTAAAACCACTTTTGAAAAGGAAGAGATTTCAGACTGTTGATGAGATTCAGGAAAATGCGACGGGGCAGCTCATGGCAACTGGAAGACTGTGTGAGATCCCAACGTGCCTGCTTTGAAAAGGACAGAGATGTCATTGTCCTATGTACGCTTCTTGTATCTCCTTCAATAAATGTCTCTATTTCTCATATTACATGGATGGATACCTTCTAGACAGACCTCATATATATACAATACACATTAATAAACTTGTTTTTCTGTTAGTCTTTTATTACAGAGACCCAGGTGAGAAAATGGAAGAGTAGAAGGAAAAACGATTTTTCCTCCTTTACAAGGATTCTCTAATTGTTTAAGGGACACTTATTAAAATGTTATCCTTTCCCTACTGAAATGCCTTGGCAATGGTCAAAAATCAATAGACAGAGACTTCTGGCCAAGATGAAGGCCTAGACTGACATGCTCCGCCTCCTTCCACAACTAAGAAGGAATACAACTACTGCAAAACCAGAAATAACCAGAAGTTCCAGAAAATAAATGGAAGTCCAATGTATAAAGTTATAAAGAAGTGGTGCTTGCCTGGACAGATAGGAGGGACAAAGCTGGGGTGAAGAGGTCAAGCTGTGCTGGCAGTAGTAGCAGCGGCAATAGTGGCAGAACAGCAGTAAGCACAGACACCTGTATTTAAGGAGAGGCGAGAAGCTCCTGGGAGCACCCCTGGCTGCAGACCAGACCTGTCAGCTTGCGATTCCAATGCCGGGGAAGGCAGACCCCTATTGCCTTGGACTGTGAGGCCCTGAGGGGCTGGAGACAGAGGAGGAGGCTCCTGGTCTCACGGCGGAGAGTGAACGGCAAGAATTCATCTTGGACCCCCACCCCCACAGAAAACACCACAGCATGTTGAGAAGAGTCGCCAGGTTGTGATGAGTGCATGGGGCTCCGCCTCCTATAGCGTATGAGCTGTGACAGCCCCGTCCAGGAAGCAAAGGTAAACACAAAACTGCCAGGATGGCAGAGATCATGATAGAGATCCCGGCGATGCAGCTGACCATACAGCAAATATCTGATCTAATGAAGCAGCAGATAGGAAAGCTTTCTGAGGCACAGTTCAGAGCTTTGGTTATAAGAATGCTTACAGACCTAACAGAAGATCTTAAACAAGACGGGGAAGGAATGATGGCTAATCCTGCTGAAATGAACAAAAACACATACGAAACTAGTGGTGAGGGAAAGAAAACCAGGGATCAAATCAACAAACTGGAACACAGGGAAAGAACAGTCAACCAGTGAAGAAAGAGGAAATGAAAAGTGAGGAAAATGAGGAGAGGCTCAGAAGACTATGGGATAAGTAGGCCAACAGCCAAATCACAGGGTTGCCAGAAGGTGAAGAAGAACTAGAAATTGAAAAATTATGTGAAAAAATAATGAAGCAGAACTTCCCTAATTTGGGGAAGGAAACAGACTTACAGGTCCAGGAAGCACAGAGTTCCAAATAAACTGGACCCAGGGAGAACCACACCAGGACACGTTATAATCAAAATGTCAAAAATTAAGGATAAAGAGAGAATCTTAAAAGCAGCAAGAGAGAAGAAGAGAATTACGCACAAAGGTGTTCCAATAAGACTATCAGCTGATTTCTCAAAAGAAACTATGCAGGCAAGAGGGACTGGCAAGAAATATTCAAAGTAATGAAAAGCAAAAACCTACAACCACGATTACTCTATCTAGCAAAGCTGTCATTCAAAATAGAAGGGCAGAGAAAGTGCTCCCGGGACAAAGTAAAACTGAAGGAGTTCATTAGATCCAAACCACTGTTATATGAAATGTTAAAGGGACTTGTTTAGGAGAAAGAGGATCAAAACCATGAACATTAAAATGAAAACTATATCACAACAACCAACAACAGAAGCTAGGGAACCGAAACAAAGGCAAACCAAGTAGGCAACAAGAGTGGGAAAGAATTATAAGTATGGGGAATATTATGGGGGGAGGTCAACAGGGAGGGGGAAGGAGGGAAAGGGAGGGAGATGGTACAGGAATTAAGAAGCATAGTATGAGAGAGTGGAGTAGACAGGAAGATGTTGAGAAGAACTATATGCAGAACCAATGGGCATGGACTATGCGGGGGGACAACTGGAGGGGGAGTCACTGGGTGGAGGGGAACAAAGGGAAAATAAATTGGGACAACTGTAACAACATAATAAAGCATATTTTAAAAATCCATAGATGATACACTCATGGGTCTATTTCTGGACTTCTATTGTCTTCCATTCATCTATGTTTATTTGCACACCACACCATCTTAATTACTAAATACTTGTAAGTCTTGAAATCAGCTACCAACAAAGTCCTCCAACTTTGATCTTTGTTTTCATATTTGTCTATTTTAGACTTCTTGTGTCTGCAGATAAATTTTAGTCAGTGTATCAACTGACTGGGATTATGTTGAATCTATAAATCAATCCGGGAAGAACTGAAATCTTAACAATCTTGGATCTCCTCATCCTTAAGCAATGTTTTGCAATTTTCAGTATACAGCTACTGCATGTGTCTTGTCAAATTTAGCACTAAGAATTTCATACTTTTATGTTATTTGTAAGTGATTAATTTAATCCATTTCAGTTTTAGATTGCTCTTCCTGGTATATAAGCAAATAATTAACTTTTATATACTGTTTGTATCCTGCAACCTTCCTAAACTTAATCTAGTTTTATAGATTTCTTATGGTTTCTTGTACACACAATGATATCCTCTGCAACAGTAAGTTTTATTTTTTCATTTTCAAGTTAATACCTTTTATTAGTCGCCCCACCCTTAGCTTATTGCACTGATGAGAATCCTCAGCACTATGATAAAATGTAGTAGTAGAGCAATCACCCATGCCTTGTTCTTGTTCATGGAGACAAAGAACTCAGTACTTCATAATTAAACACAGTATTAGCTGTAGGTTTGTCAAAGATAACTCTATAAGACTGAGGAAGTTCTTTCCTAATTGTTGAGTTTTAAAAACAAATGGAAGTTGAATTTCCTCAAATTCTTTATCTGCTTCTTTTGAGATAATTATATTACAGTAGTGCCTCTCTATATTGCGGTTCACTTATTTCGGTCTCACTGTATCGCGGGATTTTTAAAAATATTATATTTAATTATTTATCGTGGATTTTTCGCTATATTGCAGTATTTTGCAGTACTGTATACATATGTTGTTAAAGTTACGTAGGTTTAAGAGTGTAGAATATGTTTAAGAACATAAGTAGTGTTTATAAAAGTGTGGGGAAGGTTAATAAGGGACTGGGAATGGTTAATAAGTGTGTGGGAAGGGTTTCTAAAGCCTTAAAATATATCTAAGTACTAAAATAAATGTAAGGTTCCTACTTCGTGGATTTTCACCTATCGCAGGGGGGTCTAGAATGTAATACCCGCAATAAGTGAGGGAATACTGTATTTTCTTTTTTTAGTCTGTTAATACAATGATCTACATTGAATGTTGAATGCTAAACCAACCTTGAAAGCTGGGATAAACTGTACTTTCTCATGATGTATGGACCTTTTCGTATACTTTTGGCTTCTGTTTATTAACATTTTGTTAAGGATTTTTGCTTCTATATTCATAATGGGTATTGGTCTATAGGTTTCTCATGTCTTTGTCTTGTTTGGGTATCAGAGTAAGGTTGGACCCATAAAATGAGTTGGGAACTATTTCCTCCTCTTCTAAGTTCTTCAAAAGCTTATATTAAAATGGTAAATAAATTCTTCCTTATATCGTTGGTGGTATCATCAGTGAAGAAGCCAAATTGGCTTGGAGTTTCCCTTGTGGTAAAGTTGTAAACTACAGTTCAATTTCTGTGATATGGGCCTATTCAGGTTATCTGTTCCTTTTTTATTGAGCTTTAGCAGTTTGTGTCTTTCAAGAAACTTGTCTATTTAATGTAAACTGTCAAATTTATTGACATAGAATGGTTTGAAGTATTTAATATTATCTTTATAATGGCTATAGAATCATCAGTAATGTCCCATCTCTCATTACTGATATTAGTAGTGTTCTCTCTCCCTTTTCTAAGTCTGGCTAAAAGTTTATCAATTTTGTTCATTTTAAAGAACCAGCTTTTGCTTTCACTGATAATCTCTATTGCTTTTCTATTCTTATTTCATTGATTTTTGCTCTAATCTTTACAATTTCCTTTCCCCTGTTAATATGACATTAAGTTTGCTTTTCTTTTTCTAATTTCTTAAGGTGGAAGCTTAGGTCAATGATTTCAGATCTTTCTACTTTCTAATATAACATCTGATGTTATAAATATACTTTTAATTACTTCATTAATTGCATCCCACAAATATTGCTACGTTATATTCTTATTTTCTTTCTTCTAAAAATATTTTCTAATCTCTATTATTTTTGTTTGACCCATGTCTAATTCAGAGCATTCAATTTACAAATATTTGGGAATTTTTAGGGGGGGAGTATGAAATTACTCTATTTGAAGGAATGGTATAAATGAAGAACATAAGTGGATGATTTGGTACAAGTTATATAAAAGGTAAAGATAACTCCAACATGCATGTACTGCTTTGGTGATCAGGGAAGTCACCTCGGTGACTGTGGGAAGCCAGTCTAAGGCTTAGCTCTCTTCACTATCTCCCAGGGTGTGTTTGTCGAAGACATACTCTGCCCTGCCAGTTTCAGAGGCCCTAACCTGCACAAGTTGGTTGTGTGGTCACTCAGTTCTCTGATGAATTTCACCTGCTCATCCAGGTAGTGAGTCTCAATGAAGTCACATAAATGAGGGTTATTTTTTTCAGTGGCTAATTTGGATAAGTGCAGTAGTGACTGATTCACACTTTTTTCCAAGTGTAAGGCACATTCCATTGCATTCAGCCCATTCTCCCAGTCATCATGGTCTGGTTTCTTGATATCCTAAAGGAAGATCTGGCCCCCTCATTGGTTCTGCATAGTCCTCAGTTTATCAGCATGGTTCCCTCTCCTCATGAGACTGGTGAAGAAAATATTTGACCAAGTTCTTCAAAACCACATCATCATGGTCAAAGTAGGAAGACATGGACAGATAAATGTAGGAAGCAAAGAGCTCCAGATTGATCTGGCAGTTGATGGGGGCCTCCAAGTCCTGGTAGTAGTTCTGGTGCACCCACAAAGTGGATGTGAATGTTATGATGGGCGGTTATGGAGAGGCAGCTTCGCTGCGCTGGAGCAGTGACAGGAGCCGTGGGGTGGTCCAAGGGTGCTGTGAGGAGGAGGCAGAAGGATGAATCTGGATGGCTGGCTGGGAGTGGGGTCAAGGTATCCACTCAGGCAGTGTTGAAGCAGGAAACCATGAGGACTCTCAAGACTTGGGAATTTTCCAGAAATTTTTATTACTTATTTCTACATTAATCCCTTTATGATAAAAGAACATACTCTGCATATTTAAATCCTAAATTTATTGACATTTTTATGGCCCAGGATATGGTCTATCTTGATAAATATTCTATTAACATTAGAAAAGAATATATATCATACTGTTGTTGGGAGGAGTAAGTCTGTAAATGTCAAATAGTTCAAGTTATTTACTGATATTTTTGGTCCAATTTTTATATGAATCATTGAGAGAATAGTGTTAAAAATTTCCAACTACACGGGTGGATTCTCTTTTTCTCTTTTTCATTTTATTATGCTTCATGTATTTTCAAGTTGTTATTAAGTGCATAAATACTTGATAGTTCTATCATGAAACAATCATTTATATTCATGGATAATATTCCTTGCTGTAAAACCAACTTTGTCTGATATTAATATAGAAAACTCCTGCTTTCTTCTGTTTAGTATTTCCATAGGATATCTTCTTCCATCCTCGTACTTTCAGTCTGTGTCTTTAAATATGTTTAAATTGGGCTTCTTATAGACAGCATTTACCTCGGTATTACTTTTAAATGCAATCTGATAATTCCCACCTATTAATTGTAGTGTGTAGATTATTTGCATTTAATGTGATTATTGATATGGTTAGATTTAAACTAACCATTTTGCTATTTGTTTTCTTTTTGTTCAATCAGTTCATCATCTTTTTTCTGGATGTCTTTTAGATTAAGTATTTTGATGATTCAGTTTTATCTCCTTTAGTGGCTTGTTAACTATACCTCTTTGCTTTTTCTTTCTAATATGGTTTCTTTAGGATTTAGGGTATACATCTTTAATTTATCACAATCAACCTTCAAGTAATATACCACTTCTCATGTGAGAATCTTAGAAGAGTATACTTTTATTTCACCTCTCCCAACATTTTGGGCAATTGCTGTCATACATTTTATTTCTGCACATGTTATAAATCTTACAATACAGCTTTACTACTTCTGTTTTAAAGAGTCAATTATCTTTTAACTGGCTTTTAAAACACATATTATTTTCTATATAGATTTCTGCTTCTCCTCATTCTTTTATGTCGATCTCAATCTCCATCTGGTATAGTTTTATCCTGCCTTTAACATTTCTTGCAGTGGTAGTTTGATGGTGATTAATTCTATCAGCTCTTGTGACACAGGGCAACAAGTCATGAAAAATGGTGGACTTGGTGTGATATTGCCATTTCCTCCACTTTCAGTCTCTGCACATTTTGTGCTATGTTGGGGCAGAATTCAGAGGTTCAAAACCTCTGTAGTCCAAAGGAGTCACTATGAGGGCCCAGGGAACTTATTTGCCATTTTCAGTGGAAAACAAATGGTGGTTACTAGTTATGATAACTATGTACTTCATATCTGGATTTGCCACACCTTTCTTTGTAGTAAGACATCAACTGTTCAATAAGTTAAGATGTTTTAGTTAACCCATGAAACAGATAAGAAGAGGGGCATTTTAAGAGGTGTTGTCATTACAAAATGGATCAAACTGTTGAACTCAACATACCAGATGTTTGCAAATAAACTTATAGCATGAATCCTTAATGCCTCTTCCCTGAAACACAAAATGAAAAAAATATTCTGTCAGCTCATATATTTTTATTTATTTAAATATTTTTCTTTTTCTTTTTTTTAAATCCTCACCTGAGGATATGTTTATCGGTTTTAGAGAGAGAAGAAGGGATACAGAGAGAGAGAGAAACATCGATGTGAGACAGAAACATCAACTGGTTCCCTCCCGTACACACCCTGACCAGGGATCACACCTGCAATCTAGGTATATACCCTGACTGGGGATCAAACCTGCAATCTTCTGGTGTACAGGACAATTCTCTAATCAACTAAGCCACCTGGCCAGGGATTTATTTTTCAACAACAGTTGATGTACAATGTTATATTTGTTTCAGGTGTAAAACCCAATGATTAGACATTTATATAACTTACCAAGTAATCCCCTCAATAAAATCTAGTACCTGACACCACACAAAGTTATTACAATTATTATTGACTATATTTTCTAGCTGTACTTTACATCCCCATGACTATTCTGTAACTCCCAACTAGTACTTAATCCCTTCAACTTTTACTCCCATCCTTCCATCTGGCAACTGCCAAAATGTTCTCCATTATCTATCAGTCTGTTTCTGTCCTGCTTGTTCATTTATTTTGTTTTTTAGATTCCAGATATAAGTGAAATCATTTGACATTTGTTTTTCTCTGTATGACTTATTTCATTCAGCACAACACCCTCTTGGTCCATCCATGTTGTAACAGATGGCAAGGTTTCTTCTTTTTATGGCTGAGTCATATTACATTGTATATATGTACCATTTCTTCTTTATTCATTCATCTACCGATGAACACTTAGGCTGTCCATCAATACCCAGAAGTGGAATGGCTGGGTTCTTTTTTGTCTTTTTTTTACAGCCCTTGTTTTAAAGTCTATCTTGGGACTTCCAGTCTAGATAGTGGCATAGATAAACACAGCTTGCCTTCTGGCACAACCACATCAAAGTTACAGCTAAAATATAGAACCACCATCACTCAGAACTTTCAGAAATCGAGTTGAATGGAAGTCTGACAGTTACGGAATTAAAGAAACCACATCCATCCAAACCGGTAGCAGGAGCAGAGACACAGAACAGGCTGGTCCCACATCCACGTGTGGTGGATAAAAATTTGGGAGAGATAACTTGGAAGCAAGGAGCCCCAGCCCCCCAAGCTAAGGTTCCAGTGTCAGGAAGATAAGTCCCCATATCTTCTGGCTGAAAAACCAGCAGGGATTGAGTTGGTGGAAGAACCTTCTGGAGTCCCAGGCAGTTCCTCTTAAAGAATGAAAATGCAAACTTTTTCAGATTCAATCCCTCTGAGGTCCAGCACTGGGGTAACTGCTTGAAAGGCACCAATGGCATACAGGGAGAAACTGATGTCTGGCATCAAGGCGAGAGCTGAGGAATGGCTTTTTCCCAGACAGAAAGGCAGGCAGAGGCCATTTTCCCTTTTCTGAACACTCCCCCTACAGATCCAAAGAGCCAGCAGGCAGGTGCCAATATCTGAGACTCCATGAACCTGGTTGCCTCACACTGGAGAACCCCTGAGACTCCATTCCACCCAAGCAGCTTTTACAAATGAATGGCTAGTTTGGCTCATGCTTCACAACTTCCTAAATCCTCTAAAATATGCAACAGCCAGCCCCAGTGAGCTCCCAGTTGCCTTGCAAAGTGGCCACTGGCTTCTCACTATCAGCAGCCAGGCAAGATTCACAGCTTGCTTTTGCCTGGGAATATCCAAGCCCAGCACAAGTAGCAGCCATCTCGGATTGTTTCATAGCTGAGGGCTGACCTTGGCCCACACCACGTGGGAAACCCCAGAGCTTGCAAACACAGTGGACAGCCACAGACCATGTCGGAGCACCACCACTGTGCCCCTGCACAGCTGATCCTCCACAGAGGGCAGAGGTTGTTGGTAAGTGGTCACAGCCAATCCTTGCAGATGACTAGACTGGGTAAATCTCTCCCACTGATCTGCCAATAGCAACCAAGGCTCAATTACAAGAGGAAGGTGCACTCAGCCCACACTAAGAGTGCACTTTGAGTACCCAGTCTGGGTGATAGGGGAGGCTGTGCCACTGGACCCTACTGGGCACCTACTACTTTAGGCCATGGTACCAAGGCAGGGAGTCAAAGCAGCTCTACCCAACACATAGAAACAAACACAGGGAGGCTGTCAAAAAGAGGAGACAAAGAAACATGACCCAAATGAAAAGAACAAATCAAAACTCCAGAAAAAGAGCTAAATGAAATGAAGATAAGCAATCTATCAGATGCAGAGTTCAAAACACTGGTCATAAGGACACTCAAGGAACTTAGTGAGAACCTCAGCAGCATAAAAAAGATCCAGTCAGAAACAAAAGATATACTAATTCAAGTAAAAAACAATTTACAGGGAAACATCAGTAGAGAGGATGAAGCAGAGAGTCAAATCAACAATTTGGAACATAAGGAAGCAAAAAACCCATCAAAACAACAGAAAGATAAAAGAATCCAAAGAAACGAGGATAGTTTAAGAAGCCTCTGAGACAACTTCAAACATTCCAACATTTGCATCATAGGGGTACCAGAAGAAGGAGAGGAAGAGCAAGAAATTGGAAATTTGAAACAATACTGAAAGAAAATTTCCCTGGTCTACTCTAAAACACATCATAATTGAAATGCAAAAGGTTAAAGATTAAGAGAGAATCTTAAAAGAGCAAGAGAAAAGTAGTTATCTACAGGGGCATTCCCATAAGACTGTCAGCTGATTTCTCTAAAGAAACTTTTCAGGCTAGAAGGAACTGACAAGAAATATTCAAAGTCATGAAAAGCAGGGACCTACAGACAAGACTACTCCACCCAGCAAAGGTATCATGTAGAACTGAAGGGCAGATAAAGAGCTTCCCAGACAAGAAAAAACTAAAGCAGTTCATAATCCCCGAACCATTATTTAAGAAAAAGAAGATCAAAATTGTGAACAATAAAATGGCAATAAATACATATCTATCAACAACTGAATCTAAAAAAACAACTAAGCAAACAAGAACAAAGACAGAATCATGGATATGGAAAGTGTTTTGATGGTTTCCAGATAGGAGGGTGGTGTGGGGGTATGGAAGAAGAGGTGAGTGGATTAAGAAGAACAAATAGGTAGTTGCAGAATAGTCACAGGGATGTAAAGTACAGTCTAGGAAATGTAGTAGCCAAAGCCTTTTACGCATGACCCACAGACATGAACAATGGTGTGGAGATTGCTTGAGGGAACGGTGCTTCCTGGGTGGAGGGGGGCAAAGGGAAAAAACTGGGACAACTGTAATATCATAATCAATACAATGTAATTTAAAAATAAAAATGCTTTTTAAAAATAATGAAGTCTATTTAATCTGGTATAGGTATTGCTACCCCAGCTTTTTTGTTTTTGGTTTCTATTTTCATAAAATATTTTTTCCATCTCTTTACTTTCAGTCTGTGTGTGCTTTTCACTCTGAAGTGAGTCTATTGTAGACAAAATATGTAAGGGTCTTATTTGTTATCCATTCAGCCACCATATATCTTTTGATTGAATTCTTTATCCACTTTTATTTAAAGTAATTGTTGATGGATATGTATTTACTGCCATTTTATTATTTGTCTTTATTTTTTTTCTTCTTTGAGACTTTAACATTTCTTGTAATACTGGTTGGGTAGTTATAAACTGCTTTAGCTTTTTCTTGTCTGGGAAGCTCTTTAGCTGCCCTTCAGTTCTAAATGATAGCTTTGCTGGACAGAGTAATCTTGGTTGTAGATCCTTGCTTTTCACCACTTTGAATATTTCATACCAATCCCTTTTGGACTGCAAAATTTCTGTTGAGAAATCAGCTGACAGTCTTATGGGAGCTGCCTTGTGGGTAACTGCTTCTGTTTTAAGATTCTCTTTTTAACCTTTGGCATTTTTTAAAAGTATGATATATTTTATTGATTATGTTACAGTAGTTCCAATTTTTTCCCCCTTTGCTCCCCTCTGCCTACTACCCGCATTCCCTCCAGCAACCCCACCCCCTCTTAGTTCATATCCATGGGTCATGATTCTAAGTTCTTTGGCTTCACCCTTTCCTACATTATTCTTAACTTCCCCCTGTCTATTTTGTACCAACCAATTATGCTTCTTAATCCCTGCACCATTTCCTCTTTTTTCCCCATTCCCCCTCCCAGCTGATAACCCTCCAAATGATCCCCATACCTATGATTCTGTTCCTCTTCTGGTTTGCTTAGTTGGATTTTATTTTTATTTTTTAGATTCAGTTGTTGATAGTTGTGAGTTTGTTGTCATTTTAATGTTCATAATTTTGAGCTTCTTATTCTTAAGTCCCTTTGACATTTCATATAGTAATGGCTTGGTGATGATGAACTCCTTTAGTTTTATCTTATCTGGGAAGCACTTTATCTGCCCTTCCATTCTAAATGATAGCTTTGCTGGATAGAGTAATCTTGGTTGTAAGTACTTGCTTTTCATCACCTTGAATACTTCTTGCCAGCCCCTTCTTGCCTGCAAAGTTTCTTTTGAGAAATCAGCTGATAGTCTTATAGGCACCCCTTTGTAGGTAACTCTCTGCATTTCTCTTGCCGCATTTAAGATTCTCTCTACCTTTAACCTTTGGCATTTTAATTATAATGTATCTTGCTGTGGGCCTCTTTGGGCTCATCTTGTTTGGGACCTTCTGCACTTCCTGAACTTGAATATCCAATTCTTCACCAGGGGAGGTAAGTTTTCTGTCATTAGTTTTTCAAAAAAGGTTTTCAATTCCTTGCTCTCTCTTCTCCTTCCAGCACCTCCCCCAGCCCCATGTTTGAAGTTGTCCCAGAGGCTCTTTTTTTTTTCTTTCTGTTTTGATTGGGTGTTGTCTGTTTCCTTATCTTCAAAATCATCAATCCTCTGCTTCATCTACTCTACTGTGATTACCTGTACTGTATTCTTCATTTCAGCTAGTATATTCTTCATTTATGATTGGTTCTTTTTAATGTTTTCTATCTCCATTTTTCTGTTTCCTACCTTTGTTGATGTTTTCTTCCCCTAAGTTTATTGAACATTCTTATAACCACTGTTTTGAACTCAGCATTTGATAGACTGTTTTTCTCCATTTTGTTTAGTTCTTTTTCTGGAGTTTTGTTCTTTCATTTGAAACCTGTTTCGTTGTCTCCTTATTTTGACTGCCTCCCTGTTTGTTTCTATGTATTCGGTACAGTGGCCTTATGTAGGTGTCCTGTAGGGCCCAGTGGCAAAGCCTCCTGGGTCACCCAAGCTAAATGTTCCAGGTGCACCAACCCCACATTGTGTAGACTGTGTGCACCCTCCTGTTGTAGTTGAGCTTTGATAGCTGTTGACACCTCATAAGGGGTATTTAACCACCTGGCTGATCAACTGTGAGGACTGGCTACCACCACCATGGAGGAATTTCTGTGCAGTGGCTGATACCATAGAACAGGACTTGCTTCAGCAGGGCTCTGGTGCCTGCTGAATCCACACCTGGAGTGTGTTACTCATGGAGGTGGTTGGATAATGCTTCACTCAGCATGGTCTGACTCTGTCCACCAGGCGTGCAGGCTTTGGAGCCTCCTGCAAGGTGAAGACCAATGTCAGTCACTGCCTATGTCCTTCCCAAGCCCACCTGGCATGAGCTACAGAGAGATCCGCAAATGGCTTCTACTTGTGTTGGGCTTGGACATGCCTAGGAGAAGCAAAGCTACAATCCAAGGCCCAACCTGTGGCCACTTAGCAAAAGGCATGTGGTACCCTGAGGCCAGATTCTGTTTGAGAGACTTTAGGAAAGTCCTAAGTATGAGCCAAGATAGGCCATTTGTATGGAAAAGCTTGTTGAAACAGCTTGGGCCTGAAAATTGGATGGGTCAGGGTCTCGGGGAATCACCAGGATAGGGCAAACAGTGTTATCCAGATTGATGAAGACTCAGATATAGTATAGTACCCACCTGCTGACTGTCAGGGCATGGCTCAGCAAAGGAACAATGGCCTTTGCCAGCACTTCTCTCTGGGAGAAAGCTGCCCTTCCAGCCCTCACCCAAAAGCTAGACAATTCAGTTCCTCTCTGTATGTCCCTGGCACTTTTGAACCTTCATAGGATCTTTAAGAAGAATGCCTGGGACTCCAGAAGCCCTCTCTGTGACTTAGCCAAAATCCCTGCATGTTTTTATAGCCAGAGTTATGGGGTCTTCTCTTCCTGGCACTGGAACCCTAGGCTGAGGGTCCTGGTGTGTGGCTGGATCCCCTCACTCCTCAGGGGGACCTCTGTAGCTGAGATATCCCCCCTGATTTTTCACCCCACATGTGTGAAACAAGGCCTGTTCCAAGTCTCTGTCTGCCCTTCCTACTAGTCTTGGCGTGGCTGCTTCTTCATATCCTTAGTTACAGAACTTCTGTCCAGCTAGATTTCAGGCATTCTAACTGATGGCTGTTCTATAGTATAACTGTATTTTGATGTGGTTGTGGGAGGATGTGAGTATCGCATTTACCTACTCTGCCATACTTCTTGCATATTTTTAAAAGGCTTCATTTCATCTTCATTAATTTGATTTTGAAAAAATTCCTATACCATACGATTCACCCATTTAAAGTGTATAATTTAATGGCTTTTAGTATATTCAATTGTGCTTCCATCACCAAAATAAATTTTAGATCACTTTTCATCTCCCAAAAAGAAACCCTATACCCATTAACAATAACTCCCCTTTTCTCCCAATCCTCAGCCCTAAGCAACCATGAATGTACTATGACCCTAGACATTTGACCATTCTGCATATCTTCCTCTTCAGTTTTGAAAGGTATTTTCACTGCATATAGTTTTAGGTTTACAGGTTTTCTTCATCTAGCACTTTAACGTTACCATTCCAATATCTTCCTTCTGGTTTGTCTGAGTTCTGATGAAAAGTTTGCCACAATTCTTGCTTTGTATATTAGTCTGCTAGACTGGATGGCTTAAACATTGTTTATTTTCTCATCAAAGTGTCCATAGGTTTGGTTTCTTTTGAGGCCTCTCTCCTCGGCTTGCTGGTGGCAACCTTCTCACTATGTCTTCATATGGTCTTTCCTCTTTGCACACATGCTGCTGGTGTCCCTTTGTGTATCCACATTTCCCCACCTTATAAGGACACAGTCAGATTGGTTTAGGGTCACCATAACAGCCTTATTTTAACTTAATCAACCCTTTAAAAGCCTTTTTTTCAAATATAGTCACATTCCGAGGTACTGGGGCTTAGCTTCAACATACAATTCTGGGGAACACAACTCAGCCCATAACACCTCTATATATGTGTGGAGGATTTTGTTGTTACTGCTGTTTTCTCTGCTTTGAAGACTCTTTTTTCACTAGTTCTAAGCA